>NC_045435.1:69745293-69780323 GCF_002776525.5 Piliocolobus tephrosceles | reverse complement strand
TTTCTTTCTTTCTTTCTTTCTTTCTTTCTTTCTTTCTTTCTTTCTTTCTTTCTTTCTTTCTTTCTTTTATGGTAATGTTGTGAGATTACAGGATCTGTAATCTGGATCAACAACTCTTTTACTTTATAATAAAGTTGTATTTTTAAATTTTGCTTTTGACTTTAATTGCAGCCAGGCATGAAATGAGAGAATGAGGGTGCCTTTCCAGATGAGTGCACATTCAAAATCATTCAAACTCTACTTGGAAGAGGAGAGGAAAATTAATAATGAGAACAAACAGGCCTTTGGAACCAGGCTCCCCCTCCTCCCTTCTTCATTAAATGAAATCCTTCTCCTCACAGAGTAAATGGAAAAAACACCAGAGCAAACAAACTGGGGAGGTGCTAGCACAATTGGTTCTTTTCGTCTTGACAGACCTCAATCAAGTGAAGACCCACCAGAACTACGTACAGGACAAAACCAGATAATTTGACATTCATTCATTCATCCCACAAATGTTTACTGATCATTTATTCTGTGCCAGCTTTGAGCTGGGTGTGGGGATAAAACAGTGAATAAGACAGAAAAAATGCCTATCCTAATACAATAACACTATTCATGACAATAATAATAATTGTTATTCACACTTGCTATGTGCTTAGCACAGTGAAAGAGCTCTTAGTGAATTTTCTCCCTTAGTGCCCACAATATTTTTATGAAGTAGGCACCTTTATGAATCCTATTTAGTGATGAGGAAACTGAGGCACAGGGGAATGGAGTGATTGTTCAGGATCATGTGACTGACCAGGGAAGCAGCAAGGGCAGAGCTCTGCTGCTACGGAGTTGAGTCCAACAGAGCAGGTTGGTGAGCTCATAGGCAATTCTAAGATGGTTTAAGAAGTGATATGATGGGGGCACAGAGAAAGGACAGGCTGGAGAGGCCGAGGAAGCATTTGTGAAAGATGTTCTGTCTACGCTGTGATCTGAAGAATGAGAAAGAATAGTTAGGCAAAGATTGTGGGGCATCTGGAAGGGCTAAAAATGTTTCAGATGGGAGAGAAGTGAAGGAGCAGGCCAGAAGAGGAAGAGAGATGAGTCTGGCAGATAGACAGGAGGCCAGATCATGAAGGGTCCAGGAAACCAGGCTGAGACCTTTGCAATCTGGTGGTGATGGGAAGGCCCTGAAGTAGCACCATGTATTAGTCTGTTCTCATGCTGCTTGATAAAGACATACCCAAGACTGGGCAATTTATAAAAGAAAGATGTTTAACGGACTTACAGTTCCACATGGCTGGGGAGGCCTCACAATTATGGAGGAAGGCAAGGAGGAGCAAGTCACATCTTACATGGATGGCAGCAGGCAAAGAGAGAGAACTTGTGCCGAGGAACTCCTCTTTATAAAACTCTCAGATCTCATAAGACTTATTCACTATCATGAGAACAGCATGGGAAAGACTTGCCCCCATGATTCAATTACCTCCCACCAGGTCCCTCCCACAACATGTGGGATTCAAGATGAGATTTGGGTGGGGACACAGCCAAACCATATCACACCATGAGCTTCATGTCTTGGAAGGGTTACGTCTAACGGCTATGTAGGCAGAATGGACTGGACGGTTGCAGGTAGAGAGATGAATGAGATCCAGAGGTGATGGTGGTCCAATGCAAGGCTAGGGGCAGTGGTGAAGAAGAGTAGTGTATAGAACTGAGAGAATTTGGAATGTAAAAATGATAGGACTTTGTGACAATGCAAATGTCCACTGTTGAAATCAGGCAAGTGACTTAAACGAACAACTTTGGTTGCCTGTGGTACCTGATAACTCTCAGCTTCAGTGCGTACTGTATGGACAGGTCCACATGTGGGAAAACTAGGCAACTCTCTACCCTGCGGGGTCATCTTCTCACAAGGGCCTAACCAAATGTCTCTGTGAAGAACACACTGGCATTGATGTAACAAAGCAGCCTTTTAAGTGGTTTATTTTTAATGCTGTTTTAGTCCCTCAAATGAAGTCCTCTGCTAATTTATAACTAGGATCGAATGTTTTCCCTTGTAACCGCTGCTTGGAAGTGATTTGGTTGGGTGTGGTGGCTCACACCTGTAATGACAGCACTTTGGGAGGCCAAGGCAGACAGATTGCTTGAGCTCAGGAGTTCAAGACCAGGCTGGGCAAGATCGTGAAACCCCATCTTTACAAAAAAAAATACAAAAATTAGCTGGGCATGGTGATGGACACCTGTGGTCCCAGCTATTCTGGAGGCTGAGGTGGGAGGATCATCAGAGCCTGGGAGTTTGAGTCTTCAGTGAGCTGTGATTGCACCACTGCCTTCCAACCTGGGCAACAGAGTGAGATCCTGTCTCAAAAAAAAAAAAAAAAAAAAGAAGTTGATTTAATCAGGTATGTTTTACTTTTGCCTTGGTTATCAAGAAGTTTAGCATGAATTTTTATTCACACACCTGTATTGCTTTGGAGGGTATGTATCTATTAGCAATCTACAGTTTATTGAATGTAGTATCTGCCACTTAGGGTGTAGGACTTTGAAGAGATGGGAAATAGGACAGGGAAGTGTTGGTGGAGACTTGCAGGTTAGGAACACTTTGGAAGCAGGAGCTGTGTGACGCATAAGTAGGCTTGAAACAAACCTGACTGGGGGCCATGGAAGGGCTGTCCAAGTCATCATAAAAGAGGACTAGAGTCATTGGTAGGAGAGAAAGTAGAAAGCCACTGGTCGGAGGAAAGTGGGCTAAAGTGTGGTCACCCAGCCTTGTTTTCTGCCATTGTGTTAACACAGGCAACAAAGCCACAGTTTTGAAAGACTTGAACAGCAAATTCAAGGTACCATGATTAGGTGAATGCCACATGGAGTGATGTTCAGGAGGCTTAGAAAGAGATTCCTAGTTTCCTTTATGCAAATATCCTTATTACATTTTTGGCTGTTGGTGGCTCATTCATTGCACCAAGTTATTGTCACCCCAGAAAATCTCTGCTAAAACATGAGTGCCCCTGAGTGGCGTCATGTAATAAGGAACAAATCATAGCAACTCAGACCTTTGAGCTAGAAGAGGCCTGTGGGATAATTGATGGCAACCCTCATATTATGGATGGGGAAACTAAGCCACAAAGAGGTTAACCAAATCAGACTAAAGTCTCAAAGCCAGTTAGTGGCAAAACTTGGATTAGAATGCAGATCTCTGGCCTCTAATAGAAGATATTTCCACATCACATGATTAGAGGCCAGTTCGTGTACTATTCCTTTCTAAAGTAACAGCTGAAAAAAGGGAATGAGGTCCAGGGTGAGCAGGTTTTGATAGGAAGGGAGATGAGAATCAGTCAAGGAGACTAAAGTCCTTCCACTCCAGCCTTGGGAGTATAGGAGAGGCCACTAAGCCTGGCCATTCATAGTTCTCCACACCCATGTTTATTGATATTGGCTCAAGCAAGCAGTGGGTTCTGGATCCAAGTGGATCCAATCAGAGTCCCTCCAAAATGGGATGTATGGAAGTCTCACTTCCTCTCTAAAGACTATTTGACCTATTTGACAGAGACTGCTTGTGTGTGAAGGCAACACAGAAAAAAGCAGAGCCCCAAACAAGAAAGAATGAGGAAGGTAGAGTGAGGAGAAGGGCAGGAGCAAGAGACAGATGAGAGAGCGAGAGAGAGATCAAGAGGTTGAGAGAGAAAATGCAAGAGCAAGCAAGCATCTGGAAGAAATAATTTGAGTAACTGGATCCAGCTATGCCTGAAGCCAGATACACTCCAAGACTTCTCAGTTTATGGGAGCCAGTAAGTACCTTTTATTTTTTCTGTTTAAACCAGTTCAAGTTGAAGTTGTCTTACTTTTAACTGTAAAGATCCTGTTTATAATAAGCTTTTTATATAAATTATTCGACTTGATATTTGCAGGCACCTTGTGAGATAGATATTATTATAATCATCATGTTATGAATGTGAAAACTGAGACTCGGCGATGTGTAGTGATTGGCCTAACAGTATAGAGCTTTGTGAAATCAGTCTGTGCTATTCTTCATAACATGGGTGTCCCAATCTTTTGGCTTCCCTGGGCCACATTGGAAGAAGAATTATCTTGGGCCACACATAAAATACAATAACACTAACGATAGCTGATGAGCTAAAAAAACAAAAATCACAAAAAGTCTCATAATGTTTTAAGAAAGTTTACAACTTTGTTTTGTGCCACATTCAAAGCCATGGACTGAAGGGTTGGACAAACTAGCTTTACAAGATCCTTTCTTTTTTTTTATTTACTAAGGCCTTGCTGTTCAAAGCGCAATCTGTAGACCAGCAGCATTGGCATTACCTGGGGGTGTAGACAGGAATGTAGTATCTGAGGCCTCATCCCCAAAACGATTGAATCTGAATCTGCTTGTGAACAAGCCCCCCAGGTGATTGGAATACATAATACACTTTGAGAAACACTGCACTATGAGCAGGGCTGACTTCAGGGTGGTGGGGTATTGGGGGGTGGGGGAGAGACCTGAGCAGTCTGGACACAGTTCTGTTCTTTCATGGCATGGTCAGGGGCCAGCCGTCCTCTTAATGCTGTTCTTCCTAGCGTGGTGTGTTAATACGTTGTTAGGTGCTAGGATCATGCTAAGCAGATAATCTGCTAGATAACTACACTGGTCACATGAGGTGGATGATTGGACTCTGAGTCTGAGCCTGGGACGCTCACTAGATGGAGAGAGAGGCAGGCTCGTCTCCAGCTTTGTGTGGGCAGATGCTGTGCCAGCACCCAGGCCGCGGCCTCAGGACCACAGCAAGCCTCGGCGGGAAGCCCACACGTGAGCAAGTCTCCTTTGAGGTCTGCATGTGGTGCAAGCGGAAGCCTGTGGTCAGCATGTGGCAGCTCAAATAATACGCTCCACTAGTGTGAGAAAGCCACAACACGGCACGGAGGGAACCATTCACCAGAACTTTCTATCACGTGTCTGCTGGGCAAGGTGGCCGCTGCAGCTGGGATTGGAGCAAAGCCTCTGAGTTCACCAGTCCATATGCCCTGGAGAATCGTGTGAAAAGACAGGTGGACCATGACGAAGGAGAGCTCCTATAAACACAAGCTTAAAAAAGACTGAAGTCTGCCTGCCTGGTTTATTTCTGCCAGCACTGGGGCTGGGTGAGAACACAGACACATCCTTTTACTTCTTGGGCTCCCTGAGAGAATATGCCAAGTTCCAAATGTCTCTATGGAGATACCTGGTCATGCGGGGAGTGACAGAACTGTTTTGGGGACCAGTTCCAGTTCCTTGGATGACTTGGGGCGTCCACCTCGGCTTTTCTTCCATGTTCCTGGAAAAGGACCATTCATTCCCCACAGTCCAGCACCACAGGAAGAAAAGTCTGGGAGTCACCACTCCTCTGACTTGGGAGCACATTTCGCCTCTGATGTCTTTTTCCTGAATGCATTTCAGCTTTGCTCTTCTGATTCTTTCTCTCCCATCTGGTTTCTATCTGACCCAAGCAGCTGTTTTTTCCATTGAAAAGAACACATTTACCTCTTTCTTCTTCACATGCCATGTTTTCAGTTCTGAAATGCTTTTTCATATGGACTGAAACAGTCTGGATTTTCTTTTTTTTTTTTTCTTCAGGAAAAAGGAGTACCCATGTTTTGATTTGGGTATGTGCAAATTCTTTAAGCAGACCCACAGAACAATGGCAGTGAATGTCTTCACTCCCCTGGCTAGGAAGCCATTCCATTTATTCATGATCACCATGCTGCACAGAAAGACTCTCAGCCATGACTAATATTAGCACAGCACAGTATATATAACATGGTCAGTCATGTATCATAAATATTTATAAAGACCACAGGAGCTTTTCTCATAATGCAAAGAGATGTGCCCAAGAAGAGTTGAGCAGTATGTGTTGGGCGTTTTTGGAAAATGAATAGATGCCCCTTTTTCCAAATGACAAAATAACCTCCCCCACTGACCTCCCCACCCCATCGAATTTAAAGATAGCTGGAAAGCAAAGCGGTGGAATTTTCTCTGTTGATTGAACTGTGGGCAGAACACTTTACCATTGGCGATGGAAGAATTTATTTCCATTTTAAGTAATGTTTACCTATCCAGCCACGCCATAGGAAAGGGGATCCAGGGAGAATTGGAAAGAATGAGGTTTGACATTCAAGACCGGCCTTATAAAGGAGAGGTGCTGGGACCAAAACGTGAGTGAAATCTCAGCCCCACCATTGTCAGCTATGTAACCTCTTCGTACTCAGAGATTTCCCTTCCTTCTCAAGGTCTTCGGACATGCTGTTACCTCTACGTGCAACACCCTTCCCTCGTTTCGTGTGGTGATTCCTTTAGGTCTCTGCTTCAATGTCACCTCCTCAAAGAGGCCTTCCGTGACCACCCTCCATCAATGCAGGCACAGTCATTTGCCTTGCTGGTTTCCTTAATTACATATCTCTTTTTATATCTTTGTTTCCTTGTTTTGAATCTACCTCACCCTCTATAAGTCCTCATAATGATAGGGACTGTGGTTCCCCCACTCCCCATTTATCTTTTTTTAAGTTGATAGACTTTATATTTTAGAACAATTTTAGGCTTACAGAAAAATTGAGTAGAAAGTACAGAATTCCCATATACTTCCTCCCTCCAGCTTCTCCTATTACTAATGTCTTGAGTTAGTGTGGCACATTTGTTATGATTCATGAGCCAATATTGATGTCTTATTATCATTAACTAAAGGTCATAGCTTACTTTAGGGCTCACTCTTGGGATTGTACATTCTATGGCTCTTGTCAAAGGTTTAATGTCATGCATCCACCATGACAGCATCATACAGAATAGTTTCACTGCCCTAAGAATAGGCTACACCTATTCATCCTTCTTCCCTGTTCCAAACACCTGACAACCACTGATTTTTACTGCTTCCATAGGTTTGCCTTTTCCAGAATGTCATATGCTTGGAATCATAAAATATGTACCCTTTTCAGATAGACTTCTTTCACTTAGCAATCCACACCCCCTCCATTTTTAATCACCGTATTCTAGAGTTCCTAAGAAGTGCCCAGTGAATATTTATGGAATGAACAAATGAATGAGCTTTATGTTGTCCTAATTTGTAAATTGAGTCTACTGTAGAGAGTTGTGAGGATTTGAAGAGTAACATGTAAGAAGGACTTTTACAGTGTCTAGCCCCTGGTAAAACCTCATAATGGTTGTTACTTTTTATATTCTGGGGGTGTTTCTGGATCTTGATGATGCTGGTATAGGCCTGGGAAGTGTTTAAGATCTGATGGTGTGTTTTTGAAACTCAGGCTTTTTTTTTCGCTGGTTAAACTGCAATTTCTCTGACAGCCTCTGTATCTCCGGATGGCCACTCCCTAAAATTATGGGGCCTTTGGGAAATCTTGGTGAACCACTGATAGGATGTCTCTGGTCCTCGTTTTTCAGTACAAAATATTTCTACTATTTGCAATTTTTTAGAGCAATTCTTCTTTCAAAATGATCTTAGGGCTTTATATTTGAAATGTTCTTACTTCTTTTCTCTTACATTCTGTTTAGTAACCCCACCTTTTCTTGAAGAAAACCTTCACACAGTTTCCAGTTCCACTTCCTTTTGTGTGGAGTGGAAATTCTGATCGCTTTCCTGGTGGGAACTTGATAAGACTGGCCTAGTTGTAAAAGTGTGACTGGCCCAGGTGAAGTACTCATATCTTTTGACTCTCTGGTCTTCTGAAAAACCCAGGTTGCTGAAAGAACTTCTGAAATGTAAAACATGAAAAGTGTTTCACAATAGCTCCCATCCCTGGATTGTGTAAAATGCTTTTTAAGAAACAGAACACTTCTGTGCCCCTTTTAGGTCGAGATAGATATTGTATCTTCAGTTCCTATGTTTTGTCTGTCTAATGTCACACATCTGGGTATTTGGAAATAACTAGGTGACTGGCCACATGAGTGCGCTGGCATTTTGTAGAGTTTTAGGATCATCTTTCAGAACAATAAAGGGTCATTTTTTAAGATTTTAAAATGATTTATGCCAGACTTGGTTTAAAAAATGTAATGACTTTGTCATTTTCAATGGGGAAAACAATCTATTTTTTTCCTCCGAGAAGAAGGTGCCACAACTTAATTAACAAAGTTGAAAGACTTTAAAAGAAATTTCTTTCGTGGAATAATTTTAATCTTCATAGACTACTAGTTCTAATAATTTAAAATACCAGTTGTAATTTTGCATCTTTAGATATAAATTTGATTCCTTCTTGGAACCTGACCTACTTGTCCGACGGTGAAATGAAACCCAAAGATGAGACTGGCTGGCCATGGGTCAGGGCAGGGGCTGTTAACAGCTATTATACATGGGGTCATATGGACACTTGGTGCTCATTAAAAATGCAGATCCTGGGCCAAGTGCAGTGTCTCACACCTGTAATCCCAGCACTTTGGGAGGCCAAGGTGGGTGGATCACTTGAGGCCAGGAGTTCAAGACCAGCCTGGGCAACATGACAAAAACCTGTCTCTACTAAAAATACTAAAAATTAGCCAGGTGTGGTGATACATGCCTGTAATCCTAGCTACTCAGGAGGCTGAGGCACGAGCATTGCTTAACCCTGGGAGGTGGAGGTGGCAGTGAACCAATATGGTATCACTGCACTTCAGCCTGGGTGACAGAGTAAGACCCTGTCTCAAAAAAAATCAGATCCCACTTCCCACCAAGATTCTGACTTAGTTGCCTGGGATATGAGATGAGGCCCCAAAGTCTTCATGCCCCAAAGTCTTCATGTACCCCAGAAATGTACTAGATTAGTGTTGCTTAAACTAATATTTATAGAGCACTGTTCTAAGTGCTTTGCATTTATTAACTTATTTAATCCTTCCACCACCATAGGAGGCAGGTATCATTATTATCTTCATTTCATAGGAGACGAAGCTACCTAGGAATTGTGCAGCTCACTGTGATGAGGACACATAGACTCAGCTGGTTAGAGCAGAACTGGGGTTTAAATTCCAGCAGTCTGATGCCAGAATCTGAGCTTTCAGCCACTTGGCTACACTGTCTCTCATGGATTATCATTGCTTTTTTACTTTGAATGTGGATGACATTTCTTTTTTTTTTCTTCAGTTTTTGCATGAATGAAAATTTGCATCTATATGTGCAACTATTTCAGCCATATTGAATAGAGTGGTCAGGCGACTATGTCAACAGGACTGGGCATATAGACATAGGACCACTTAAAAAGAAATGGCCACACCCATTAGCATGGCTGTTATCCAAAAAATAGAAAATAACAATTGCTGGTGGGATATAGAGAAATTGGAACCCTTGTGCATTGTTTGTGGGAATGTAAAATGGTGCAGCTGCTATGAAAACAATTTGGCAATTCCTCAAAAAGTTAAACATAGATTTATCATATGAGCCAATGATTCCACTCCTAGGTATATACTCAAAAGAACTGAAAGCAGGAACTCCAAAGGATTCTTGTACTGCCATATTCATAGCAGCATTATTCACAATAGCCAAAAGGTGGACATAACCCAAATGCCCACCGTCTGATGAGTAGATAAACAAAATATAGTTTCCATACAGTGGAATATTATTCAGCCACAAGAATAAATGGAATTCAGACACACGCTACGACATGGATGAATCTTGAAAATATATGCCAAGTGAAATAAGCCAGACACAGAAAGACAAATATTGTATGATTCCATGTATACGAAGGGCCCAGAATAGGCAAATTCATAGAGACAGAAAGCCAAGTGCTGAGAGGGGGAGGGAGTGGGGAAGAGGGGAATTGTTTAATGGGTACAGAGTTTCCGGATGGAATGATAAAAAAATTCTAGAAATACGTAACAGTGATGGTTGCACAACATTCTGAATGTATTCAATGTCACAGACTATACATTTAAAAATGGTTAAAATGATAAATTTTATGTTATTTATATTTTACCACCAGTGAAAAAGACAAAAAAAAAAAGTAAGTGGCAAAAAGAGACTGCCAGCCAAGTGAGAAAAGACAGTGAAGCAGTGACTTTGGATCCAATTCAGATTCTTATCTCAGCTCTTGGCATTTTATCCAGATAATTATCTTCATGAGTACCCATTTCAGTGTGTGCATACACACAACTGGGATAATTTAAGAGAGACATCACTAAAATCCATCAAATGTTCACCTTCCAGTAGAGAATAAATGCGTTATTAATATTAAAAAATATTAAAATATTCTAACAAGTCCTGAGCAATACATTGAGATGAAGAAAGTCCTTCTGATTCTGGTTATGGGGGTGACCCCCGTGTTACTCTGGCTGCAGTGGGTGTTGCAATGGCTCATTCATAAATACAGGCACCCCAGTTACTGGCTTATCGCAGGCACGTGTTATTGGAAACAGAATATGCAACTTTGACCTCCAAATAATGAGTTATCGCCAACTCAACTGAAAGCAACTTCTAGACTCTATCTAGCTAAGGGCTGTGGTTTGAGCAAAGACAAACATTACATAAAGCAGAGTTTGTTGTTCGGCTCTGCTGAGGATGAGTAAAGGTCACAAAAGCTCAGTTCAACATGTGCAATCAGATATAGACAGCAAAGAATTAATATGGACCAGGCAACAGAATGTTCCTGTGCATGGGACACCAAATTCATTGTGAGCCATGATGTTTAGAAGACAGACTTCATGACTCAGGGATGAAGGAGTGGCTTCTGACTGATAAAGGAAATGATTGCACTGAGAAAGATTAAAAATACATCCAGGTAGGGCTAATGCTAGGGATAATAAAGCTTATGATGAATTCTGATGAACACTTGGTAGCTAAATAAACCCACAGTGTCTCTCTCATCTCATATAGCGCTCTTGGAGAGTCTTTTTAAACAATTCAGTGGAAGGAGCGATGTGCTAATCTTTATGACTTCTTAGTGCTAGTGTCAACATCTAGACAGCTAGTAATTGCCAGTCAACAGTATTCATGAGAACAGCTAATAAGAATAATTTAGGAAACCCTTTTCCCTAGAAAAACAATCTATGTAGGTAGGTGTGAATTACTTCATTTGGTTGACCAAATGGACAACTCGAAAACTGTTATTTGCTTTTTTTCTATGGTTGTGCCTATTGTCTCTCCATTTGGGAATAAAAGGAGAGTGGGATAATATTAATTTCTCAAATCTCTCAAACCAGTTAATATCTCTAGAACCACTACCCTAGCTCTAGCCACTCTCAACTTTTGCTGGTGCTACTGGAGCAGCCTCCTAGCTGGTCTCCTTTACCTAGGCTTGCGGCCCTCAACCCAGTCTCCAGTCCTCAGCCTGAATGAGTTCTTTAAAATGTAGATCTCATAATTTCACTTCCCTGCTTAAAACCCTCAAATGGCACCTCATTCGTTGTTCTTGTAAAGCTTTGTTCATTTTTTTGGCTTATCCACCTATACTTTTTTCTTTTTAAATCTTTTTCAATTGATATGTCATATTTGTACATTTGTTGTGGGGTACATGTGGTATTTTGTTACATGTACAGAATGTGTAATGATCAAGTCAGGATATTTGGGGTATTCATTATCCTGAATATTTATCCTTTCTATGTTTTGGGAACATTTCAAGCCTACTCTTCCAGCTATTTTGAAATACACAATATATTGTTGTTAACTACGGTCACCCTACTCTGCCATCAAACATTGAAACTTACTCCTTCTATCTAACTGTATGTTTGTACCCATTAACCAAACTCTCTTCATTTTCCTCCCCCTACCCACACACCCTTCCCAGCCTCTTGTATGTATCATTCTACTCTCAACTCTTGGACTCAAGCAATCCACCCACCTTGGCCTCCCAAAGTGTTGAGATTACTGGCGTGAGCCACCATGCCTGGCCCATTCTACTCTCTTTCTCTGTAAGATCAACTTTTTTAGCTCACACATACGAGAATATGCGATATTTGTCTTTTTGTGCAATTTTGCTTAACTAGGCTGATTTTGCTTAACATCATGACCTCCAGCTCCATCCATCTTACTACAAAAGACAAAATTTCCTTCTTTTTAATTGCTGGGTAGTATTTCATTGTGTGTGTATACCACATTTTCTTTATCCATTCGTCCATTGAGGGACACTTAGGTTGATTCCATATCTTTGCTATTGTGAATAGTGCTGCAATAAACATAGGGGTGCAGGTGTCCCTTTGATACACTGACTTCTTTCCTTTGGATAAATACCAAGCAGTGGGACTGCTGGAAGTTCTATTTTTAGTTTTTTGAGAAATTTCCATACTTTTCCCATAATGGCTGTACTAATTTACATTCCCACCAACAGTGTATGAGAGTTCCTGTTTCTCTGTATCCTTGCCAGCGTCTATTGTTTTTTGTTTTTGTTTTAAATAATAGCCTTTCTAACTAGGGTAAGGTGATATCTCATTGTGGTTTTGACTTGTGTTTTCCTGATGATTAATGATATTGAGCATTTTTTTCATATACCTGTTGGCCATTTGTATGTCTTCTTTTGAGAAATGTCTCTTCATTGTTCTTGCAAAGCTTTAATAAATGTTCATGCAGGCCAGCTGGCTAGGCCTTGCTAGATTTAGTCCCTTCCTGGCATTCCATACCTCCTCATGCCCCTGGCCGTGTGCCTTACCCCCCATTCTGCTTGCAACAGGCACACCAACCTTCTTTCAATTCTGTGAACTAACCTAACACTTTCCAGCTGCACAGCCTTTGCCAATGCTAGACCCTTTGCCTGGAATATCCTTGCCATTAGTTGTGACGTGGCTATGTCTTGCTTCAGACCCCAATTGCTATGTCACTTCCTCAGAGAGGCCTTTCTGGGACACCCCATCAAAATTAGAAACTCTGTGTGCTTTCCTTCTTTCAGATCCCTTTCTTCTATAGCACTTATTATAGTTGGTAACTATATTTTTATCTGAGTGATCATGTATTTAATGCCAGCCTTCTACTGCACTATAAGCATAAAAGGGACAATGCATATCCTATTTACTAATGCCTCTTCAGGATCTAGCAAGTAAACTGGTACATTAGAAGTTTCTCAGTAAAGACTTGCTGAAAGAAACATGTTTAACCATAAGATGCTCACTGTGGTCAGAAATAAGATGTAGGTGGAGACGTCTTTTAAACAAACCACCGGCATTCTTTAGGACTCTGAGTTAGTTTTATTAGTGTCCAGGTACCTTGTTAAATTCTGAAATCATGATGATGGGGGAAAATCTGACTGATCATTTAACCTTTATTTATGTTTAACATGACTTTCCCAAACAGATGGGGGCTATGCCAGCCTTGTAAGTGGATGTACAAAATATGGATGGTCAAAATGCACACAAAGCAATTCCATCAATTCCCTTCTTTTCTGCTATTACTCCTCAACTTCTTGTGGCCAAGAATCAGTCCAGTATTTGGCAACAAGAGGTGTGAAAATGAACCGAAGACATGAGCAACAATTGACATGGAATCCCTAGGTGCTCCCAACAGACCCACATTCTCAGGAAAGCCAATCAATGCAAGAGGTGTGGCAAAGAGGGGCACAGGATAAGAAATTTGTTTTCTGACCACTACTTAATGGTTTTAGGTCCACTTTGACCAGGGAAGAAAGAACTGTTTTAAAAAATGACTCACTTTATTCTTAAATGTCTCTAAGAAAAAGAGGTGCTACAATCTCCATAGGGAGGAAGTAAAAATTAAATCAGACAATCCTGGGAAATGATTTTGCAAAGTGGCTGTCCTATAGCCAGTGCTCAGTCACATTGATGGCGAGGTTTATCAGTGTTCAGCAATGCTGGGAGAGCCTCTTTCAAATCTTCAGTCTTGGAATCAGTACTGATCATCTTAGAACTCTGACTCTTATGGCCAAAAGGTTTTTGATAAATCAAACCTAGATTTCCCTCCCTGTCGCTTCACAGTGTTTTGTAGCCTTTAATATTTCCTCTACCTTTCTTAAAATATGAAATGTGAAAGTAATAAGTATTTCATGTTGATTATGTCTTAGAGAGTTGGCATGAATTGTTAGGTCCTAGCAATTAGCCAAATAGCCAAGCCTAGATTTTCCCTTCCTTTCTTTCCTGGCCCTCATTATTTGGGTAATTGCATCAATTCTACACTTGGTTTTACATGTATTGCCAAAGTCTAAGCTGTGCAAGAAGGGATGTCCTTTAATGATTTCCTTTGAATGGCTTTCCATCTAGGCAGGAAGAGGGCCCCTCTTGTTCAAAGACAAAAGAATCATCCATCCCACCAAGACCTTTCTTCTTTATTAAGTATCTCTTGAATTTCAAAGGAGGATTTGGAATTTCTCAGTCCCAATCTTAACGGCAGTTCCAGACTGCAGTTTATTTTCTTTGTCCCTTTAAGACCAGAAAACATTAGAGCAATGCAATAACTGTTCTTATTTTTCTTGGGTTCAAAACAAGACCAGATTCCAATCTGCTAATGCTTACCATTTCACAGCAACCAAGCAGTTAATGATCATCAGCTCAAGCATACATTTTCCTTCCAAACAAGGATATGGCTACTAGCGGCAACAGCTGTATTTTGCTAGTCAATCCTCATGTTAAAGATTTACAGTTTTAAATTCTGTCACTTGGTTTGCCAACTGTTCTTCCTGGAGCTGCCCAGTTGTTTCTGAGGGGCCTTGAAGTGGTTTCCTAGCTATTTCAGCGTGCTGAATGACAATGCATCCTCAGAGTCAGTCTGGAGAATGGAATTCCCTGTTTATATCCACAAGACTTCTCTCGCTCTTTTTTTTTTTTTTTTGAGAGGGAGTCTTACTGTGTCACCCAGGCTGGAGTGCAGTGGCGCAATCTCAGCTCACTGCAACCTCCGCCTCCTGGGTTCAAGCGATTCTTCTGCTCAGCCTCCCGAGTAGCTGGGACTACAGGCATGCGCCATCACGCCCGGCTATGTTTTTTTTTTTTTGCATTTTTAGTAGAGACGGGATTTCACCACATTGACCAGGCTGGTCTCGAACTCCTGACCTCAAGTGATCCGCCCGCCTTGGCCTCCCAAAGTGCTGGGATTACAGGCGTGAGCCACTGCACCCGGCCTCTCCTTCTTTTAAACATATGCAGAGTCACCGCAGAAACTGGAAACAGATTAAAAGAAATGCTGGCTTTTACGGCGAGTTTGAAAAACGTAAAGCTGGAAGCCAGCTTCCCGCTCTCCCTGGTTCCCTTTCTGTGTTCTCTTCTGTGATTCATCTGCTCTAATCCATCACCGATTCATCATGCTCATCCATCAGACCCTTCAAAGCAAACCTTACAGCTGCTTTTGCCATTTATCAGTGGGAAATAAAAGAGAAGGGGGAAAAGTACGGAAAACATATCACCACCTTCCCGGGCCTGGGATAATGGGTGTGAAAAAAGGGTGGAGGGAAAGCTTATCTAATGAAACCCAGAGCCTTCCTGGGATGTTACTTCTTGAACAAAGGATTATGGCTGAGAGCAAGACCAGCAGCCAGTCTGCAGTGAAGTTGCAGGGATAAAGTCTGCCAGAAACAAAAGGTTTAGTGGGAAACTAGAGGAATGTGGACAAAATGATATCCACTCTAGAGGAGTTTAAAATCTACCAATATTCATAGAAATGTGTTGTCTGCAACCAGTCTCTCAGCTTTCAGCTGTGTAATAGGACATGGGCATTCAGGTTGAAAGGCAAACATTTGACTTCGATGCCCTTCCTTGCAAACTGGGAAATGACTGATCTGGTAATTCACTGTTCTCATTTTCATAAGATGCCTTGCAAGTCATCTGCCATTTAAACACAACTGACATGCCTTAGTTTTGAATTTATTTTTTTGAATTTTTTTTTTTTTTTTTTTTGAGAGGGAGTCTTACTGTGTCGCCCAGGCTGGAGTGTATTTTTTTGTAACAATACAAAAATTAGCTGTGTGTGGTGGCATGTCTCTGTAATATCAGATTTTTATTTTTTATTTTAAAAAATTTATTTATTTAAAAAATAGAGACGAGGCCTCACTGTTGCACAGGCTGGTCTCGAACTCCTGAGCTCAAGTGATCCTCCCGTCCCGGCAACTCAAAGTGCTGGGATTACAGGTTTGAGCCACTATGCCTGGTCTCATGCACCAGTTTTGCTCTCAAATTTGAGAATCAAAAAATAAGGGCTGACTCAGTGATTCCACTTCTAGTAATTCAGCCTATATATTTGTAATCCATGTAGAAGGTTACTCTCTTTGTCATCATAGAAGGTAGAAACAGCCTAAAGTTTCATCATCAATGACATGTAGGTTTTAGAAAGAATGAGGAAGGTAAACAAACTGTGGACACTATGAAATTCTTTGACTCACCAATAAAAGGCAATAGTACGAATGCATGCAATGAGGTGGATGGACCTCAAAAGCAAGAGAGAACATACTGTAGGATTTCATTTACAGGACATTCTAGAGTGGGCAAAGCCATTTTGTGGTAGAAAAAGAACAAGAATTGCCTCTGAGGGTATAAGGGTGGGGATCGATGGGTAAAGGGCATGAAGGAAGTTTCTGGGGGTGATTTACTACCCTGTATCTTCATAGGGGTTTGGGTTACGTAAAAGTATTTATTATCCAAACTCAGTGAATTTTGCACCTAAGATTCATATGTTTGTCAAAGCTTAGAGTATATTTACTTAAAATTTGTGCATTTTATTACATGTATTTTTTTAAGTAAAAAAATATAAACCACTAAAGAAATTCTGACTGAGAATATGCTTGCTGGAGTATTTGGATAAAAGTCTATTGATGCTTTCTATTTACTTTCAAATGTATCACAAATAATATGGATTGCTGGATGGATAGAAAGATGACTGACGGGTGAATATTTGATAAAGCAAGCCCAGTAAAATGTTAACGGTAAAAGCTAACTGGTGGGGTATTCACAGGCATTCCTGGTAAAACTACTTAAATTTCACTCTATTTTGAATTTGTGTGTGTGTGTGTGTGCGTGTGTGTGTGTGTGTGTGTGTTTTGGGTTTTTTTTTTTTTTGAGATGAAGTCTTGCTCTGTTGCCCAGGCTGGAGTGCAGTGGCACAGGCTTGGCTCACTGCAATCTCTGCATCCCAGGTTCAAGCGATTCTCCTGCCTCAGCCTCCCAAGTAGCTGGGATTACAGGTGCATGCCACCACGCTGGCTGATTTTTGTATTTTTAGTAGAGATGGAGTTTTGCTATGTTGGCCAAGCTGTTCTCAAATTCCTGACCTCAAGTGACATGCCCGCCTCAGCCTCCCAAAGTGCTGAGATTGCAGGCATAAGCCACCATGCCCAGCCAGTTTTGAATATTTTAATAAAGTGTTGGGAAATAAAAAGAATGAAGAAGCTTTTTATATCCTCATATAGACTTTTTTCCAGTTTTATTGTTAGGCGAAAAAAGTTGCAGGCCGGGCACGGTGGCTCATGCCTGTAATCCCAGCACTTCAGGAGGCCAAGGCGGGTGGATCACCAGGTCAGGAGTTCAAGACCAGTCTGGCCAACATGGTTAAACCCCATTTCTATCAAAACTACAAAAATTAGCTGGGTGTGGTGGCATGTGTCTGTGATATCAGCTACTCAGGAGGACGAGGCAGGAGAATCACTTGAACCCAGGAGGTGGAGGTTTCAGTGAGCTGAGACTATGCCACTGCACTACAGCCTGGGCAACAGAGTGAGACTCCGTCTCAAAAGAAAAATAGTTGGCCGGGCGTGGTGGCTCATGCCTGTAATCCCAGCACTTTGGGAGGCCAAGGCGGGCAGATCACGAGGTCAGGAGATCGAGACCATCCTGGCTAATGTGGTGAAATCCCATCTCTACTAAAAATGCAAAAAGTTAGCCGGGCTTAGTGGCAGGTGCCTGTAGTCCCAGCTACTTGGGAGGCTGAGGCAGGAGAATGGCGTGAACCCGGGAGGTGGAGCTTGCAGTGAGCCAGAGATTGTGCCACTGCACTCCAGCCTGGGCGACAGAGCAAGACTCTGTCTCAAGACAAAACAAAACAAAAAAAAAGTTGTAATATCCACAGTATGCTGCCAACTGCAGAAAAAAAGAAGGAACGCATATGCGAATCTGAGTCTATGTGCCTATATCATCTCTTGAGGGAGACCCTAGAAATGGATTATTATAGAGGCAACAACACTAGAAATGGTTACTTTAGATGAGGGAAAATGGGTGCCTGGAGGGGAGGTGGGAAGGAGAGAGCATATTTTAAATCATTATGATGATTTAAGAGGTAAATTATTGTATGCTTTTGGATTTTGTATATGTGAAAGGATTACCAATTCAAATAAAAAAAATTAAAGCAATGGTATATGCTAGAGTCATCTCAAATATTTACAATGGGTTCCCTTTGCATGGCTGACCTTTGGAATTTATTCTCCTAGCATCCATTCATTCATCTGATGTTCCCTAATCTCTTATGTGCCAGACATGGTGCCAGACTTTGTGGATAGAGTAGGGAATTGGGGGCAGTGGTGTCCTTGCCCTCACCGAGCTCATTGATCTAATGAAAGGATGGGTACACATTTGGAATAGATGTAAGTTCTGATCTAATCCAGTCTGGGGTGTGGGTGGGGTCAGGAGGCATTTTTATATAAGGAAAAACTGAGCTAATCACAAAAGGATCCCCAGACTAGGGTGGGGAGAACAGCATGTACAAAGCTTCTGCCAGGGAGGGAGCAGGGCGGTTTAAGTCCCTGAAAGAAGGCCAGGGTGGCAGATCGCGAAGAACACAGAGGACGGACGGAGTAGATGAGGAGATACCAGGAACAAGACATTCAAGATATTGATCTTTATACTGTTGTTTAATATCATAATGTACTTTCTGAACATCCTTTGTATGTCAAAAAACATTTTTCTCTCTGTAGTGGGGTTTTCGCCCTCACAGGTTCTAAGAGAACGTCAGAGCAGAGCTTGTTACATCCCTTCTTAGGAGAAATGAAGCATCTCACTAAATCTCCTGACATATCAGGCACTCATATCTTCTTTTCAAGGATCACAGCCTGCATTTCTTGCCTGAGGGCTTTCTTTGGCTGCTGGGGTCTTCTGAATTGCCCTGTGAAGCAGGTAGATGGTGTCCTAGAGAGTTAATGCCCCCTGAGAACAGCCCTTAACCAACTGATACAGGAGGTAGAAAGAAATTATTTAGGCAGATAGTGAGGGCAAAAGAGTCCTTGGCAGAATTTATTTTCTAACAAAAAGCAGCCCCCAAAATCATTCCTTTTCTAATAAAGAGCAGCCTGAAAAATCAAGCTGCAAACATAGATAAGAAAGCTGGAAGCTTGCACGGGGAAATGCTAGTAGCTCCACCGACAGAAAAGGGCTACCTGGGGGCCAGGCATGTCCAACATGGAGACTCCATCTTCCCTTTTTTTTTTTGTTACCACATGTACAGTAATAAAGAAATTGGCAACATGGCGCAACTCAGGCAGAGAACCCACCTGCATAATAAAAGATTAGGGTGAAAGCTACCAGAGATTCTTGCCCTATACAAATGGCACACCTGGTCCAACCAGTCTTTCATGGTATATGTAAATCAGATACCACCTCCTCAACAGCTCAACTATAAAACCCACTGCTTGTAACCTCACTCTTTGTGTGTCTGCGTCCTTGTTCTCCATGGCCGTGTGACAACAAACCTCAGCTATCATTCCAGATAATAGGGCCATTTCACAATGACTCATGGGAGTTGGCCTATTCATACCCCAGCTCATCTACACTGGGCTTCCACAGGCCTTTTGGTATTTTTTTCAGTGGCAACTGGGGAGAGAGTTGACTTTGATGAGTTCAGTTGCAGAATTTGGACTTGGTTACGATCCTAGGTGTTTTGACCTTTCTGAACACAGCTAGTATTTCTTTGATCTTTAATCCCACTAAATATAATCGCAGAAGACACGCTCATTTAAGAATTATATTGGCTTCTATTTTCTATAAAAATGTCTAACTCATACGCTAGCATATGGTCACTTTACACTCTTTTATGGGATTCCTAGATAGGCCAGTACCAATATTCTCATTGAAATTATCAAGAACCAAATAAACAGATGCCAGATAGTCTGGTTGGAGCAAAAATCTTACTTCATTTGACATTTTTTTTTTCTGAAGGACTGTTACTTTTAAACCTTTAACCTAGTCCACATACGTGGTACAGCTAATTCTCTACATCCCGTCTTTCACATTTTTCACTTGTTACTTTTGAAAAATTAGTGGAATTTTTCACGGAGATCAGATGTGAAGAAATCTATGGCAGGGTGAAATTTTCTAGTCTAGAGGCTGCCTTTCTATGAAGGTCTCATTTCCCTTCCTTTTTAAAAAAATGAGGCTGTTAGTGCGGGTCTCTGTGGGTGACTCAAATCAAAACCTTTTTAGTTTGGGAAGCGCAAGCACCAAGATATTTTCACGCTGGGATTACTTGTCCAGATGGTTTGAGCACAATTTTCTTGGCATGCTCGTAAGAACACAGGAATTTTCAGGGGAAACCAGAGAACATAGTAGTGGGGAGGGTAGGTGGGGGAGGGCAAGTCAGGGCTGAGAAGGCAGAAATAAGGTTTGGATTCCACCAAATGGCACTGACCAGCTGAATTGGAATCAGTCCTAGTTACAGTTGGCACGGGTACCCCTCTCTCCGCTCCAAGATCACGGACTTTCCCTCTTCATAGTGGGAATTACCTGGCTTTCCTAACAGAGAACGGAGGAGGGAAGAACCATAGGGAAATTCATGGAGCTGATAAAGATAACGATTGAGGTGCAGCCCCCAAACCTCACCCCCAGGAAAGCGTTGGTCAACTCCTGTATGCATGCATGGGACACTGAGCAAGGTGGGGAAGCAGGAGTGTGAAGGGAGATGTCATTGCAAAGAGTTGTGTTAGGCCTGGAAACACAGCATGGGCAGGCAACTCTCTTTGATAGCCTCAGCAACCACTGCTTAAAAACACAGAATTTAAAAATGGCAGGCAGAATTCTGAGATTGCTCCCAAGATTTCCAGGACCTGATGCACACACACTTTCAGTGTAAGTGAATCATGTACAGTCAAACATGATTCCAGATCCTGCTGTGAAAGACATACGCAGGTGTCATTAAGGCCCCAGATGAGTTGACTTTAGGATAGGGTGATTATCCAGGTGGGCCTGACCTCGTCACATGAGCTCTTTCAAAGGAGAAGGTGGCAGAGGTGGAACTCAGAGAGCTGGGTCTCTGTTGACCCGGGAGAAAGCAGACACAGGTTTGTGAAAGCTTGTGGAGGATGTGGTGATGGACTGGGACAGCCTATAGGAGCTGACAGTGGTACCCGGCTAACAGCTGGCAGAAAAATGACCTGTGTACTTAGAAGAGCAACCAAAGCCCCAAATGAGAACCGCAGCCCTGGTCAACATCTTGATTTCAACTCAGTGAAGCTCTGAACAGAGACTCCAGCTAAGTCCCATGAACAGGCATCTCACCTACAGAACTGGAAAGATAATAAATTTATGTTGTTCCGACCTGCTAAATTTGTGGTAATTTGTTCCACAGCAAAAGAATGACGAAACGTATGACAATGCATAGGTGAATAGTGAGAGAGGCAGTGTAGCATGGGATGAAGAAAATTAGCTCTGTCTTTTTCTTTTTTTTTTTTTTTGAGGTGGAGCCTCACTCTGTCATCAGGCTGGAGTGCAGCGACATGATATCTGCCCACTGCAACCTCCATCTCCTGGGTTCAAGCGATTCCCCTGCCTCAGCCTCCTGAGTAGCTGAGACTACAGGTGCCCGCCACCATGCCTGGCTAATTTTTTTGTATTTTAGTAGAGATGGGGTTTCGCCATGTTGGCCAGGATGGTCTTGATCTCCTGACCTCGTGAACCACCCGCCTTGGCCTCCCAAAGTGCTGGGATTACAGGCGTGAGCCACTGCGTCCTGCTGAAAATGAGCTCTTTCTTTAAACTTCTCTGACGAAAATACTGGCTCTGCCTCTTCATAGCTGTGCGATTTTTAAACAGGTGACCTGACCTTGCTATATGTATTTCCTTATGTGTAAAAAAAGATTAAAAGAGTGAGTAAGATTAAAAGAACATGATGAAGGTTAAATGAAATAATATGTATCAAGCCCTAAGTCATGTGTAAGAGCCACAATGCACAGTAACTTAGTGAGTGCTCAAAAACTAAGAGTTAGCAGCAGCAGCCATAATCTGTGGAACGTATGGCACGTGTCTGGCGCTGCACAAGGGGCCTTAAATAAATTAATCTTCAAAGAAACCCTGTGAGATTGGATTCCCCATTTTACAGATGGGGAAACTGCAACTCAGAGAGGTTCAATAACATGCCCAAGATTATGCAACTAGTAAGTAGAGGAGCCAGGATGAAAACTACTGGGCTCTGATCCTAATCCCCATCCCGTGAGCCGCTATTTTAAGTCCTATGCACAGTGAAGAGGTTGTAACTTTCCAGGTTGCTGTCCTGAGGAGACCCAGGGCACCAAGACTGAGATTCCCAAACTGCCAGGTCACTCAAAATGGAGCCCAAATGATCCCAGAACTTTGGGAGGCTGAGGCAAGAGGACTGCTTGAACCCAGGAGTTCAAGCCCATCCTGGGCAACACAGGGAGATCACGTCTCCACAAAAAATTACAAAATGAGCTGGGCATGGTGGCACATGCCTGTCATCCCAGCTACTTAGGAGGCTGAGGTGGGAGGACCCTTTGAGCCCAGGAGGTTGAGGCTGAAGTGAGCTGTGACTGTACCGCTGCACTCTAGCCTGGGAGACAGAGCGAGACAATGTCTTGAAAACAGAAAAAGATCCCCAATTCTCCAGCCCTGTTCTCCACTCCATGGGATGCTCTCTTCTTTGTCCCTGTCTTGTATAGTTCCCTCCTATTCACCCCTCGGATCTCCCGACCTCATAGATCAGACCAAGTCCACTTCAATGCATTCTCCTAAAGTCCTTCTTTGCAGCAGTTCTCACATTTTATCATTATGTGCTAGATCGGTGGTTCTCATCTGTGGGCAATTTTTTCCCATGTTTGTCATTGTCTGGAGGCACATTTGGTTGTCACAATGGAAGCAGGTGCTCTTGGCCTATAGCGAGTGGAGGTCAGGGATGCTACTGAACATCTTACAGGGCAGTGCCTGGGAACAAAGGATAATCCAGCCCCCAATGTTAACAGTGCTAAGTCTAAGGAACTCTGTGCTGTGCCATAGGCTCCACAGGGCTGGGGTTGCATCTCTATTTCCCCAGTGCCTAGGATGAGCCTCTCAAGAGAAGTTTATTGAAGGAATGAAAGAAGATAAACAGTGAGTCTCAGGTCAGTCTTGTTGCTAGCTCTGCTCCACTTCTGTAGTTTCAAAAAAACTGACCTCAGTGGCAGAGGGTAACTTTGAAACTTACATATGTCCTTGGAAAAGGGGAAAATAAATGGGCAAAATAAGTCCTTGGTAAAGGAGTTAGAGTTCTTCTTTCTTCACCCTCAGTGGTCCTGGCCTCTTCAGCTTTTCCTAAAATTTTAACTGATTTTTTTCCCCCCCAAAATAATCTATGTTCGATGAAGAAAACTAGAAATGCAGATGGCCCAAAGAAAATTAAATAATCCATAATCCTATTATCTAAATATAAAAGTTGTTAATATCCTAGGGCATATCCTTCCAGTTCCATATCTACACATATATTTAAAACAAAAATGAGATTATGCTGCACATAGAAATGCAAAGTTTTTGTAAGTTAAGAGTAATTCCTGAACATTCATTTATTCATTTACCAAATATTTCTGGTTTCCTTCTAGTGTGCAAGTACATATAGGAGAAAAAAAAATCATTTCATGCCATTATATAGCTTTTTCTTTTTCTTTTTCTTCCTTCTTCCTTCTTCATTTCCTTTCCTTTCCTTCCCTCCCCCTGCCTTTGTCCCTCCCCCTCCCCTCCCCCTTCCTTCCTCTCTTTCTTTTTTTAACTTTAATAAAATAATTTATTTTGTTTTATTAAATTTTTGAATTTTATCTAACAAATTTTTTATTTTATTATTATTTTTTCTTTTTTATTATACTTTAAGTTCTAGGGTACATGTGCACAATGTGCAGGTTTGTTACATATGTATACATGTGCCATGTTGGTGTGCTGCACCCATTAACTCGTCATTTACATTAGGTATATTTCCTAATGCTATCCCTTCCCCCTCCCCTCCCCCCGCAACAGGCCCCAGTGTGTGATGTTCCCCTTCCTGTGTCCAAGTGTTCTCACTGTTCAATTCCCACCTATGAGTGAGAACATGTGGTGTTTGGTTTTCTGTTCTTGCGATCATTCTTTCTTTTTTTGAGATAGGATCTCGCTCTGTTGTCCAGGCTGGAGTGCAGTGGTGCGATCACAGCTCACTGCAGCCTTGATCTCCTGGGCTCAAGTGATCCTCCCACTTCAGCCTCCCAAGCAGCTGGGACTACAGGCGTGTGTCACCATACCTGGCTAAATTTTTAAAATTTTTTGTAGAGACGGGGTCTCCCTATGTTACCCAGGCTAATCTGGAATTCCTGGGCTCAAGCAATCCTCTTGACTCAGCCTCCCAAAGTGCTGGGATTACAGGCCTCCATCATATAGCTTTCCATAGCATCACTTTTCATGACTGCATGTTATTAACATCAAATGGCTACACCATAATTTATTCTATTATCAGTATAATTTATTCTGTTACCAGTATTCTATTATCAGACATTTAGATGGCCCCCTCCTCTCATTTTTTCTTCTCTTCCTGTCCCCTTTCCCCTTCCCTCCCGCCCTCTCTCCCTCCATTTCTTCCATCCTTCCCTCAATCCATTCCTTTCTTCCTTCCTTCTCTCCTCCTCCTCCTCCTCCTTTCTGCTATAAATGCTGCCATCGTGAACATCTTTGTGGCTTAACCTTTACACATGTCCCTGATGACTTCTTCAGAATCAATTTGCCTCTCACTGCTTTGGAAACCACTCGCTGTCACAGAATTGAACCAAGACCACAGGTCCAGCAGCAAACACACAGACATTTCAAGTGGAAAAATGCATGTTTTACTCCTTCTAGTAACACCGGTGGGAGGGTAAGGTTGTAAGAGAAGCAAGGCAGGATAGCTAATTCTCACTTGAGGTGTGGTTTTCACGTTGTCTAAACCTGTTGGGGCACATCAGCCTTTAGCAGGGAGCAACTTTATTGTCTCTTCTGCCAGAGACTTCCCCAAATTCTCAATTTCTTTTTTAGTTCCCAGTGAAGAGTCTTGACATTCACAGAGAGTTAAAGAAGAAAATGATGTGCTTGTGGACAAATTAAAAGACAATGCCAACTGGCCAGGAGTCATCATTTCTGTCTATGAGAGAGGGGAAGCCTGATCAAAGCCCTGAGTAAACAGCTTACAGACACAAAAGACAAAATGTTTTCTTTTCTGAGCACTGGCAATTGAGGAACAACTTGTGTCAGATTTTGCAACCTTTCCAAGAGTTTGGGTATCATAACATAGTGATCTTACTCCTGGAGCCATTACAGAGCCAATAACCAAACCAACCAGGTTCTTTAACCTGAAAGCCAAAGATGGCTATGGAACCGGCCCCCCCACATCAGCTACATATTTGGGGGGCTGGGGAGCAAGTGGGGTTGGAATGAATGTGTTGGTGACAACATGGTGTATTTGTAAAGATACCAAAGTTATTCCCACTCTTGCCTTCGTTGACTCTACTACCGACATTTTGAACTTGAAGCATTCTCCAGGTGAGCAAAGGACAAAGGGAGAAAGGATATGTTCTAGTCAAAGAAGGAACACACCTTGTAAATGTGGGAGGCGACTTCTGGCATTGTGTTCTCAGGACATAAGGGGCTGAGCTGCAGGAAGAAGCCACCACACCCCAAAGCATTTAAAGTCGTGTGGTTTTCCTGGGTATAAAGCACAGGAAAGAGTCCAGAGCAAGGGAGGAATGCTTTGTTCATAAAATACAAAGCTAAGCAAACAGTGCAGGTTGGAAAGGAATTGTAATGTTTTAATATTGTGTAAAAGAATAGATGATAAATCCACTTAGAATTGATGGGAGCAGCCGTGTGAATAATCCAAAAAGCATTGCTCCAAGTCTCGAGAATGAATAATGGGATCGCTTGCCCCAGCATATTTTTCTTTCTAAATGTTTCCTGTAGTTTATTGTTAAAATTAATGAGAACTCCCTGAGTGGCTGGGGAAAGGTGACCTGTATGTTGGGTGACATGAAGAAACCTCCCTGAGGTCAAAACTTTCCTGCAGATACTACACGCATGGATCAATGAGAGTTCACTGGGTGTATTAATTTTGATTAAAAAAACCCTTGAATCCATTACTGTTCATTGATACATTTAGTGTGGTGATTCCAGTGTCCTGCACACGACTAATTAATAAAGTCATATTCTCTGACCTACCATATATTCACTGTCTCTTACGACCCTGTTTTATTTTCTTATTTTATTGCCACCGGATGAAATTATCTTGTGTTATTATTTTTTAAACTTCGACCAGAACATAAGCTGCAGGAGGTTGAGGAGTCCTGCTGTCCTGTTCACTACAGTATTCTCTATTCCTAATACAGTACCTGGCACATAGTAGGTGCTCAGTAAATATTTGCGAGGAAATCAACATGTTTCCATCCAACACACTTTCTAGGAAGAAAGCTAGTGCTCCCTAAAGATTCAGTGTCAGCTGAGCTTCCTAAAAGACCTTCCACTCTCATCTTTTCTTTCTTTATTTCTATTTTAAAAATTAAGCTATAAATTACAAACAGTAAAGTTCATCCTCCTTAGTGTGCAGGTCTGCAAGTTTTGACAAATGCATACAGTCACGCAACCACCATAATCAAGGTATGGAATAGATCCATCATTCCCACAATTCCCCTAGCTCCCCCTGGTAACTGTTGATCTGATTTCTGTCCTTATAGTGTGAAGGCATCTGAATCTGTTTTTTTTCACTTAGCATAATGCATTTGAGATTCATCTATGTTGTATGTATCATTAATTTGTTCCTTTCAATTGCCATGTAGTATTCCATTACATTATATGGATATAGCACAGTTTGTTTATCTGCTTTCCACTGGAGGGGCATGTTCTCATGTCTTCTTATATGAAAATGTTGTGCAATCACAGTGGCTAAGAGCAGAAGTTTCAGGATCAGCTGGAAACAGGATTGGATTCTTGGCCTGTCACCTCTTAGCTGTACGAACTTTGGACAAGTCAGTGAAATGCTCTATGACTCAGTTTTCTCAAGAAGAGAAGTGAGGATAACTTACATTATTTATTTAGTGCAAAGTCTGGCAAATAATAAGTGCACCATAAATAGTAGTTCTAATACTTTTTTGTGTGGAGGGGTGGGAGTTGGGAAAGATCCTGCTTGAATTTCCCTTGCTCCGATCACCAAACCAATATTTAATCATTCAGTCTTGCTATTTAACTGGTCTGAATCTTATTTTTTTCACCTGAAAAATGAGGGTTAATAATACCAACTTCACATGATTGCTAGCAGACTAAGTGGGCTAATAGACATAACTATCCTAATGCAGTGTGTTGGCCCAGAAGAAAGGATGGTTATGGTGAATAGGAAAGGATGGCGCTTGGTGAATATGACTCATATACCATCTTTAGGGCTTGCAGGAATTAGAAGGAAACAGAGTTGTATAGATGGGAGATGGAGGAAGGCCCTGGGGTCAAACTGCCTGGGTCCTATTCCCAGCTCTCTGCCTTCCTACCTGAGTGAACCTGGACAAATTACTTAACCTCTCTGTGTCTGTTTTTTTTCATCTGAAACATGGGGATAATAAGAATACCCACCTGTATGGTTGTTCTGGAGATTACAAAAGATAATGCATGTCAGGTGCTTGAAACAGTGACTGGCACATAGACTTCATAAATGACATCAGGGAAGATGGTTAGATATTGAACATGCCTGACTTCTTTAGATGGCCTGAGCTTTAGTTATCTTTATATTATAATATTATATTAGCACAGTTTCAAGAATAATGTAGGAGTTCACTGCATGTTTGTTGAACTGAACTAATCTAAAGAACACATTTCCCTTTGGGTCACATCATGATCTCACATGTTATCATATATTTTGAAATCCAATGTAAACCAATTTGTCAAAGGATATGTTGCAAAACTGCCAACAGTGAGATTCAGAAAAGCAGTTGAGGAGGTACATTATTCTTATAAGAAGGCTTTCATTAGGATGGTTGCATGAAATTTTTCATACTGGCCACTCTTCAGGAGAAATCACCCTTGATTCTTCTCAAAGAGACCTTTGACATTTCACTTGTGTTTTCCTTCATAGATGAACACACTGAGTTTCTGTGACGGCTTGGTAGCCTTTGGACATCAGACTTGTCCGTTTTTTGCTCTAGAATTGGCCTGCTCTGTGACTTCCGGTAAAGTGACTGCCTCCTCTGTGCCATAGGTGCTCCAATAGCCACCTCTGTGCATTGCAGTGCTAAATAAACAATTCTTTAAAAGCCTCCACAAAGATGGTGGGTGTGTGTTGGGGGTGGCGGAAGACACTATAAAAGTTATTCCCATTCATTATAAAGAAGTGAGGGGGTTTGAATATTATTTGGTAAGAAGATAGCCTTGTGTAGACTATACTACTCAGGCATGTCAAGTTACTAAGTCCTCATTAAGGTCTATTTATGTATTCATTCATTTATTTTAGAATTGTCAACCACTTACGTTGCCCAGCTGTCAAAAGACAGCCACCCTTGGTGGAGGGCATGTGACTGCATAAGGCAGGTTTTGTATCACATTCTTTTGGTCACTGAAAATGTCAAGGGTCTTTAGGATTAAAGCTGGTCCAACTGGAGTGAATCTCTAAACTGAGGTGAGAACTACCAGAAGAGAGGCTCATTGTTTCCTCCTGGATTTCACATCAGGAGCAGCTCCTGCTGACTGTCCTGACACTCCAGGAGACACTTCCCAAGAACAGGAGAAGCTGGGCTCAGGAACATAGAGAGAAATGAGATCCTAATGATAGGGTCAGAGGCCTGACTCCGTATGTGCCTGAAAGCCAATCTACTGATGGCCTTTTCAATTTTGTAAGCCAATCTGTCTGCTTTCTCATACCTGCTTTTTGGCCTATGCTGGCTTGGGTTGGGTTGTCTTTGGCTTGTAATGGAAAGAGTCCTATTTAATATTAAAACCAATTATTTATGAGATCTTGGGGGTAACTAAGCAACTCTGAGCTTCAATTTTCTCATCTGTAAAATGGGGATAACTTATTTTTATTATTATTTTTTTGTTTTTCAAGTTTTTTTTTTTAATAAAAATGGGGATAACATAATGTGTAGTTTTGTTGAGATAATTAGAAATAATACTAGTATATAATAATACATGAAGAAAATCAAATCTTTTTCAAATGTCATCCTCCCAGAGAGGGATCCCAGACCCTCCTATTTAAAATTTCTAAGCCTCAATCCTCTCCATCTCCATAAGCCTGCTTTATGCCTATAGCATTTATCTTTTATCTGTGGCAAAGTGATTTATTTAATTGTCCCAACTAATGACCTCCCTGTAACTGCATCTTTTGCCCTGTAACTTTATAGATTATTACCTCTGGCTCTGGACTCCATCATATGACTTTCTTTGGCCAATGGGATGTTAGCAACTATAATGTGAGCAGACACTTGAAAAGCATGTGTACATTTCTGTTTGCCCCCCTGCAGGATTGGGCTGTTTGCCTTTGTTCCTGTCTGACCATAGGAACATGACTGGGCTAGCTGGCTGGAGGGATAGGAGAGAGACATGGACCAGAATGGCTTAGTTTGCTCCAGGTGACCCCAGATGTATGACCCCTCAATTGCAACCTTGCCAGCTGCCTTCCAGACCGGGGAGCAAACCCAGCTGAGACCAGAAGAACTGTCCAGCCTAAATCACTGATTTACAGATTCAAGAGCTAAATAAATGATTATTGTTTCAAGCCACTGAGATTTGGGGTGGTTTGTTATATAGCACAAGCTACCTGATATGCTAACATACCATCTAATTTACTTACTTGTTGTGTGTAATCTCTCTCTCCCCCAACTAGACTGTGAGTCCCAAGAGGGTTGAGATTTTTGCCTGTTATTCAGAGCTATGCTCAGTGCCTAGAACAGAACCTTACACACATTAGGTACTTGATAAATACTTTTTGAATATTAAATGAATAACATATAAAGTACCTGACAAAATGGCATTTGGGTTGATGTTTAACAAATAGTGACTAATATAATGATAAGGTTAAACATTTTTATGCCAGAGCCAACATTTTTTCTTCCCTCAGGGTCTTCTGTTATTTTGCCCAAGGACATTGTTCAAAACATGGAAAAAATACAAGTGACCCTCTCTTGGATACATATTGGTAGATGGGGGTTGGCAATAATGTCAGATAAGAAACTTAATTATTTTTCTTTCTAAATTGACTTGGGACTGTGGGCATTGTGGAGACATAGGCTGAGCCTCTTCATTTATTGGTTCTCTATGTACCTTCCTAGCAGCCCTAGTGGGTGCAGCAGGGCTGATATTTATGTGTGTACATAGAGCAAAAGAGAGATTATTGCCACTTAAGAGGCCACATATATAGCATATGTATCATAGCATGCATAATTTTCTTTCAAAATCATCATCACATTTGAGGTAATTAATTAGTTACCAGGTTATCTGTTTTATTTCTCTCTTCTCAACCAGGCTATATGCTCCATGAAGGAAGGGATCACTTCTATTTTATTAATTATTATACTGTCATCATCCAGCACAGTGCAGGTGTTCAAATATATTTGTTGAATAAATGAATCATGCCCCTGTTCATTTTAAGAATATAAGCTCCTTGAATTGAAGGGCTATGTCTTTCTATGAACATGGTATGAACTTGGCATTATGGTAGCAGTTCATGTGTGTGCAATTGCTCTCATTTTTAGGCGAATAACAAGTACATTTTATTGAGCCCTTACTACATGCCAGATACTGTTCTAAGCACACAGTGTACTAACTCACTGTGGAGGTAGATATTGTAATAAGTGCCATTTTACACTGGAATTTAAAACACAGTGCGCCTCTCTTGGAATATTGTGTTGTACCTTGGGTAAGTCATGCTCCCTCTAAACGTCTGTCCCTCATCTATAAAGTAAGAAGGTCAGGTTGGTTAGAGTAACCTTTCTTTCTATGTATTCTAAGAAGAGCTATAAATTTGATATGTTCTGGGAAAACAAAGTTTTTTGTGGTGAGCAGACTTGTGTTCCATACCACATACCTCTGGTCTACATTATTTCAGTGTAGCCATGTGGAAAGTTCCATGCATATTGCCAGAGTTCTATGTCAAGTGCTTATTCTGGTGTCTCTTTGCTGCCTCAGAGCTTTCTCCAAAGACATGGAGAGCAGCTCTACCAGTGTCTTAGTCTGTTTTTTGCTGCTATAACAGAATACCATAGACTGGGTAATTTATGAAGGATACAAAGTTTTTTGACTCATAGTTCTGAAGGCTGGGAAGTCCAAGAGCATGGGACTGGCATCTGGTGAGGGCCTCTGTGCTGCATTACCTCATGGCAGAAGGCAGAAGGGCAAACAAGTGCATGAGATATCGAAAGGAAGACAAACTAATTCTTTAATCAGGAACCCACTCCTGTGATAACTAACTCACTTCTGCGATAATGGCATTAATCCATTAATGAGGGTACAGCCCTCATGACCTAATCACCTCTTAAAACTTTAAAATGGCACTTAAATTTCAACATGAGTTTGGGAGGGGACATTCAAACCATAGCAACCAGCATGTAGGTGTAACCCAGGAAGTGCAGGGCACTTAACTTCTTCGGGGCAACCTATAACCAACAGAGAATGTAAGCCCTGGTTGCTTCACCTTTTAGTGGCACAATTTTTAGGCATTTTTTATATGGTCCTTCTTAGATTTTCCAGCAATACTGATTTCTACTTGAACACAATGGAAATCAGTCCATTACGCACTTTTATTGCCTTTTGTTTTTTCTTTTCATCCTTCCCACTCCCTCATTTCTGATCACTGGAATCAATTCCCAAATAAACTACACCTGATGCCAAGCTTTTGTCTCTGCTTTTGGGATAATCCAAATTAAGTTATAATGTCAACTAATTTGGGGAAACACTGTATGCTTGTTCTTCTCTTAGACATTCACGATACACACCAACATAGTCAAGGCTCTCAGAAGTCCGGTTGCAAAGTAAGCTGTCCATCCACCTTTCTTCAGCTCAGGCTTCCCCAAACTTAATTGCCTGCGAACTTTTTTTTATCCCTAACATCTTTCAAGGTACCCTGGAGTAGGTGTTCCATGAAATATGCTTTGAGAAATGTTGGCTGGTGTAGTCTTAAGGGTCTTGTCCCTTATTATTATTCTGTCAGTTGATGGATGGATCCAGTAGCTTTAGCTGCCATTCCCTGGCATGGAGCCAACAGCCAAATAAAACTCTCTGGATGGGAGATTTCTCAGGGCCAGGGAGCAGAACCTTCAGACAAGGCCTCTCCAAAAGTGGGAAACCTTTTTTTTTTTTCTTAACATTTTCTCTTAGAAAAAAGGCTCTTCCCCTTTTCTTTATAAATGAGATGGTCAGCCTCTGTGTGGGGCCAGGAATGTTTGGCCGGCTGGGCTGGGAGTGCAGCTGTGGACATCCTGAGAAAAAGCTCCACTTTTGGATGACGCAGGAGCCTGGATAAGATGAACAGGAAATGTTTGCCAACCAGCCTGCCTGCCCGCACCCTCTTGCTAACAAGCAACCATGGGAGAATTTAATTGGCATGTGTCCAGGGAGGATAATTATTTCCTACGGTGGTATACAGAAGGGCACCTGGGAGACCCAGTGATTACAGGGGCAGGAGGATGTGCGTGGAAGCCTGGGGTTTGGGGTCTGTGGCCTCCCAGTGGGGGCTGGTTGGTGGGAGTGAAGATGGGTGACCAGCAGCCCATCCATCTTCCTTTTCCCCTCAAAGTCTCACACTGAAGGAGCAGTATTGGGGTGCTTGGATTTGGGAGATAGGGTTACACTTGAGGGAAATGCTTGAAAATGACATCATTTAAAAAAAATGAAACCAGTGTAAATTATAACAATAATAATGGCGGTATCAATTTCTGAATTCTTTGTTGAAGGATGTACGCATACAGCCTTTTATTAAATCTTTTATATTTGATGATTAGTCTGTGTTGGGACTACTCAACCTCAGCACTATTGACATTTTAGGCAGGATAAGTATCTGCTATGAGGGGCTGAACTTCTCACTACAGGCCGCTTGGCAGCATCTCTGCTCTCTACCCACCAAATGCCATTAGCACCTCTTTCCCATCAATTATGACAACCAAAAATATCTTCAGACATGACCAAATGTTCCTTGGGGGTGCAAAACTGGTCACGGATGGGAGCCACTGGTCTATAATAAAGGGCAGTAGATTATGATGGTTAAAGCCTAGGTTTTGAGCCAGGATATTTTTTTTTTTTTTTTTTGAGACAAAGTCTCACTGTTGTTGCCCAGGCTGGAGTGCAGTGGCACGATCTTGGCTCACTACAACCTCTGCCCCCTGGGTTCAAGCAGTGCTACAGCCTTAGCCTCCCTGGTAGCTGGGACTACAGGTGTGCACCACCACGCCTGGCTAAGTTTTGTATTTTTAGTAGAGACAGGGTTTCATAATGTTGGCCAGGCTGGTCTCAAACTCCTCAGGCCTCCTTTGGGAGGCCACCTGCCTTGGCCTCCCAAAGTGTTGGGATTATAAGTGTGAACCACCACACGTGGCCTGAGTCAGGCTGTTTTGTCCAAATTCTGGTTCTACCACTTTTGTTATGTGGCCTTAGTCACATTATTTAACCTCTCTGTGCCTCAGTTTTCTTACCTGTAGAATGGGGACAATGTCTGGGCCAGGCAGGGTGGTTCATGCCTATAATCCCAGCATTTGGGAGGCCAAAGCGGGCAGATAATTTGAGGTCAGGAGTTTGAGACTAACCTGGCCAACATAGTGAAACCCCGTCTCTACTGAAAATACAAAAATTAGCTGGGTGTGATGGTGCACACCTGTAATCCCAGCTACTTGGGAGGCTGAGGCAGGAGAATTGCTTGAATCTGGGAGGCAGAGGTTGCAGTGAGTTGAGATCGTGCCACTGCACTCCAGCCTGGGCAACACAGTGAGACTCTGTCTTAAAACAAAACAAAACAATAATGTCTAGCAGAGGTACTTAATAAATACTGAATTCAAGAAGAGAGGAAGGAAGGCAGGAAGAAAAGGAAGAAGCTTAGCAATGGAACTTCCAGTGTCCAGATATGAGAGAGAAAGATTAAGAACCTTTCCCAGACTGCTGGCCTATGCACTGCAGTCTGAATCTAGGGCTCTCCCGGTTTCAGTGTACAACCTCAGGTGGAAGAGGGGGCAGGGGAAAGAAGCCAAGCAAAAGCCCAGGGGATGTGTAAAGGGGCCTAAATGCAAAACTTTAAAGTAGGCATCCAGATGCATGGAAATATGCTTGAAATTTCTTGGGGCTGGAGGTTGCATTGGCTCTGTGCTAAGTAGAAATGGTTGCTACAGCCTGGAAGAAGCAAGAAGCAAAGTAGGAACGTATGTTGTCTGCTTGTGTGCCAAGAAGGACTAAAGTATGGCTAAGAGTGTATTATTTAGTCCTCCATTGACAAAAGCCACGAAGACCATCCATGAGCTTGGGGTAGAAGCCTTCAGATGGAGGGCTGAAGCAATGCAGTTGAAAATGATAAGGCTTCAATTGACCACCCAGAGAAGGGTAGATCTTTAAGTGCTAGGATGCAGGAGGGCTCTAGAGCAGCATTACCCAATTGAACTTTCTGCAATAATGGAAATGTCTTGTATCTGTGCTGTCCAATATGTTAGCCACTAGCCACATGTGGCTACTAAGTATTTGAATTGTGGCTAGTGTGAAGGACTGAATTTTAAATTAAAGTAAAATTTAAATAGCTCACATGTGGCTAGTGACTACTGTATTGAACAGCACAGGTCTAAAAGAAGCCATATGCCTCTAGGTCTCAGGCTCTTCAAGGACACACACTGTGAGATGGTGGGCTCACTGCTCTCCTGGAAAAGGATTAGGCATAAATTCCTATTACTTCTCACCCATATTCACCTGCCAGACAGGCTAAATGGTGTCCTGTTCCAGAACGAACTAACTTCCTTCCTTCCTTCCTTCCTTCCTTCCTTCCTTCCTTCCTTCCTTCCTTCCTTCCTTC
>NC_045435.1:69635428-69745283 GCF_002776525.5 Piliocolobus tephrosceles | reverse complement strand
TTCCTTCCTTCCTTCCTTCCTTCCTTCCTTCCTTCCTTCCTTCCTTCTTTCCTTCCTTCCTTCCCTCCCTCCTTCCCTCCTTCCTTCCTTCTTTTCTCTCTTTTTTTTTTTTTTTGGCAGGGTCTCACTTTGTTGCCCAGGCTGAAGTGCAGTGGCGTAATCATGGCTCTCTGCAACCTCAAGCTCCCAGTCTCCTGCCTCAGCCTCTCTGGTAACTGGGACTACAGGCACATGCCACTATGCCTGGCTAACTTTAAAATAGTTTTTGTAGACACGGGGTCTCCCTATGTTTCCCATGCTGGTCTTGAACTCCTGGCCTCAAGCAATCCTCCCACCTTGGCCTCCTAAAGCACTAGGATTACAGACATGAGCCACTGCACCTGGCCCCATTCTACTTTCTTAGGCCACTAGTAACCTAGTGTGAGGGGAGGGTAAGAGAGAAACAGAGGCAACAACAATGATGATGGCAATTACTACATTACTGTGACTGACTACAGTCAACAGCATTTGAGGAGAACTGAGTATGTGCCAAGCACTAAGCATTTCACATGGACCATCACTCATTGGCTAAGTCCAGTCATTATTCCTGTCTTCAGACAGAGAAACTGAAGTACCAAGCCATTAAGAAATATGCCAACGTCACTCCAACAGTGAACTGTGAAGCTAGGATGCTAAGTAATTAGAAATGAGAACTCTGGAATTAGGCTAACAATATTATGACTTAGAATCTTTTTGGGGAAGGGATCTGTAAGAAAGTGTTAACATTGGCTACTTCTGCAAAGAAGGCCTGGGAGTTGACATGGAGGGTAGAAGAGATTTTTCCTTTTTCTGTATTTAAATATTTCTGTATGACATGAAACAAAAAACAACAACAACAACAACAACAAAAATTACCACTATGTGCATAACATTTTAGTAAAGGAAAAACTTATCAGCAGGGCTCATCTTGTCATTGTGGGTATAGGCCTTTTAATTTTTATTGTTTTCTGTATTAGAGCAGTCAAATTAAGATGGAGAGAGCTCACTTTGAGTGTTTCGCCACAGTAGATCATGCTCAGTGCTCCTGGTCACTTTGTGGGTTTGCATTTTTTCCCTCTGAAGATGAGGCTCAGCGAGGAACCCAGGGCAGACAATCCCATTTATACCATAGCAGATTCCTGGATGTTTTGACCTTGGATACAAGGTGATAAACTACCCTGGTTTGCCCAGGACTGAGAGGTCTTCTAGGACATGACACTTCCAGTGCCCAAACCGGGAAAGCACAGGGCACACCTGACTGAATTACTGGTCCTGCTTGGAATGGGGAAAGGTGACGCTTGATGGAGACTCCAATCCACACAGCTCCTGTAGCAAAAGAGCACAGTCCTAGTAGGCTAGTATTCAGGTGGACAAGGGGATCGTCAAACCAAGGACATGCCTTATCTCCCCGGCATTGCTTGTTTTATACTTAGACTTTCAAAGACAGAGCAGCCTGAGGAAATACCATCAACACCAGGCAGGGCTGCGTGTGACTTTCAAGGGCCCAAGGACCTCATGTCTTCATAAGCTCCTTCCTTTATTTAGAAAAAGTTAAAAATTACATTGAAGACTGTATTTGTATAAAGAGTAATATAATCCAGCCTGAATTTATTATTATAGATCCATTATTACTACGTTCATTTTTCTTCCTTTTTGAGACAAGTTCTCACTCTGTCACCCAGCCTGGAGTGCAGTAGTGTGATCATGGCTCACTGCAGCCTCAACGACCTGGGCTCAGGTGATCCTTCTACCTCAGCCTCCCGAGTAGCTGGGACCACAAGTGCATGCCACCACACCACAGTTAATTTTGGAATTTTTTGATAGAGATGGGTTTCACTATGTTTCCCAGACTGGTCTCAAACCCCTGGGCTCGAGCAATCTGCCCACCTTGGCCTCCTGAAGTGCTAGGATTACAGGTGTGAGCCACCACACCCAGTCATTCTTCCAGTTTTAAAAGAAATTAAAATGAAAATACTTTCATGAGCCTTTAAAAGTATCATGGGCCCTGGGCATTGTGTCTGTTGTACCTATAATGGGCAAGTTGGCCCTGGTTCCAATGCTTGAAAGAGAGGCTGGGGAAAGGGGAAGTTTGGAAGCATCAAGGTTGGGGGTTCCTAACCTAGATAAACTCACATGGGGAAAATGTTCTTAGTTTTCTACAATCTATAACTAGAATTAAACATTTCCTTCCATTATGACTGTAGGCAAAAAACCATACCTGCATCGACAGCACATGCTACTCTGTCACCAGCAGAAATGACTGGTATTTTCAGATCACATTAGTGTAGTGGTACATGTCTAAACTAGCAATTTTTCTCATCCCTTCTTCAAAATTATGGTAGTTATTAGACTGGCTGCTAGATCATGCTATAGGATGTATTACCAAAGAAGTTCATATGTTATTATAATTATGATTTTAAAATGTAAATACTGTGTTTTAATATAATTTTTTCTTTTATAGTTCTGTACATGTTGTTTCATGCATTTCAAAAGCTTATTGTGAGAAGGGGTCCCCAGGCTTCAGCAGACTGGTGAAAAGTTCACACCCAGGAAATGGTGGAGAAACCCACACTAAGTGTCTCGAGTTCATAAACGGGGCCCTTCCCTTAGTTTCATCCCTCCAAATAGTGAGGAGGAGACTCTTACACAGCTCTGCCCATCTGCAAGAAAAGCCCAGGACAGGGTTAAAGAATTGCTGGTAGAGCTTAAAGTCACACCCCAGGTGTGCAGCCTAACAAGGTGCTAATTGGAAACCAGGTGAGCAGAGGGTGGAAGCCCAGATGGTTGCCTTGGGTGTTTTTTCCTTGAGGCTTGGTTGTTATGAGAACAGTATCAACCCCCTCCCAGGTGGAAACAGGCTGAGTGCCTCCCTCTGTCATGCTTCTTTGCAGAAAATTCCACTGTTGTGGTCCTAGGGTAGGCCTAGATTTTTAGTTTAATATGTCTGATTTACTTACATTTGTTCTTAACCTTCCCTGAGCAGCACTTCCTGTGTGCCATGCAGTTTGCTAAGTGCTTTAATGCATTATCTCATTCAGGCTTCACAACCACTCCATGGGGAAGGCACTCTTGTTATTTCTATATTTATGTATGAGGCAATAGAGGGAGGCTCAATGCAACAAGTGATTTGCCTAAATCCACACAGGCAGCAAGTGGTGGGGTGGGATCTGAACTTGATCTCATTCTTCCAAAAGTCTCTTTCCCTTAAACTTTTGGTTTGTTTGTTGTTTTGTTTTCCTTTAACAGAACTTTTTTTTCTTTTATTTTTAGTTGACATGTAATAATTGTATATCTTTATGAGAAACTGAGTGATACTTTGACACACATATATACACCATGTGTAATGATCAAATCAGGGTAGTTAGCATATCCACCACCTCAACCATTTATCATTTCTTTGTGTTGTGAACATTCAGAATCCCCTCTCAGCTGGACATGGTGACTCACATTTGTAATCCCAGCACTTTGGGAGGCTGAGGCAGAAGGATAACTTGAGTTCAAGAGTTTGAGACCAGCCTCAGCAACATGGCAAAACCTCGTCTCTGCTAGAAATACAAAAAATTAGCTGGGTGTGGTGGCGTGCACCTGTAGTCCTAGCTACTCCGGAGACTGAGGTGGGAGAATTGCTTGAGCCTGGGAGGTCAAGGCTGCAGTGAGCCATGATCATGCCACAGAACTGCAGCCTGGGTGACAGGGTGAGACCCTTCTCAAACAAATAACCCCCACCCCATCCCCTCTTTTAGCTATTTGAGAATATGCAGTAAATTATAGTTAACCACATTTGCTCTATAGTGCTGTAGGACACCAGAACTCATTTCTCCTGTCTAGCTGTAATTTTGTATCTGTTAACCCACCCTTCAACAGAACTCTGATTTTTAAGGATGTAGCACATCTCAGACACTTCAGCCAATAGGCAGTGATCACAGATGGAGCTTCTAAAGAAGGGGCTTACTAGAAGATAAAATGTGACTACATGAACATGGTAGGGCCCTAGAATTCCAAGCCTCCTGGAGTGGAGGACGGCCTTCCTCCTCATACGCAAGACTTGTTGCTCTGTGATAATCATAAAGGCTGACATTAAGCAGGTCTTGTGTGTGTTTTGGTGGGGTGCTGAGACAAAGAGAAAAAACTATCCTCTTGAGGTAAAGGTCATACAACTCCAACACACATATGCTTGAATTTTTAATTAAAAAGTTAAGAGAAAAAAGTCACGTCTCTGTTCCTTGTCCCTTCTTGGTTACGTTCCAGTCTTCTACTGATGGAACTTTGAGAGAAGTAGCTTGTTTTAATGTGGAATGCCAAAGGTTGGGTGGGTTTGCCATCAGAATTGCTCTATGCTGGGTCTGGGGTCAGCTTCTCTCATCTTATCTTCAACCACCCAGAAAGATCAATGCTCAGATGCAACAACTCCACAAGGCACCTACCCTTTGTCACCATCTGTTTATATCCTGAAGGAAGATTTGATGTTGCAAAATCCTGAAATTTAGAGCAAGCGGAGCAAGGAACAGTCCATTCCTTGTTTTAAATCAAGTTGTCATAATCCAAAGGCAAGCTCCAACTTTAATAACAAACACTCAGTGTTATGACATTTTACCTTTTCCAACTATTTATGTAGGCCCAAATATTGTGTTTAAATTTTAAACTATACAGTTAACATAAAACAGTCCACTTTCTTAAATACAGTAAAAATAAAGCTAGTGATGCCAATTTTGTTTCCCTTTTAGGCCTCATTCTTTAAATAGATCATTCATTCAACGAATGTCTGTTGAATGCTCAGTGTCAGACACCATGCTTGACATAGCATGCCTCCAAATGAACCAGCATTAGTCCTTGTGCTCTGAGCACCATAGAGAAACAGCAAGAAAACAATGGCAGCCACTCTTAAAATGACCTGTGCTTGTCCATCTCCAATGTCCAAAGAAGTATCAGAGATGATCTGCATTCCCTTTTCAGTCCTCTCCAAGCCCTGTCCTCCCAAACCAAGTCATAATGAGATCTAAAAGCTGCAGGGTCTCAAACATCACGAGAGTAAAGCCTAAATCACATTTGGAGTATGGTTTTTCAGCAGTTTTATGAACTCAGGCTGTGAAACGCAGGAATGAAAGTGGTGGAGAAAACAGTATTTTTCAGTCGCCCAAAGAAAGATGAAATGTATGATGCTCCGTGGACTTGGCATCCGTACTCCTCATCCCACTCTCAGATGGCAATTGGATTTTAACAAGGAGTAGGGTTTGTGGTTTGGGAAATACAGCATTTTTACTGCCTTGGGTCATATTTGAAATATTTGCAGCCGTTTAAAATAGCGTAATGTTATTTTTTCCCTTGTCTTCAAAACAAACCCAGCAAGCTTTTCTAAGTCGTAACAACAAGCATAAAATTGGGACATTGGAAAACCCATGGGCAGGGCTTTGGAAAATCCACTCTCCCTCAGGATGGGTGTTTAGATTTGGTTGCAAAGGATCATTAGCTTCTTGGAGGCCCACCTGACCTTGAATGACTTTGGGACACTGAAGGAAGGAGGAAGGACTCCATGGGCCACAGAATTGGGATGTCCCACCCAACTGCTCTTCAGTGCAATAATAGAAGTGTGCACAGAGGCTTTGGGGCTTTCCTTTTAGCTAAGAGATGTCCTGTTTTTACTCTGGAAATTTCTTTGAAAAAAAAAAAAATAATCCAGAGACTCATGTTTACTTAAGTGAGCAATTCCCAATACCCGCTGGTTTGGAGTTCTGTCCTGTGAGCCATGCTATCTGGGGCCTATCCCTGCCAAAAGGCCTCAGGTGGGGCCAAACATTGAAACAAAGAAGTGAACTGGCCTCAGATGCAAGGGTACCCAGCTTTCTGTTAATTAGTAGAATGAAGGGTAATCAATCTTTGCCCAGAAAGAAATACAAACACACACACACACACACACGTATGTATATATATATATATGTGTGTGTGTGTATATGTGTATGTATGTGTATATATATGCACACTTATGTACCAGACAATGATGTTTGGTCAACCATAATTTTGGTGTACCATTTCTGTATTTAGATATATTCAGACACACAAATGCTTACCATTGTGTTACTGTTGCTTATAGTATTCAAGACAGTAGCATGATCTACAGGTTTGTAGCTAGGAGCAGTAGACTACGCCATATAGCTTCAGTGTGTAGGCTATACCGTCCAGGTTTGTGCCATAAGTGCATCCTAGGATGTTCACACAATAGCAAAATTGCTTTTACCAAGACATATCCCTGTTGTTAAGCAATGCATGGATGTATTAACATACAGTAAATATATAGTTATATAGTAAACATAATAGTTAATATTTCTTGAGCATCTCCTAGTCCATACCCCAATTAATCCTCATAACAATCCTATGAAATGTGTACTATTATTATTCCAATTTCTTGATGGAGAAAACTGATGTGTAGGGGGTAAAGTAACTTGCCCAAGGTCACACAGCCTGGATGCAGGGGAGCTGGGGTTTCCATCCTGGTGGCTGCCTGCGGAGAAGGAGCGAGCTCTCCTGTGTGTTACCATTACACACCCTGGCTTGTTTGTGAGGTCCGGATTTAAATACATCAATATTTCAGGTATCAGAAATTCTGAAAACCTGGTGATGAAGGGAAGTGTTTGAAGACTTTCCTTTTGATTCTTATTATTAAAGAAAAGAAAAATGCAATTCTCTAATTTTATGGACGATATAAGAAAACAAATCAAAGTGAATTAAAACACATTTTCCCAGGCCTGGCACAGTGGCTTCCACCTGTAACCCTAGCACTTTGGGAGGCTGAGGCCGGTGGATCACTTGAGGCCAGGAGTTCGAGACCAGCCTGGCCAACATGGTATATACAAAAAATAAAATAAAATAAAATTAGCTGGGCTTGGTGACGCATGCCTGTAATCCCAGCTACTAGGGAGGGGGAGGCACGAGAATTGCTTGAACCTGGGAGGTGAAGTCGCAGTGAGCCAAGATCGTGCTACTGCACTCCAGCCTGGACGACAGAGCCAGACTCTGTCTCAAAACAAAACAAAACAAAAACAAACACAGACAAAAATTCCAACATGTTTTCCCTATTTTAACCCCTCTATATCCTCTTCCAAAGAGCAAAAGAATAAAGAAAAAGAAGAAGAAAAGCCCTTTATTTGTTTCTACGTTTTGAAATTACCTTTTCCAATTTTTTTATTTTTTTTTTGAGACGGAGTCTTGCTGTGTCTCCTGGGCTGGAGTGCAGTGGCCCGATCTCAGCTCACTGCAAGCTCCGCCTCCCGGGTTTTACGCCATTCTCCTGCCTCAGCCTCCGGAGTCGCTGGGACTACAGGCGCCCGCCACCTCGCCCGGCTAGTTTTTTTTTGTATTTTTTAGTAGAGACGGGGTTTCACCGTGTTAGCCAGGATGGTCTCGATCTCCTGACCTCCTGATCCGCCCGTCTCGGCCTCCTAAAGTGCTGGGATTACAGGTTTGAGCCACCGCGCCCGGCCACCTTTTCCAATTTTTAAATTCGTGGTTTCAAGAATATAAGAAAAAGAAATGACAAAAGCTGCTTCTGAAGCCGAGGAGGAAGCCACTGTGCTCAGCAGGCCTAGAACTGATGGGGGCCGGTCTGTCGGGGTCTGGGCTGGAGTGTGGGAGAATCCTCTTTGCAGGGAGGACACGGGAACGCTTTCAGCATCCTGGGATAAAAGACTTCAGAAGAAAGGCGCCTCTCAATGAATGGTGCTCAAAATGGGCTTGAAAACAGGGGAAACGGGCCCTCTCAATGAAAAGCCGAAAAAGTGCCTTTTTTGTTGATTCCCTCACTGTGAGGCACTGCTCTTCCCCCATCATCCTCCCTGACCTCTTCCCCAGCTCATCTCATTGGGTCCAGAGAAAAGGCCTCTTGTTGTAACCCCATCTGCCTGCCACTCATCCACATTCTTTTATCTCTGCCCAGGGCCTGGCAGTTGGGCTGAGGTTTCAGCTGCCAGAAATTTTGGGTTTCACATAGAATATTCCCAAGATGGGCATCTGAGAAATGTCAGTTTACATCAAAATTGCCTTCTCCAACGAATAGCCAGAAAGCTTTATTTCCCTAGCAAGGTCGGGAAATAATTCTCTTTCCAAGATCATGCCAGCACAAACTCAGATCCACTCTCCACAAGGCCTGACTTAAAGGGACAGGAGACCACCTTGGTTTTACACTAAAAAAATGACTGAATTTTAAAGTTGGATTAAAGATGAAAAATTAGTCATGTTTCCTTTTTTGACTGTGCTTTGTGTAACAATGAATGTTGCACTATAACAAATTCTTGAGAACAGGAGTTGTAGCCAAGGTCATAGAGAAAAGTTTTGGGTGATGTTAAAAAAATCACCAATCCATAACAACTTGTGTAGTTGGCAAAGTCAAATGGATGGTGGGGTGAGGATGAAGATAAAAGGATAAAGAAGAGAAAGCAGAATTTCTTAGAGACATTTCACGGATCCATAGGAAGTTCTGTAACAAAGGGAACAGAGCACCTTTTGAAGCAGAAGATTGGGCCACTCGACTGAGTTGGTTAGAATGCACAGGACAGAAATTGCGAGAAAGTCTGGTTTTCTAACCCTGCAGGAAATCTCTGCTCATAATGATCATTTCAAGCATTGGTATGCTTCATCCCCAAGATAACACTAGAAAACAGGGTTTCTATGCTTTATTGCTTCTGCTGACTTGCTCCTATTCAGACCTGGGGCTAAAGAAGTTGGGCTGAGGTTTCAGCTGCCAGAAATTTTGGGAACACTAGATTCTAACTGTTAGGCAGAGGAAAATTCAGGCATGAGGATGGGTGGAGGTGTGTCCAGATTGAAGACTGACAGGTTCTTTAGCCCCAGGTCTGAATAGGAGCAAGTCAGCAGAAGCAATAAAGCATAGAAACCCTGTTTTCTATTCACCGCCTTCCAGGGTTGTCCTTTGTTAGGCTGATTGTTGTCTGGAGTGGAGGTGGAAGGTGGCAGGGTAGGGGTGGGGTTGGGATGTGGGAAGGTAGCGAGCGCCAGAGGGTTTGGGGTTGGGGTGGAGTTTGGCCCATAGATTCCCATAGGTGATGAAGGCCTGGCAGCCTCTCTCCATCCCTTACCCACCTCACCCTCCCTTTTTTTCCTCTCCCTGTGGAGAATAAGCAAAATCTTCTGGTCAGCTTATTTTCCCTTTCAGCAGTAGTTCTAACCCTGGAGGCAGAGAGGCCTTTCTAAAATAAAAGTGAGAACCTAACCTTCTAGCTGAAAATCCTGCAATGCTGCCCATCATTCCAAGGTAACCTATAGTCCTCCCTATGGCCCAAATGTGGGGTGACTCTTGAACTGATCAACCAAAGGACTTTTTTTTTTTTTAAACAATTACTTTACTGAAGTATGGTAAAAGGACATATTTGAAAGTGAAAATGGGTGCAGGGAAAATCATGCCAGGGCAGCATCACTGACCCAAAAGGCCCTTGGAGACCTGGTCCCTGCCTCCCTCCTCAGCCTCTTCTGATCTCCCACTTCCCTCTGCTCTCTCTGTGGCTTTGATGCCAGATTCCTTTTGTCTCTAGCGCCCTGTCCCACTTCAGGGCCTTCACGCACTCTGATCTCTCTGCCTGGCTCACTTCCCTTTATCCATCTCTCCCGGCTAGTGTCTGTGGGTCTCTCCTACAGTCCCTGCTCTATCTCGGGAAGCCCTCTGTGTTGTGTTTTGTGTATTTTTGTTTTTGTTTTTTTTGCTAACCGAAAGAAAGCAGGGACCAGATTTTAATATCAGACAAAAATGAATGAAAGGCCTAAAGCACACAGGTTATGGCTGACTGTGAGAATGTCTTTGCTTCCACTGGATCTTCACCAACTTGTTCTTATTCTTCCTATCTCTTCCGTAAGTCTTTTCAGCTCATCTGCTGTTATCATTTCTCCAGGATCCTAATGCCTAACATGGAGCATCCTCTTTAAATCCCCAGCCAGGCCCAGTCAGCCCTCGTCTGGGGTTTCCTTCTGCTTCCTGGCTTACACCTTTTGATGAGGGCTGAGGCTCCCTTCTGCCTCCTGGGGGATAGCTTTCCTAGGGTGGACTCCCTCAGCCTTTGGCATGTTCTGTGGATTTTCTTCATTTTCTTCACAAGACTTGTGCATTTTGAGTATTTTTTATTATTTCCTTTTAGAATAAATTGATCTTGAAAGGATCTTCTCCAGCAATAGGGAGTGGCTACAGGGAAATAGGCCCTGGACCATAAACCCTGTGTGTTTTATGGCCTCAAGGACCAGGGGTGACCAAAGATGCAGTCACTGCTGGGTAATATGAACAAAGAAATGAATGAGCAAATGGATGAATGAATGAGCAATCATCTCCCTTTGGCTTGGTCAGCTTGAGCTGCCATATAGGCTGCGTGGCTCAAGCAACAGACATTTTTTCTCTCACAGTTCTAAAGACTAGAGTCTGAGATCCGGTACCACCATAGTTGGATTCTGGTGAGGGCCCTCTTGATATATCCTCACATGACAAAGAGAAAAAGAGAGGAAGGAGAGGGAATATCTCTGGTGTCTCTTCTTGTAAGGGCACTAATTCCATCACAAGGGCCCCATTCTCATGACCTCATCTGAACCCAATTGCCTCCCAAAGACCCTATCTCCAAATACTATCATACTGGGGGCTAGGGCTTCAATGTATGAAATCTTGGTAGGACACAATTCAGTCTAGAGCACCCTTTAATTCTCTAAATAAATGAAACAATACGTTGAACAAATCTGCTTACTGAGTAATATATTGCAGCATAAATTGTTCATCAGGTCATTCCTATAGTTTCTAAATTACTTTTTAAAACTATTTTAACATTTCCATATGTTAAGCTATTTATTTATGTATTTATTTTTGAGATGGAGTCTTGCTCTGTCGCCCAGGCTGGAGTGCAGGGGTGTGATCTCGGCTCATTGCAACCTCCACCTCCCAGGTTCAAGCAATTCTCTGCCTCAGCCTCCCGAATAGCTGAGATTAAGGTGCCCACCACCATGCCCAATTAATATTTTGTATTTTTAGTAGCGACAGGGTTTCAACATCTTGGCCAGGTTGGGCTTGAACTCCTGACCTCAGGTGATCCACCCATCTTGGCCTCCCAAAGTGCTGGGATTACAGGCAGGAGCCACGGCGGCCAGCAAAACTATTTATTTTAAAATAATTACTGATTCACAGCAAGTTGCAAAAATAAAACAGAGGCCCTGTGTACCTATCACCTAGTTTCCTCCAGTGGCAACATTTTACATAACTACAGTTCGATATGAAACCAGGACAGCAGTATTGGTATAATCCACAGATCTTATTTGAATTTTGGCAGTTTTACATGCACTTTACATTTGTATATTGTGTGTATGCATATACTTCTATGCAATTATATGTGTAGATTTGTGCATCCAACACCACAACCAAGACACAGGACTGCTCTGTCACCACAAAGATCTGTTGAGCAACTCTTTTTTTTTTTTTTTTTTTTTTTTTTGAGATAGAGTATCTCTTTCACCCAAGCTGGAATGCAATGGCATGATCTTGGCTCACTGCAACCTCCGCCTCCCAGGTTCAAGAGATTCTCCTGCCTCAGCCTCCTGAGTGGCTGGAATTATGGGCATCTGCCACCGTGCCCTACTAATTTTTGTATTTTTAGTAGAGATGGGGTTTCACCATGTTGCCCAGGCTGATCTCAAACTCCTGACCTCAAGTGATCCACCTGCCTCAGCTTCCCAAAGTGTTGGGATTATAGGCATGAGCCACCGCGCCTGGCCTATCCAGTCTACTATTGATGGGTTTTTAGGTTGATTCCATGTCTTTGCTATTGTGAATAGTGCTGCAATAAACATACATGTGGGTGTGTCTTTACAGTAGACCTATTTAGTAACTTTTTTCTTTTAAACATCTGTCAGCATGTGCCTTTACAATAGATCTATTTAATAACATTTTTCTTTTAAGCATTTATCACATTTAAAGTGGTATTGAGGCCAGGCATGGTGGCTCATGCATGTAATCCCAGCACTTTGGGAGGCCAGGGTGGGAGGATTGCTTGAGGCTAGGAGCTCGAGATTAGCCTGAGCAACATAGTGAGACCCTGTCTATACAAAAAAATTAAGAAAAAAAAAAAATAGCCAGTGTGGCGGCGCATGCCTGTAGTCCTAGCTACTCATGAGGGTGAGCTGGGAAGATTGCTTGAGTCCAGGAGATCGAGGCTGTAGTGAGGTCTGATTGTGCCACTGCACTCCAGCCTGGGTGACAGACTGAGACCTGCCTAAAAGAGTAAAAATAAAAAAGAAAGTGGTGTTCAATTTCTGTCCTTGAATCTCCTTACAGTCAGGGCCCTTCCTGTACTTGTCCTTTCTCCGGCACCTAGCTCAGTGCCAGCACAGAGTAGGCACTCAAAGCACTTTTGCAGGATGAAGGAGTAAGTGGGATCCTGTTTTGTGGATGGCTTGTTGGATCTAAACTGATTTCTCTAAAGAAGAAACTATTCATTCATTTCCCAAATGATGAGTTTCCCCTCAGGTTCTACTGGATTTTTTTTTTTTTTTTTAAATCAAGGAAGAAGGGAATGAATGTGCTAGCAGCTGCTAGTCTAAGCAGCCTGATTATGGTGTTCTCAGTGTCTCCTGCCCCCCTCACTATTTTGAAGTAAGCACAGGAAATTACGTAAATTGGCAATAAGAGTCCAGCAGTTGGGATCGGGGAGGTATGCATATTTGCGTATCCAATTTTCTGCTCCCCTACCAAGAGAACACATGGAGCTTTGACCTTCCATATGTTTTTAATGCGTGTCGGAGATAAGTGTTCCAACAAGTTGGAAGCAACAGGTTGAGTTTTCTGCACCCCCCTTCTTCCATCTGAAGCTGCTTCAAGCAGGCTGTGCATATGTGGGAGAGACAAAACAACCTCCCATGGCACTAGGCCTTCTCAGAATGTTCTGGACTCCTACCCTCTTGAGTTGTTTAATCTGGAAATCTTCCCTGACTTGCAGGGCTGGATTAGGTAAAATCTCTTGCCCCTAGCACCCTGTTTATCTTGCAAGGCACAGACGATGCTGTGTTCTGGAATTGACTGTGTTCTGGTCTGTCACCCACATTAGACTGTAAACCTGAGAAGATTAGGGCCCTGTCTTTTTCTCTACCTTGTTCCTGGTGTCTGGCATCATGCCTGACCCAGAGTTGGGGCTGAGGATGTATTTGTTAGATGAATGAAGAAATGACTAGAAGGGAAATAAGAGCATTAATCAGAGCTTTTTGACAGTCAACAAGTCATCCAGATTTCTGACACCCATATGTTCTGGTTCTTATTGCAAGAATCACCAAAGGGTATGGTTGTTCATCCTCTAATTCAGTGGTTCTCAAATTTGAACACTCACTGGAATCACCTGGAGGACTTGCTAAAACATAAATCGATGGGGCTTATTCCCAGAGTTTCTGATTCAGGTTATCTGGGCTGGGGCTCTAGATCTGCATTTCTCTTTTCTTTTCTTTCTTTCTTTTTTTTTTTTGAGATGGAGTTTCGCTCTTTTGCCCAGGATGGAGTGCAGTGGCGTGATCTTGGCTTACTGCAACATCTGCCTTCCGATTTCAAGCGATTTTCCTGCCTCAGCCTCCTGAGTAGCTGGGAATTCAGGCACCTGCCACCATGCCCAGCTAATTTTTGTATTTTTAGTAGAGATGGGGTTTCACCATGTTGGCCAGGCTGGTCTGGATCGCCTGACCTCAAGTGATCCGCCCACCTCGGCCTCCCAAAGTGCTGGGATTACAGGCGTGAGCCACCACGCCCAGCCTCAGATCTGCATTTCTAACATGTTTATTGGTAATATCGATGCGGCTCTTCTGGGACCACAGTTTGAGAATGTCTTTAATAATAAATAGAGAAATTATACTCAAATTACATTTACTGCAACACTGAAATCTGCATCGCATAATTTTTAAAAATGGCAACATCACTGCTTATGATGTAAAATTATTTTGATTAATTTAAATGTGATTTAAAAAGCACAGGAATCTGTAACTTCGAATTTGTGATAGATGACTATGCTGGGCTTTTCATCCACGTGAATTGCATATTTAACAGGCATGTGGCCATACACAGTGGCTCACACCTGTAATCCCAGCACTTTGGGAGGCCAAGGTGGGCAGATCACTTGAAGCCAGGAGTTCGAGACCATCCTGGTCAACATGGTGAAACCCCATCTCTACTAAAAATACAAAAGTTAGCTGGGTGGGGTGGTGCACACCTATAATCCCAGCTACTTGGGAGGCTGAGGCACAAGAATTGCTTGAACCTGGTGGATGGAGGTTGTAGTGAGCTGAAATTGCACCACTGCACTCCAGTCTGGGTGACAGAGTGAGACTGTCTCAAAAAATAAAAAATAAGAATTTAAAAAAATAAAAGGCATGTGGAAGAAAGATCATGGGATTTGGAGCCAGTCAGACCTGGCTCTGACTCTCAGTTTACCACTGACTGCCCAGGAGAAGTTACTTGCTTGGGCAAGTTACTTGCTTACTTAGGATATCAGAATCTTCATCTGTAAGACGAGGATAGTAAAAGACTCTTTTCAGTTACTGGAAGAAATGGGAAAAACAAACAAGTATCCCTTCCTAGCCAAAGATAAATTGGATCATGAGACTAAAAACAGCAAGTTTGTCTAGCAAGGAATATAGTGTTTTCTGAAGCTATTCAGATCCCGAGTTTAGATAATGAGAATTATATTGGAAAATTGATCTCAACTTATTGGGTTACTCAGTGTGGATAGTAAGAATTTGGAAGGAAGGATGTTTATATAAGTAAAATGGCTTTTTTTTTTTAATTGAGTAGATGCTCAATAAATGATAGATATAATAGAAAAACTGAATGCAAGAGAATAATGTATGCATAAAATAGATGGATAAATTATACAGGGAAGATCTTCATTACCACAGTATTTGTTATTTGAGAACCTACAGGTACCCAGTTGTGGAGGGAAGCTGAGATTATGGTAACACAGGAAATATTCACCAATGACATGACCACCACAAAATTAGTTCCTACTCAAATTCTTCCTGGCTCAGCATCTTTTTTGCTCATTATGTTACAGTTTTAGTTGCTTCTCCTCTCTTGTTGCCCATTGGATGTCCACTGAGCAAACAGGCAAACCAATAAAAAGCTTCTTGAAAGTGAATGGCAAATCTTATAAATGCACAAGATTTTCTAAAGTCGATGAAAAGATGACAGAGAATTACAGAGTTACGTAGAAACAGGGTTTTAGCAGTAGAGCAGTTTACAACTGAAGAAGAGAAAATCCAGATGATGTTATAATGGTTTCAAAAGATAATTATTTGACTATCGAAGGATTGACAGAGACCTTGAGAAAAGCAGTAAGGCCCTCAAATAGTTTTTCACAATTGGTTCTCTTTCGATAAAACTACAGATGTCAATAGGAAGGGATTATGTTGTATTATGTTATCATGATTGTAAACACACAAAATGCTATCATATATTTTGTCAGAAATATTGTGTTAAAACTACATGATTCTTGCTTCTTCTAAGAATTGGTATACATTACATTATAATCTAAATAAGCAGTCAGCAAACTACAGTTTGAGGGCCAAATCTGGCCCACCATCTGATTTTATAAATAAATCTTTATTAGAATGCAGCTATGCCCATTCGTTTACTTATTATTTGTGGCTGCTTATATACCACAATGACAGACTTGAGTAGTTGCAGCAGAGACCTCATGGCCCACAAAGTGAAAAATATTTGCTATCTGGCCCTTCCAGAAAAAGTTTGGTGACAGTTATGCTATCTGGACCTTCCAGTAAAGTTTGCTGAAAATTGACCTAAGATTCTTTTTTTAAATAAGCTTTTTCTCTTTATTTTTACTTTTATTTTAAAAGAAACAGTTCTAATAAAAATAATTCCCTTGGCTGGGTGCGGTGGCTCACGCCTGTAATTCCAGCACTTTGGGAGGCCAAGGTGTGTGGATGACGAGGTCAGGAGATCGAGACCATGGTGAAACTCTGTCTCTACTAAAAAAAATACAAAAAATTAGCCGGTTGTGGTGGTGGGCACCTGCAGTCCCAGCTACTCAGGAGGCTGAGGCAGGAGAATGGTGTGAACCTGGGAGGCAGAGCTTGCAGTGAGCCGAGATCGTTCCACTGCACTCCAGCCTGGGTGACAGAGCGAGACTCCATCTCAAAAATATAAGAAATAAAAATAAAAATAAAAATTCCCTCAACTTTTACATTGCCGTTTTAATTTCCATTTTAAGTGGATTTATTTTAGGTGGATACCTTTCTTTTACCACTCCTCAAATTATGTTTAGCTGATGAGGTCTCCTTATAATTCAGGACAAAACATGACTATTCATAAAGATAAATTATTGCAGATGCCCAATTTAAAAGTGCAAGACTGTCAAATCAGACTATGTTTGAATCCTGGTACTGCTTGCTACTTACTAGCTGGGAGTATCCATGCATGGTATCTAATCTTTCTGGATCTCAGGTTCCTCTTCTGTCATATGGGGATAGTAGCATCAACTCTGTGCAGTTAGTGAACTAAAACAAGATAATGAAGGTCAGGCTCTTACCCCAGTCCCTGGCACACTGTATACATACTGAATGGCAGCTGTTGTCACGTCTATCTGCCTGGAGTGGTTTGGAATCGCCCTTTACACAGCTTGGGATCTGAGTGCTGAGTCCTCCGGGCTTTCTGTGAGTTGTTTGATGTAAGGCAACACTACGGTTTGGAAAGCACTGCTAGAAGTGGAGGCAAATCCTTCACCAAATCAACTAATCCACTCTGTTTAAAAAAGTAAAGGGCCAGTTAAGAATTTATCTTCACGTTTAAGGATGTTTCCTTTAGTCAGTGCATGTCAGAAATTGCAGCAGCAGCAGCGGGGAGGAAGCTTCTCACAACAATCCGACTCCAGCAGGGAGAGTCAGCCCAGCACAGCTTGCATCTAAATATTCCCAGATGCTGTAACTGCAAGAGGGAGGCATTTTGTCTTTAGGAGAAGTGGACAAAAATGACAGCCGCAAGGCAGTGATGGTAATGAGGACGGTAGCCAGCAGGCCAGGGGAGAGCAAGGTGATTTCCTGGCTGGGTCACGGTGAGGAACAATACAGGCTTTATTCCTCTTGGCCTTGTCCTGGTTTGCAAAATACTTGCAGGAGCAGCCCTCGTTAAGCTTCCAGGTTGCTCCCCAGTGATCCCATGCCTTTGTGTATGCCCAGTCTCTGAGTATGGGCTGGTCCTAGCAACTTGCTTCTAACCAACAGAAATGGTAAAGATGATAAGGTACCACTTCTCTAATTAGGTTATAAAAGTGTTTAACCTCCATCTTGCTAGCAGACACTATTGCCTTCTCAGCTTGTATGTTTTATGAAACAAATTGTCATGTGGGAGAGACCCACATGCCAAGAAACTGAGGGTGACTGTGGGCCAATATCCAAAAAGGAACGGAACACCTCAATGAACTGGATCCTACCAACTGTCATGTAAGTAAGTATGGAAGCAGATCCTTCCCCAGTTGAGCCTTCAGGTGAAACCCCAGTCCTGACTGACATCTTGATTACAGCCTGGGAGAGACCATGGAGTTCTGACCCACAGAAACTAACCTAATAAATGGGTGTGGTTTTAAGCCACTAAGTTTTGGGATAAGTTGTTATGCAGCAATAGAGAGCTAATATAGATTTCTCCCTTAAAATTAAAAAGCAGACAAAAGATCTACATTTCTGCTGAGGGTTGATGGGTGGATTGTCACTTATTTGGGTTTATCTCAGTCATTCTTCATCTAACACGGCGTGGTGTTAAGAACAGCACACTGCTGACAATGCTGATAGAGTCATTTGGCTAAGTCACACCTTTGATATCACCCTTCCCTTATTTAAAAACTTTCATTGGTTCCCACTGACTGAAGGAAAAAAACTCAACGTTTTTATTTGGCATTCAAGGCTCACTTTGATATTTGCCCTCTATAAACTGTTAAAATGATCATCCTAAAACATCAATTAGCCTGTTACTCTCGTGCTTATAATAGTCTCTGTTAAATTCTGACTGCCGACTAGTTTAAATCTGTGTTCCACAACATAGAGTCTTGCCATGACCTGGCCCCTCCTATCTTTCTGTCTTACACTTTTTTTTTTTTTTTTTTTTGAGGCAAGGTCTTGCTCTGTCACTCAGAGTGTAGTGGCATGATCATGGCTCACTGCAGTCTCAAACTCCTGGGCTCAAGCAATACTCCCATCTCAGCCTCCTGAGTGGCTGAGGCCACAGGTGTATGCCACTACATCTGGCTAATTTTTAAAATATTTTGTAGAGATGGGGTCTTGTTATGTTGCCCAGGGGTCTTGAAGTCCTCGGCTCAAATGATCCTCCTGCCTTGGCCTCCAAAAGTGCTGAGATTACAGGCGTGAGCCACTGTGCCTGGCCTCTGCCTCATGCTTAATGTCTCAGCAACACAGGAGAGCTTGTCATATGCTCCCCAACCCACATATTGTGCCATCTCCTGCCCTCCCCACTTCCCATCTTTATGACATTTTTCTCTTTGCCTCAACTGCTATTCTCTTCCTTTCATTCTCTGTATTCCCTTCTCTGAAGAATTCATTCTTAAAGTTCAGCGCAGATCATGTGAGTAATAATGAGAAAACATACTCATCTGCTTGGATCTGCATAGACTGTCTCCAGAAGAATCTGGAACAAATCAGTGACATTGGTTATCTCTGGGGAGGGGGTATAGAGTAGGCCTGAGGGATAGACTTTAAGAGAGGGAAACTTCACTGTAAACCATTTTGTGCCTTTTAAATTTTGCAGCATATGAATATATTTATCTGTTCAATCAAGTGTTAAATGAAACATTTATAATGAAGGAAAAAGTTACTTTCTAAATTTACCATTGCTGGGAAGCCTTCCCTGACTTTCTCTTACCGAGTTGAATGTGTGAAGTCCTATTCATGTATCTGTCACCCCCTCTGGTCTCTATTGTCCTAGAATTCAGGGACTCACTCCTTATTCCCCTCTTATCCCTGTCCCTAGTGGTCTAGCACAGTGCCTGCTACTTCATAAGCCCTCAAAATAGCTGAGGAATAAAACAACTACACTTGCAAATGTATTTTCCACCACCTCTCAGACTCCTCTATGGGCACTGGCCGTTCCTGCCTCTGGGTCTAGCTCCTACTGTCCGCTCTCCTTGGATTTCCCTTTCCCCCATTATTTTATTTTTGAAGTCTCCTCATTTTTCAAGACTCAACTCAGTTCTCGCCTCAGGAAGTCATCTTCTCCCTATCTCATTTCCCATACACCCCTGAAGATTTTTTTTTTTTTTTTGAGATGGAGTTTCAGTCTTGTTGCCCCAGGCTGGAGTGCAATGGCGAAATCTTGGCTCACTGCAGCCTCCACTTCCCAGGTTCCAGTGATTCTCCTGCCTCAGCCTCCTGAGTATCTGGGGCTATAGGCGCCTGCAGCCACACCTGGCTAATTTTTTTTTTTTTTTAAGTAGAGATGGGGTTTCACCATGTTGGCCAGGCTGGTCTCGAACTCCTGGCCTCAGGTGATCCACCTGCCTTGGCTTCCCAAAGTGCTGAGATTACATGTGTAAGCCACTGCACCCAGCCACTCCTGAAGATTTTTATTTATCCTTCACATCAGGGGCTGGTGAACTATGGCCCGTGACCAAATCTGATCCATTGCCTGTCTCTGCAGATGAAGACACCCCTTATTTATTTATTTATTCATTTATTCATTTATAGATAGATAGATAGATAGATAGATAGATAGGGTCTCACTCTATGCCCAGGCTGGAGTGCAGTGGTGCAGTCTCTGCCCACTGCAGTCTTGACTTCCTGAGCTCAGGCGATCCTCCCACGTCAGCCACTGAAGTAGCTGGGACTACAGGCATGCACCACCATGTTCAGCTAATCTTTTGTATTTTTAGTAGAGACAGGTTTCACCATGTTTCCAGGTTGGTCTTGAACTCCTGGGCTCCAGCGATACCTGCCTCAGTCTCCCAAAGTGCTAGGATTACAGGCGTGAGTCACTGCACCCAGCCAACACCCATTCTTTTACACATCGTCTATGGCTGCCTTCTCCTTCCAATAGCAGAGTTGAGCAATGCAATGGAGACCCTCAGGCCTGCAAAGCCAAATGTATTATTTATCTTTACAGAAAAAGTTTGTTCTCTTCTGATTTATATCATAATTATACCTATTTACTATTCTGCTCATTAAGATACAAACTTGGACTCAAACTCTGTGTTGGATCCAGCCAAAGTCATTATCTTGGCAAAAGAAGCTGCCCACCCCTCCTCAGAGCCTCCGAACACCACCCCACAGAGCATCTTCCCATTTCCAGAGCCACTCACATCCTTTCCTGCCTCAGCTTTGACCTTGCGGTCTGTCTCCGCCTGAACTCAGCTCTCTCTGGCTGTTTTTTTCTTGTTCTCCTAGTCTCACCCCAACTCCCCAGCCTAGAGAGGCATTCCCTGACCCCCTTACCTATTTAGGTACTGGTGCTAGTTTCTGTTCTGACACCTGTGTATCCCTGCATGACACGCACTACAAGCTGTAAATCTTTTTATTTATCTGTTTGGCTCTCTCTGTCTTACTAGACTGTGAGCTCCTTGAAGGCAGGAACTTTATCTAGTTTCCTACTGCATTTGCAGTGTCTTTTTTTTTTTTTTTTTTTTTTTTTCTGAGACAGGGTCTTGCTCTGTCACTCAAGCTGTAGCACAGTGGTGCAATCACAGCTCGCGATGTGCAATGTCTCACACAGCATCTGTCCCAAAGCAGGTAAATACTATAGGAAATACCATTTACTGACTGACTAAGCAGACAAGCGAGTGACTAAATCTTTGTCTCCATCAGAGTGACTAGCTGAGTGTCTAACAGGCACTCAACAGTATTTGTTGAATGAATGAATAATGTAAGAGGGGACACTTAATCATGATAATACTGATAAATGGAAGAAACTCATTGCAGGGTTCTCTCCACCTTTTAATATCAAGCTCATGGAAAAGAATAGCTTCCTTCAGCTCCATTTAAATTATTCAGGACAAAGGAAAGGAAGTAGGCTCTCAAGGGAGATGCTAGAATATCCTCTGATTGTGTTTGTGTGTCTATGTGTGTGTGTGTGAGTGCGTGAGACAGAGAGACAGAGAGAGTCAGAGAGAGAGAGAGAGAGCGCGCGCCAGAGAGAGAGCCAGAGAGAGAGAGAGAGAAATACGTATTAGCCTGTTGGTTGGGCTGCTGTCTATGGACTTGGGGAATAAGGGAAATGCACTAGTTCTATGGGGATTTGCAGAAATATGCTGCCAGTAGACTGAAATCTGTTTTTCTGTAGAATCAGCGGTTCAGAAGTTGGAATACCTACTTAATGTGTTTTTTAAAGCAATACTGTTTTGGATTATAAAATTGATGAATGCATTGCAAAGATCTTAAAAACTAAAGAAAATATAAATAAGAAAATAAAAATTACCCTTAATTTCACCAGGTATTTTGTCTTACCTATATGTATTTTAGATATTCTTCCTCTCTCCTTCCCTCTCCCTTCCGCTCCCTCCTTTTCTCCCTCCCTCTCTTCCTTCATTCCTTTCTTCCTTTTTTTAATAAATTTGAGACCTATTTAGCATTATATCCTGAACATTATCTCATAATATTAATTATTTTCAACAATAACATTTTAAAGAACTATATAATATTCCAGAAAATTTACTCCAGGAAATTTATTCAATTCCCTATATGAGTTGTTTTCTATTTTTTGGTGTTATCACTCTGTAATTAACTAATACACAGTTCTACAGTGGACAAATTTGGTAGTTTTGCCTTTCCTTTAACTAGATTTACAGAAGTAGAATTGTTGGCTAAAATTATAAAATTTTACAATACTGTTTACAGGTATGACCAAATTAATTTTGTGGGACTGATACAGATCCACAGTCCTAGCCTCATGCCTATTTTACCATAGACTTTCTTCAATATTATTACATTGCTATTGATACAGAGGCGGGGCAGGGAAGTGCTGGGTAGAGGAGGGCATGGTCCCTGGCTAGGGTTCCACCCCAAAGCCTGTGCCTGTGGACCTAGGTGAAGACAGGCATTTTTGTTTTCCTGCTCAAATGTTGCATTTCTCAAGACCATCCTGGCCTGCCACGCCCCCATCCCGTGCCTATAGAAACCCTGAGACACTAGCAGGCAGATACACAGGTGGCTGGACATCGAGAGGAGCACAACAGTGGAGGAACAGGGATGGAGGGCGGCTGGATGTTGAGAGGAACACACAAGTATAGGAGCACATGGGCACGCCGGCAGGCCATCGACGGGTGGAAGGACGCAAAGTTTGGCCAGGGAAGTCGGAGGAGAGCCTGGGCTGGAGAGTGGCCTGACTCCAGGGGAAAACCATCTTCCTTCTGGCTCCTGATCTGGTGAGAGCTACCTCCACTCAATAAAACCTTGCAGTCATTCCCCAAGCCCATGTGTGATCCGATTCTTCCGGTACACCAAGACAAGAACCCTGGGATACAGAAAGCCCTCTGTCCTTGTGATAAGGCAGAGGTCTAATTGAGCTCACGCAAACTGCCTATGGACAGCTAACCTAAAAGAGCTCCCTGTAACACACACCCTGGGGCTTCAGCTGTAAACATTCACCCTTAGACACTGCCGAGGGGTCAGAGCCCCACAGCCTGCCCACCTGTATGCTCCCTAGAGGTTTGAGCAGAGGCGCACTGAAGAAGCGAGCCACACCACCATCACATGCCGTGTGAGGGGGACAAGGGAACCTTTCCTGTTTCACTATCACATACTACTTTTATGATTTTAATGAGAAAGCATCAGTTAAAATGTTTATCATTTATATCTCTTTTTCTATAAATCTATTTTCCCTATCCATATTCTTCTTTGGAGCTTAAGTACTTTAAAATTCAATCAAACTTAAATAATAATTGATATCTTCTAGGTGGTTGATTATACTTCCAACTAAAAGTAATATTTAAGTATAGTATTTAGAGTCATTTGATAGAATAACAGCTCGCTTACCCTGAGCCAATTTACAGACTCGTTTTAACTTCAGAATACTAAATACTGGAGGGAAATCAAAAGAAACGCATTTGAAAAGGCTAAGAATGGTCAAAGATCAGCTAAAGATATGGTACATGGACAAATCCCAACAAACTCACCTGGCAGGGGTTGTGCTTGGGATGTACATTAAAAGTGCCTCTTCCTGGGCCTTACCCAACACTCACCAAATCAGAATATCTTGTTGGGAGGGTCTAGGAATCTGCATTAAAAAAATTTTTTTTTATTTCAATTGGTTTTTGTGGAACAGGTGGTGTTTGGTTACATGGATAAGTTCTTTAGTGGTGATTTGTGAGATTTTGGTGCACTCACAACCCAAGCTGTGTACACTGTACTCAACGTGTAGTCTTTCATTCCTTAACCCCAAGTCCCCAAAGTCCATTGTGTCATTCTTATGCCTTTGCATCCTCATATCTTAGCTCCCACTTATGAGTGAGAACATATGATGTTTGGTTTTTCATTCCTGAGTTACTTCAGTTAGAATAATGGTCTCCAATTCCATCCAGGTTGCTGTGAATGCCATTATTTTGTTCCGTTTTAAGGCTGAGTAGTAAGGAATCAGCATTTTACTAAGGCTTGTGGAATTTAGAAATCACTGCTGACTTTCCACTTCATGCTAAGTCTATTTATTCTTGCTTTACCCAGAATCTACTGGGCCTCGATAAGGTGTGCATATCCCTAATCAGATGGCCCTCATTCAAACAGAATTATAGCGAAGGGGACTTGCCACTAGGGCATATTTTCCCTCTTTGGACGTGAAATCTTGACTATCATCAGAAAGGGGCCACGTGTTCTAGGAATCTAAGTGTAATAAATATGATACTCAAAGGATGATCTTTAACTTGATAATTTATGAAGATGATCCTGATTCCTTTCCTGCCAGTGGGCAAGGCTGGTCTTCACTTGGGGGATGAAGTGACACTGAGGATGGGGCAGAGGAGACCCTGGATGGCAAGCAAAGGGTCTGCTGTAGAAAACGGAAGATACCCACAGAAATTCTGTGAAGTAACGCATACAAAAGAAAAGTATCTGCCAGGCACAGTGGCTCATGCCTGTAATCACAGCTGCTTGGGAGGCAGAGGCATGAGAATCACTTGAACCCAAGAGATGGAGGTTGTAGTGAGCCAAGATTGTGCCACTGCACTCCAGCCTGGGTGACAGAGTGAGACTCCGTCTCAAAAAACAAAAAAGTCTTCCTTTCAGCTGGAACCACCATCTTCCAGTAATTGGCCAAAACGATGAACACAAAGAGAGAGAAGAGACACCGATACATGTTCTCTAGGCCTTTTGGAGAACATGGAGTTGTTCCTTTGGCCACATATATGTGAATCTATAAGAAAGGTGATATTGTAGACACCAAGGGAATGCCCCACAAGTGTTACCATAGCAAAACCGGAAGAGTCTACAATATTACCCAGAATGCTGTTGGCATTGTTGTAAATAAACAAGTTAAGGGCAAGATTCTTGCCAAGAAAAAGAGAGAAGCCAAAGAGAAAGGTACCTGGGTTCAACTGTGCCAGACTCCTCCTCCCAGAGAAGCACGCTTTGTGAAAACCACCGGGAAGGAGCCTGAGCTGCTGGCCTCTAGTCCCTATGACTTGATGGCACAATAGGTGTTAAAATATAATAAAAGACCTCTGGACTATAAAAATGTGTCTCTTTTTTGAGTAGAGTGTGGTGTCCCCTCCCTGAAAGACATTTTTAAAGCCAAAAAAAAAAAAAAAAAAAAAAGAAAGAAAGAAAAGGTATCTTTTTAAAGCAATGTTCTTCAAATGTTGTTCATTAACCTTAAAATGTTTTTGAAAAATTATTTACTCCTTACATATTTTAAAGTTGAGAACTAAAATATTTCATCATAAGGTTAACAAGTTATATAAAAGTTGGATAATTTCTAGCAAACTCTGATGCTGTAAAATGAAAATGGTTTGATTAACTCTCTTAGCTTCATCTGGTGAAAATTAAATATCCTAGAGATTTGATATGTCAATCTTTTCCTGTTTCCATTCTACTTCCTACAGAGACTTTACTATATTTTAATGCTTGAAAGGTTTTTTTATTGATCACTGTCACACTTGTCTGGATCAAGATACTATACAGTTAAAATTTAAATCTTTAATATTTTCTGTGAGTTTGTTGTTCTAGATGTTAACAATTTCTTCCTGTTACATTACAACTATTATTTGAACTCGTTTGCTGAAAACAACAAATGCCATTATTTGTAGATAACTGTGAAACTAGAATATAATAAAACTTTATTGGAAGTGCATATCTTTTTTTTTTTTTTTAATAGGCATGGGGTCTCACTATGTTGCCCAGGCTGGTCTTGAACACCTGGGTTCAAGTGATCCTCCCTCCTTGGCCTCCTACAGTGCTGGGATTATAGGTGTGAGCCACCATACCAGGCTGGAATTACATATCTTAAATGAGACGGATGGGGCTTTTCCCTCCCTCCCATTAACTTCTAAATATTTTTTATCGTACAAAAGAGACAGGGTTCAGCATCAATTTTCTTTCTTTTCTTTGCTTTTAATCATAGCTGTAAGGACTGAAAAATTTTGTTCACATTAGTAGATGGGAATGGAAGGAGATTTGTTATAGCAACATCACTCAATTCTTTAAACTCTTTCTAGTTATTTGCCAAAAATTATGTGGTGATCTATCATCAAAAAATATTTTTAATGCCCTACCAGCTGACAACTTCATCAGATCCTCCTTCAATTTTGTTGAAAGCAAAGAATTGAAAACCAGTTGACTTACAAAAGGATTTGTAACTCAATCATTAGAATGTTTCACTTTCTCAACACTGAAAACAGCTAGATTTTGAATCACTCCTTTGTTTGGAGACCTCTTTTTTTTTTCCCCTGGGACAATGCACCACAACAGGGATTCAGGATGAATGAGAGGTGGGCCTTTCTTTTGTAGAAGGGGAAAAGGTAGCTGTGAAAGGGGAAGTGGCAGAGGACCCGCTGAAGCCCACCACGCAACCCAAGGATCATCACCCTTCACGTTGTGTCTCTGCATGTCCTGAAGGAGGTGCCCAGGCCCCTTGAGGCCTTGGAAGGAGAACTCGCATGTCGCAGTCATGCTCTCAGACATAGCAGTTTTAGGAGCATCTAAAGAAGAGCCGACAATCTGGAAATTATTCCTTTAAACCATTCATGCCAAAGTCACCCTTAAAAATCTTGGCAGCAACTATCAAAGAAATAACAGATTCAGGTGAGAATCATGAACAAGGGCTAGAGCTCTGATGAGGAATAAGATAATTACAGAGCTTCAAATTATCTCCCCACAAAATATTAGTGAATTACCCATTAAGTACTAAGTACAAAATACTTAGAAATAAACTTTACAGTGAAGAACACACACATATATATAGAAGAAGTACATATATATCAGGAAATCCCCCAATGTGAGACAGAGATAAAACAGAAACACAAAGATAGTCCATGGTGTCTGATATCCATCTCCAGTATTTTCATTGAGTAAAATGTTGATGACTCTTGTTCAGTGCATCCAAGGGAATAATCTCTGTCCTGGTTAGGACTGGTTTCTTCTTGCATATCTTCAACCATAATATGATCTGATTTCTCTTGTATTCTATGATGTGCATTTCCTGATTCATGGCCTTTACTGAGAAATATTTGTCTTTATCAATTGATTTTTGCTACAGACTTTGCTTTGCTCCCATTGACTTGGAAAATGACGGATATAGTTGTACCATGTTGTAGGACTCTGTTTTCAACTAGAGTCCTCTGTTTCTGTCCAGATTCCCTACCTAAATATTTTCCCTATGGCAATGATTTGAAATTGTTACTGTTTAAATAAAAGAAGGCAAATTGGTTTTATATCACTAACCGATCAGTAACAGAACTCTCGGTGTCCTCTGCTAGGGAAGATTTTGAAGCCCTTTCTGGGCTCAATGAGAAAGAGTGCCATGATTGTTTAGTGATGTTTGCTACAGCCTCTAGAAGAAAGACAATGATACACGCTTGGTATGTGGAGAAGCAGCCTATGCAATGGTTCACAGTGATCTCCTTCCCAGTATTCATCTCCATGGGGGCAGGCCATAATGTCTTGCTTGGAATAAAAAATATAGCAAAGGTGATGGAATGTCACTTCTGTGGTTAGGTTACAAAAGACTGTGATTTCCATCTTGCTGCAGATGTTCCTTCTGCTGGCTTTGATGAAGAAAGCTGCCATGCTAAAGAGGCTCATGTAACAAGGAACTGAGGGTGGCCTCCAGGTAACAGCCAGCAAAGAACTGAAGCTCTCACACCAACAGCCCTTGAGGAATGGTATCCTGCCTTCGGGCAAGACTCTAGCACTTCATTACACACAGCCATGTCAGAGACCAAAGATCCTAAGGTAAAGCTTCCAACAAAGTGTGCTGGATTTCTGTGGATTCCTGACCCACAGAAACTGTGCAAAAATAATTATGCATTGTTTTAAGTTGGTAAGTTTTGGAGGTAATTTGTTAATGCAGCAGTGTGTAACTAATACATCATGTATTTACCAATCTTAGTTTAATCACTTTATGTACTTTATTGTATAGCAGAAAAATAGTAGGAGCAGCATCATACACACAGCCAGCAGCAAAAATATGGCTGAATTTAAGAGAAATAATCCATAACTTATCAAGATCAATCACAAGGATGCAAGACACGGCAATCAGAGGTTATTTAATGGAGAGGCAAACCGTTTTGGAAAACTCAAACAACTTTGAATTCAACTGTTTTGCCATTCAGTTCAATGTAGCTCATAATAGTCTCTACTTCTCTTATCCTAGCACTTAGTTCAGTGGGATTCCTTGTTTAATTATCTCTCTTCTTCACCAGAACATAGGTTTAATAAGGGCAGGGACTCTGTCTCTTTTAATCACTATTATAGTGCCCATACCTAGCCTAGTTCTTGGCACATATCAGGCTTCCAATAAGCATTTGTTGAATGAATAGATGTTAGTGTTTCAGTGAATGTCAATAAGTCACAAAATATTGCTACACATTTTAGAAAAATAAGCACAAGAAATAGTTATAATAAAGATTTTCTTAGTGCTTAAAGGAAGTAAGTCTTAGTGTCTGGCCAGTTCACTCATTTAGGGCATCTAATTCCCTGACAATGCCAGTTAAATGGAACATTACTGTAATAGGTACCATTAATTATTCATTGCTAACACAGTGTGCAAGGTCAAATGAAATCTGATGGAAAATCTCACCATTGTGGAAAAATCACTTGCTGATTATTATCACAACTTTTACTGCTGCAGAATAGAGCTTATCTCCTTCCAGTGTGTTCTATGGGGACCATAGCCACTAAGTTCATCTCAAGGAAAGTAAGGCAATTTTATTTTATCTGATTGCACATTTCTCTGCTGCTAGGAATTTCTTTAATCTTGTAAATCATATACATAATATATATATGATTTATAAGATTAAGGAAATTTAATCTTTATGTTATATATTATATATTTTTTACAAGATTAAGGAAATTTTATAAGAGTAAGGAAATCTAAGATATAATTTACATATTATATATAATTTATGATTAAGGAAATTTATTAAATTTCCTTTATATATATATAATTTATCAGATTAAGGAAGTTTATAAGATTAAAGACTTATATGCATATGAACTATTATAAACAGAGAAAAGGAAATATGGTAAGATAGAAGCAGAATAAATGAAAAATAAGTTATTTGTGAAAGAGAAATAGAATGCTGGTGTCACCAAATTTTAGAGGTCTACCCCTGAACTGCCTAGTGTAAGCTAACCAGCATAAAACCCAGAACCTACATCAAGGGGATGAGTTTAGCATTTATTTGATGGCAAAATGGGAAATGGTGGTGATGTCTTTATTCAGTAAGAATGAGAAATGGTATTTAGGTTTCTCCTGTTGCTCTGTGTCGAGAAGGATTCTGAGGACCGGTGGAGGATCATTATGATTGATTAAAGATGGTACCGAGTAACAGAGCAGATGTACTAATCAGTGCATCTGTGAGTCTTAGATTTCTCTGATATAATACAATTCGTTTCAGGGTAAATTGCGACTCAGTGAAATCCAATTAGGATTTATTTTCCTTATTGCCATAGTATGAACAGACCTGTTTCTAGATTCAAGGATTTTATTTTCTTAAACCTCTGCACTTCTAGCCTAGGCTTGGCTTATATTTACTTTCAACAGGTTATTTCAGCTTAGGGAACGATTTCAGGCTCTGAAATGTTATCAAGTTTCCCATGAGTGAAAAACAAAGCTCATAAAAATGAATCATTTTTCAAAGGTGACAGAAACCACTGATGCCTCTGGCTTATGTGTTTGCATTTCACCATAAAGCAATAACTATATGTCCACTGGTGATTTGCTTTAATCTTAAGATAAATAAAACCTGTTGGAGCGGAAACTGAGAATAGGGTGGTCAAAGGGTAAACAGTATTGCTAGTACTTTGTTCTGACATTGCTCATGATTTCTTGGGGCATTTAGCCATTCACTAACCTAAACTAGTGCACTAAGCCTTTTAAAAAATAAAAACGTATATTAAGAGACAAACTGATCTGGAAACACTTTATGAAATGAATATCAAACTTGTAACATGCAGATTGCATGGAGATGGTGAGTATTTTTAGATATCCTCAGCCTGAAAAATCCATTTTCCTCACTCCTTTGTGAAACTTGAGCTGGCCTGACACCCTGAGAGTGCGGACCGTAGGTTCCTTCCATTTGGCAACTCCACAAATGGCTTGGACTTCAGTTTCCTCCACAGTTCACACTAATTACACTGACTGTGCAGAGCCCCTGCTCCTTCCTTTCGAATGTAAGATGTGTAATAAATACCTTCTCCAAGGACCTGCCTTCTCTTTATCACCATGTACCAAGTCCTTCCACTCCTTAGGCTGCCGTTCCATAATTTACATATTAATTTAATAAAAATGCATTGAGTGGCTGGTAATGCTATGTAGGTGCTAAAGATAACAGTGGTAAAGATTGTAGATGAAGGAGGTAAAAATGTAGAGCATTTAAACAACATGATTAGCAAGAATAATCTAGTGGACACATACATAACAGTATTACTAATAACTGAAATAAACTTTTTTTGTGCACACACACAATATGCATAAAATTTGAACATATACTGGAGCATAAAGCAAGCGTCAAACAAATTTTAAGCATTTGGTACCACACTGGCAAATGGTATGCTAGTAAACTACCTCTGTGGGAAAGAAAAAAAAAAGCCTTGATTTGCAGCAATTGCCTATTTGATGGCATTAACACTTCCACCATAGCTGATTTCAAGCTACCAATGGCTTAACGATGGGTTTGCAAAATTCCTGAATCTTTAACAATCAGGTGTTGTGAGTCAATATGAGTTGGTTGTAGTACTTTCTGACTATAAAAATAAGGCTAGCCATTAATTTAAAAAGTATAACTGGCTCTCCCCCTAATTTGTTTGGATATTGAAAGCATATTTCTCTAGCTCAAAGGTCAAATAAACTATAATGGGTATTCAAATTGAGTGATAGTGAACATACTATATAGGAAAACTCATGGGATGCAACAAAAATGTTCTTTAAGGAATTTTTTTTTTTTTTTGAGGCAGAATTTCACTCTTTGTCACCCAGGCTGGAGTGCAGTGGTGCAATCTCGGCTCATTGCAACCTCCACTTCCCAGGTTCAAGCAATTCTCCTGCCTCAGCCTCCTCAGTAGCTGGGATTACCATTGTGCACCACCACACCCAGCTAATTTTTGTATTTTTAGTAGAGATGGTGTTTCACTATGTTGGCCAAGCTGGTCTCTAACTCCTGACCTCAGGTGATCCACCTGCCTTGGCCTCCTAAAGTGTTGGGATTACAGGTGTGAGCCACTGTGCCCGGCCTACTTCAAGGGAAATTTGCATCCTTAAATGATTATATTTAAAAACAGAAAAAGTAGAAAACAAATTAGCTAAGATTCAACTGAAATAAAATAACACAAATGAATAATAAGCCAAAAAGCTGAAGAAAATAAAATGAGGGACATAATAATAGAAAGGTCAGACTTCAATGAAAGATAACACAAAGCATAATAGAGATCCTCCCCATCAACAGATATTAGTTGGTTTACTAAAGCGATATAACTTAACTTCCTATAAGGTCAATCAAGTAGAAAGAAAACCCAAACAAAATAATTAAAAAGGGGCATTATAGATGCATCAGAAATTAAAAATACAATATAAGAGTAGTATGAATGATTTTATGCCAATAACCTTAAAGAATTTAGATGAAATAGATACATTTTTAGAAAAGTATAAGTTATCCAAAGTGATTCAAGAATCAGAAAATATAAATGGTTCCATGCATTAGCTATCTATTGCTGTGTAACTACCAACCTGCCAGTCAATGACTTAAAATGACAAATATTTATTATTGCTCAGAAATCCACACGTCAGTTGGATTGTTTCTCTGTCTCAGTGAGGCTGACTAGCAGACTGCAGGTTAGGTCGGTGGCTCTGTGGATCGAAGTTGGGCTCACTCTCAGATATGCTTCGAGGGCAGTTGGCTGTAGGCCTAGTAGAGTGTGGCCTCAGCTGAGACAAACTGCTTGACCACTAGATGGTCTTTCATCCTCCAACAGGCTAGGTAGGGCTTGTTCCTGGGCTGGTGGCAGGGTTCTTTTTTTTTTTTTTTTTTTGAAACGGAGTCTCGCTCTGTCGCCCAGGCTGGAGTGCAGTGGCAGGGTTCTAATGCAATGAACAGAAGCACAAAAGCCTCTTGCAAAACAGGGACAGTGGAAGAATTGCATTCTATTGGCTAAGAAATTCACAAGGCTAGTCCAGATTCAAAAAAAATGACGAAATAGATACTTTCTCTTTAGTGAGAGGAAATGGATGTAGAGAATAATGGAGAACTGCAACCATTCTTGTAATCTACCACATCCTAAAATCATCAAAGATGTTGATTCAGCAGTTAGAAAGTCTTCTCACCAAGAAAACACCAGGCCAGATGCTTTTTCTGGCAAGTTCTACCAAACATTCAAAGAACAGACAAATTCAATCACATGAAATCTCTTCAAAAAATAGAAAAAGGACTATGTCATAACTCATTTTTATGAGGATGCTAAAGCCCAGACACCAAAACTAGACAAGAACAGTATGAGAGAAGAAAATAATGGCCCAAATGCATTAAAGATCATAAACACAGAATTTAGAGCACAAATTAAAGAAACTAAATCTGTCAAAGTATAAAGAAAGAGGATGCACAATAGCCAAGAGTTTATTTTAGGAAAGCAAGGTTGGTTCAACCTTGGAAAAATCTATTAATTGGCTATATTAACAAAATATAGGAAATAAACTCCACTAGATTGAAAAAAAAGCACTAAATAAAATTCAACAAACATTTATGGTTAAAAAATAATGGTAAATATTAAGAATAGGCTTGAGGCTAGGAGTTTGAGACCAGCCTGAGCAATACTGAGACTCTGTCTCTACAAAAAAATATAAATTTTTTTAAATTAGGAAAAAAAGAATGGAAAGGAACTTTCTTAACAAAAACCAAAACAGTATCTACCAAAACCTATAACCAAACATCAGTCTTCATGTTGAAATGTTAAAAGCATTTATTTTACAACCAGAATCAAAAAAAGACTGACAGTTATTTTATTAAACACTGTTTTGGAGTTCCTAGCTTATGCAATAAAATAAGAAAAGTAAATAAACATATAAATATTAGAAAGGAAGAAACCAAACTCTCATTATCTGCAGATATTATATATGTCTATGCAGAAAGCAAACTTATAAAAAAACCGTAATTAGATATAAGAATTTAGCAAGTTTGTGGAATATTATATCTACATACAGCCAATTACATTTCTCTATAATAGCAATAAACAAAAAATGTAAGCAAGGTCCTGATTATCATAGCAAGATATCTTCTATCTATTTTAGAAACAAACATAATGAAATATATATAAGATCTGATGAAGAAAATTATAAATTGAAAGCATTAAAAGCATTGAATGAGGTGGTGGTGGTGGTGGGGAATTAAGAAATGTTGATCAAAGGGTGAAAACTTTCAGTTTTAAGATGAATGAGTTCTGTGATCTAACGTCCAGCAGGATGACTATAGTTAATAATACTGTATTGCTTACTTGAAATTTGCTAAGAGTAAATGTTAAGTGTCTACGCACACACACATGCACAAGATAACTAAGTGTGATGATGGATATGTTAATTAATTTGATTGTTCATTTCACAATATATACATATATCAAATCATCACATTGTATGTACACCTTGCATGTATAATTCTTATTGTCAATAAAGCTGGGGGGAAAAAGCACTGGATAACCTGAATAAATACAGAGTTAGTTCCTATTTATGCATATACTCAATATTTTAAAGATGGTAAGTCTTCTTAAATTAATATGTAGAATCAAAGTAATTCCAAGGAAAATGTCCGAAAAGGTTTATTTTTGTTTTCTAGTTATTTTTAGTGGAATTTGACAGTCTGTTTCAGAAACTTACCTAGAACAGTAAAGGTCAAGAATTAGCAAGACATTACTTAAGAAACAAATTAGTGAAGGGGACTTGCCACAACACATATCAAGACTATATGAAATAAGGCCGGGTGCCATGGCTCACGTCTGTAATCCCAGCACTTTGGGAGGCCAAGGCGGGTGGATCACTTGAGGCCAGGAGTTTGAGACCAGCCTGGCCACCATGGCAAAGCCCTGTCCCTACTAAAAATACAAAAATTAGCTGGGAATGGTGGCACATGCCTGTAACCCCAGCTACTTGGGAGGCTGAGGCACAAGAATCACTTGAACCTGGGAGGCAGAGGTTGCAGTGAGCCAAGACTGTGCCACTGCACTCCAGCCTGGGCAACAGAGTAAGAATCTGTCTCAAAAAAACAAAACAAACAAACAAAAAAACGCTATATGAAATAAGACAGTGTATTACTGACCCCAGGGTTAGTCAGAAGACCACGGAAATGTACCAGACAGCATCCATGTGGGGCCAATGGCAGAGAAATGGGCTATTTAATAATTGATATTAGAACACTTATTCATATGGAAAGAAAAAGAAATTGCATGCCTACCTCACAACTTGCATCAGAGTCAATTCCAGATGCATCAGGGACTTAAATGTGAAAGGCAAAACTTTAATAATTTTAGGAAGAAATAAAAAAGTATATCTCCATGACCCATGGAGGTAGGGAATGATTTCTTAAGCAAGAAACAAAAAGCACAAAATATAAAGAAAAAGATTAGTCAATCTGACTCATTCAAATGAATTGTGCTTATTTTAATGAGCAAAAAGGAGGTGAAAAGCCAAGCCGAAAAACTGGAAGAAGATATTTGCAATACCCAGAACCAAGAAGGGGTTAATATGCAAAATACAGAACGCAAACCCAGGAGAACTTATGCTGATAAGTTAATCAGAGAAGCCCTCTTTGAGGAGTGATGTGGAAGCAGAGATCACAAGGATGAGAAGGGAGGAAGAGCACTCCAGTTGGAGGAAAAATTAAATTCAAAGGCTTGAGGTGGAGACCAGAGATCAGAGACCAGCATGGCTGGAAGAGGGAAAGTAAGGGAGAGGCAGGACATGAGCTTGGAGACGCAGACAAAGGCCACAGCAAGCAGGATGGTACAATGAGAAGCCAATAAAGAGTGTAATGGAGCACACCTGGCTGCTATGTACAGCATGGATGAGGGGCTGAGGTTACAAGCAGGGAGACCACAGAACCTCTAGAATCCAGTACAGAAGATTTCACCGAATCTCAGAGCGGCAGATGCAGGGTCTTCATTAAGGGCATGAACTCTGGAGCTAGACTGCCTGGATTCCTATCCTTGCTCTGCTTTTTTAAGCTCTTTGATCTTGGGCAAATGACTTTGGCTAGGCCGGGCGCGGTGGCTCAAGCCTGTAATCCCAGCACTTTGGGAGGCCGAGACGGGCGGATCACGAGGTCAGGAGATCGAGACCATACTGGCTAACACGGTGAAACCCCGTCTCTACTAAAAAAATACAAAAAACTAGCCGGGCGATTTGGCGGGCGCCTGTAGTCCCAGCTACTCGGGAGGCTGAGGCAGGAGAATGGCGTAAACCCGGGGGGCGGAGCTTGCAGTGAGCTGAGATCCGGCCACTGCACTCCAGCCTGGGCGGCAGAGCGAGACTCCGTCTCAAAAAAAAAAAAAAAAAAAAAAAGACTTTGGCTTTCTGTGCCTCAGTTTCCCAATCTTCAGAAGGAGGTAATAATAGTGCCCACTAAGTGTTCTTAATCATTTTTATGCCTCAAATCTCTTGGCAGTCTGCTGAAGCCTTCTCAGACCAAAAAAAAAAAAAAAAAAAAAAAAAAATTAATCATAAAATAAAATACATAGGATTCCAAAAAAAAAAAACCCCAAATATATCTAAATATAGTTATCAGCCAGGAATGGTGGTTGTAATCCCAGTGCTTTGGGAGGCCAAGGTGAGAGAAGCACTAGAGGCCAAGAGTTTGAGACCAGCCTGGGCAACATAGTGAGACCCCATCTCTATTAAAAAAAAAAAACTACCATAATTTTCAAGTTGTGATGAGAAAAAGATGATATTTGAAGGCATCTACAACAACTGTAATGTGATACCAAAATAAAAACATTAACTTCTCCAGGTTATAAAGTCTCAGGTACCACTAATTCAATGGTGTGGTTTGTTGCCTACGTTCTTAATAGAAGGAAATGTTAGATTTCAGTTAGAGGTTACTGAAAATAAAGAAGTGTTTTCTACCTCCCATTCAAGTTGAAGGACTCTCTGAATTCTAACCACTAACCCATTGGATATCCATGGATCCCAGGATAAAAACCCCTGTTTCTAGATGAAAGTTCTTCTAATAACAGCTGGCATAGTCACTTTAGTTATTGTTGTTGCCATGGTCATTGCCATCATTTTAGGAGGTGGCATGGATAATCATGAAGTTTTTCTACTATGTTGGGGTAGACGGCTTTGCCACATACTAGCACTGTGGCCTGGGCAAGGCAGGTGCCTCCTTGAGCTTGGTGCCCCTCATGGTGCTTCTCCTGGAGACCCTGACAAGAGAGCTATGGAAGGGAAGAGCCAGGAGAAAAGGAGGAGACCATTTCCGGACACATCCTGCCAGTTATCATTCCAGCCTGGTGCAGACCATTATTTACAAACTATAACTACTCATTCTCTGGATTTTATTGCTCATTAAGAGCTGAATGTAACATCTTTGATTAGAGTCAGGAGTTGGATACATGAGAAAGAGAGACAGAAAACATCTGAAATTCTGAATCTAAAATAAAACTCTTTAAACGGATTATTTTTGTAAGAAAAATCTTTAGATACTGATTGGGGAAAAATCTTTGTTGTCTTTTTGTTGTTGTTGTTGTTGTTGTTTGGTTGAATTTTGAATTTTGAGCCTGTGAAGTTTGTTCTGAATCCAGGGGCTCCATAATTCAGGGTTTGTCTGCTTCCTTGCAAAACCAGCCTTCCTGAGTTCTACAAGATATTTGTATTTATACTCTTGACGTTTAAAATATTTTCGTATCTCCTATCTCTACTATCTTACTTCTTCCCAAAGGACTTATGGGGTAGATGTGATCAACTTTTGCTTGAGTTAGCCAGAGAAGGTGCATTTTGCTTGTAATGTACATTTCTTTGCTGCAGGACTTCTCAGAGCCTCTATATGGTAATGTGCATTGGGAAGTCCAGACAGGGGACAAAGTAGGCAACATATCTCAAACTTGTGTGACCTGCTTTTTTATCTATAGAATTTCTCATAGGGCTAGTGAGAAAATGCTATCTTAGATAAACACTTTAAAAGGAAACATTTTTCTTAGGAAGTGTTTGCAGTCACTGTAATTATCAAACAACAAAAAAGCAGGGAAAGTAGGGGGTATGACAGGCTGAATCTAGAATTGGGACAGAGCTGCCCTAGAAGGATCCCATAGATTAAAAAAAAAATCATCTTACCTGCCTTATTTAACTTGGGATTGTTTATAAAGGTGAAATAACATTCCCAGGTGACCTGCTGTGGTTTCAGAGCCACTTGTTAGGCCCTGGGTCCTCTGGAACCACTCAGGACTGTGGCCCCACCTCTGAGGTTGGCCTCTATAGCTGTACTGAATGGCTTATACATATCAGCTCTCTTTTCTTCCTTCCCACATTTCTTCAAGGCCTACCCTGCCCTCTCCCACAGAGGTGCTATTTGCTAAGACTGTTTGTCTAAACCAGATGGTCTAGAAAAAGCCGGCCACTTGGAGCACAGGAGGCATGGGTGTTAACGCAAGTGATGTTGGGCTGTCCAAAACCCAAGGCTCTATCTCCACCCAACATGAAATGAAGTGGTGGCAGAACCTTTCCCAGATGGGGCCTGGGCCAGGAGGATGACACAGTGGATAAAAAGGAGTTTTTGGTTTCCCTTAAGCATAGCTGTAAACTTGCATCTCACTTGCTAGAAACAAGACATCAGTATTTTGAGAGGCATGTATTCATCCATCAAACCAACTTTAACTTACTATCTAGACCAGTGTTTCTCAACTGAGGATGATGTTGCTACCTTCCCACAGGGGACATTGGGCAATGTCTGCAGACATTTTATTCACATGTTGTCACAATACAGGGAGGTGCTACTGGCATGTGGGAGGCAGAGCCCAGGGATGCTGCCAAACACGTGCAATGCACAGCACAGCCTCCACAGCAAAACGTCATCTAGTCCCAAATGTCAGGAATGCCTATATAAAACACTTAAACTGATGCAGCTTTACTATTATTGCTCTGTAAAAGGTGCTTGAGTTTGCCCCTGGAAGACAGGAAGCTGACAGATGCAGATAGACCTGGACATGCCAGGCAGTGCAGTATGTATGGCCAATGGTTGGGAGAGTTTGTCGAAGAGACAGAATATAAAGATATGGCCTTTCATCTTGTACAGAGTCTAGAACTGTGCTGTCCAATAGGACTTTCTGCAACGATAGAGATGTTCCATATCTACTGTACAATATGGTAGCCACTAACCACACATGGTTATTGAGCACTTGAAATGTGGTTAGTGCAACCAAGGAACTGAATTTTTAATTACAAAAATTTTGTGGGGTACATATACTATTTTGTTACATGCAAAGATTGCATAGTGATTAGGTCAGAGCTTTTAGGGTATCCATCATCCGAATAATGTACATTGTATCCATTAACTAATTTCTCATCATCCATCCCTCTCTTACCTCATTACCCTTCCAAGTCTCCACTATCCATCATTCCACTATGTCCATGTGTACACATTTTTTAGCACCTATTTCTGAGTGACTTTCTGTGCCTGGCCTGTTCCACTTAAGATGATGACCTCCAGTTCCATCCACGTTGCTGCAAAGATACAATTTCATTCTTTTTTTATGGCTGAATAGTATCCTGTTATGTACAGATATCACCTTTTCTTAATCCACTTATAGCATTTTAAATTTTATTTAATTTTAATGAATTAAAATTAAGATACTGCACATGGCTAGTGGCTACCACATTGGACAGAGCAGGTTTAGAAGAGGAGATGGTGTTGATGCAGACCAAATATTGATAATATATGACATTGGATGGGGGGGTCCCAGTTGGGGTACAGGAAATGAGGGGAGGAAGACATCACTTCTGACCAGGCACTTCATGGAAGAGATACTGGGAAAGCTTGACCCAAGGTGAGTAGGTTTTTTGATGGCAGAAAATGGGACCAGTAAGGGAGAGCAAATTCCACGCAGGGGAAGCCGCATGGGCAAAGGCATAGGCAGGGACATAGGGAGACAGCAGGGCCTGTCTGTATGGATGAAGGACAGGTCATAAGACAATAATACCAGACCATACAACAACTGTCATTCGAACTAGGCAGTGTCAAAACTAGTTACTCTTGGGAGTCCGAGGCAGGTGGATCATGAGGTCAGGAGTTCAAGACCAGCCTGGCAAAGATGGTAAAACCCCTCTCTACCAAAAATACAAAAATTAGCCGGGCATGGTGCTGGCCACCTGTAATCCCAGCTACTCGGGAGGCTGAGGCAGAGAATTGCTTAAACCTGGGAGGCAGAGGTTGCAGTGAGCCAAGATCATGCCATTGCATTCTAGCCTGGGTGACAGAGTGAGACTCTGTCTCAAAAACAAACGAACAAACAAACAAAAAAACTTAGTTTCTCGACAACATACCTGCTGTAAGCCCAGAACACTCAGACATGAAATGGAGAGAAGTGACTTGGAAAATTTAAAAAGTGCTATTTTATGGGATAAATTCTTACTGAATCCACCAGAAAGTGGTAGATGTGGGTCTTGAACTGAGGTCTATGTGACTTGAAGCACAATATTTTCCACTCTGCCCCATGAAGGCACCAGGTCTGCGTGTGGGCACAGAAGTTGTAGAATCTACTATGAGAAGTTGGAAAAGCTCTAAATACAAATTTTGACAATTTGGCAATTTGCCTCAAGCTGCTCTGGTTTCTGGAACCCAGTTAATGATGGGATGACGTGGTAGAAAATATTGATGAGGATAACCAGCACTACAAAACTCCTGCAGACACTCAGACATTGCCTCAAACTTTCCCCAGAAATCTACAAATTATTGTGACTCTACCAAGCAGTACTTATTGAGTAGCTGCTGAGGCTGGACTAACAGTGGCAATTGCTTTGGGGATTTCACTACCAGGGGAGGGACAGAGAATCTCCACACAGGAAACCTGAGGTTTGCAATGGGGTTTACTGCTGGAGCAAGAAACATTTATCTTCTAACATGGGGAACATCTGCAAGGTGTGCCAAATTGCAGTGCTCACTGAAGACACGTAGAGGACGGTCAATAAGGTGAAAATTTCTCATGACAAAAGGAAATCATCTTGTGCAAACCAAAAGTCTGTCAGTTTGGGTTACTGGCTAGAATCCAGGATTCTTCCATAACTCTAGGAAACAACAATGGATCCCCAAACAGGTAGATTTTTGAAGCCGTATATCTTAGAATGTCTAGCAACATTTTAATTTTGTTTCCATTTTGTTTATCAAAGAGAGATTCCCTCTTTGATAAATAAAATGGAAACAAAAATTTCATAGTCTCCGGACTGTCTATTAATCTTGAAAGGAAGAAAAAATTAAGAGATGTCTCAAAATAAATATTTAGATGTTAAAAAAGAGAGAAAGAGATACAAACTTCGAATACATCTTTGAAAACTGAGCACACTGGTCCTGAAAGTTATCCCATAGAAGAGTTAAAAAACCAGAAAAACAGGATCTTTCAATGGTATCATCAATCTGTGGATAGCTTAATTCATGATTTTAGTCATGTGGTATTAATACAATAATTTCATAACTTAAAGGAAATTTCAAAGTAGCTTGTAGGTCTCCACTCCTCTAGGACTTAAGGTCTGTAGAGTTTTACTCCAGCTAGAACCTACGGCAAGATCTCCAGGTAACAAAATGGTCATTTTTTACCTCCCGGTTTGTAAAACCCTCAGTCCCTTTCATTTCTCAGACACTTTGGATTAAACAAGATGTGTTTTCAAACTACTTTGTCTCTTAATTTTTAAACCCTTGTTTATTTTAACTTAAATTTAATCCACATGTTTCTGATTCATTTACACTTAACTCATCAAAATGCTGTTTCATAAAAAGTTCTTTGATGTACAAATTGCCTTTGGAGCTATTTTTAATAAGTTTTTTTTTTTAAAGCTTCCCTACTTAGAAACAGAAAGTTCTATTTCATTGCTATTTAATAACTAGGGCTCCACAGTGTTGGGTTCAGTTCATTATTTAAATAAAATAATGTATGTAAAATGCTTCATAAATTCTAAAGCAATTGCTGCCTGTTAGAGATTACAGCTGCTATTGTTATTGCAACCATGCAGAGGGACATATGGAGGATCGAGGTTTCTTCTTCCCCAAGTTCGCTGAACTAGAACATCTTGTAGCTCTCTTTCATTTATAACATTTTCTTATTCTAGGACTTTCTCATTCTTAGTAACAAGTCCAATAAACACATCAAATAACTGTTAAAAGAATAAAAAATTATGTCAGCTTGAGAGCCACCCACATACAAATTGAACCCCTTTTAGTTGAGGTCTCACTTGGACCTACAGGCTGACCCTCAATGGGGTTGAGTGTCCGGTTGGCTGTCATTGACTTCGGGGTCAGGGGGCTTCTCAGTGTATTATTTGCATGAATTGATAGACTTTGACAGAAAAATGATTCACTCAAAAGGAAGCTTTGTGAGCAGGCACTGGGGCAGGAGTTGGGGGTGGATAAGCAGGCAAGGTGGGGTCTGTTCCTCGGTTCCATGTATGCATTCCAAGCCTCGTGGAGAGCTGCATGGAAAAGCTGCAGCTGTTTACAAGGGGGGCTCTGGGAGATGTGGGCACATAAGGTGCTGCTTAGCTAGTTCTGGGCAGAACTCAGCCCTGCCCTGGCCTTATGGGAGTTCCTGTATGTTGATGATAGTGTCTGGTGGAATAGTGGGGCAAGGGTGGCTGAGATTCTGTTTCCTGGCAGGACATGGCAGAGAAGTTTTGGCAATATCCTGTTTTGGCAATAACCAGTTGCCTGTATGATTATCACCCAGTTAAACCTGGCTTAAGTGCATGTGAGCCTCCCTGGGGTTCCCAGAAACACTCTGGGGTGTGTGTGTGTGTGTGTGTGTATGAGGAGGAGGGGTTCCCATGTGTCTCTCTGACCTCATTCCTCGCTGGAATCTGCTCAGGCCCGAGGCCATTCAGGTTACATGTGAACATAGCAAAACGGCCGTTCTGTTGCTCTGTACTCACAGTTGTGCGGAAGGCCTCCGCTGCTCTCACACAAGTGAACAGGAGCGCTTTGTCTCCTGGAAGCTGACCGTGATCCTGTGTGTGAAGCATAGACTTTCAGCTTTTGCATGCTCTCCCCATGGCCCGGCCTGCCGCACACCAGGCTGCCTTGAGGAATTTGGAACCAAACTTGAAAACTCTTTCTCAACAATAGAGGGAACATTGCTTTGCCCTTTCACACATCAGTCTTTCCTGGTGAATGGCTTCCCGGCCTTCTGATTCTTGCCGTATGGAACAATTGGCCCGTTCAGTTAACTTGCCAGCGGTAATCAGTTATTTTCTCCTCGCCATGTATTTCAACCATTCTTTTTGGAGGAGAAAGAAATTAAAGAAACAAAGGGAAGTGGCTATAAAGAACAGAACTGTCAGAATAGCAAGTGTTTGAGTAATTTGTTGGGTCCTTGGTTTAGGGTTGACTGATTTTAGCACTAATTTTGGTTTGGAGTATTTCTTGGGACAAAGAAACCCTATTTTAAACTGCATCTCCCTTGAAGATTGTGATTACAAGAGGGGAAATGCTGTGCAAAGGAGGTCTTGTTATAATTCCATAACCGAATTGATTATTTTCCCTTCTTTTTTTAGAATTTGGATGTCTGTTTGGCTATCTCTCTTTTCATGAAACAAGCCAGATCTTTGACAACACCCACTGAACTCGGTCCATGACAGATATTGCCCAAAAAACCACCTGGTCCAGCAACATTGTAATAACTGCTCTGCGGCTCTGTCCACTGGGTCTGTTTTGAAAAAGGGGGAAAATTCCCCAAATGACTAATGTTCTTAGGCCCAGTCGCAGTTTTTCATTGTTCTGAAAGCACCTGGTATAACCTGCTTGCTTTCAATTCTTCTGAGAGCCTGAGGATTTGAAATGAAAAGAGAAAACAGAATCCCCTAAGTCCATGGGCAAGGCAATCTGCTCTCATAAAGAAAACATGGAACATTTCCGAACATGTGGCCCGCTCAGCTGCCCTCGTCAGGGTCAGATTTATGTATTTGCTCTGGAATCAAGATTTTTGTACACCAGGCACAATACCTTGGAGTATTTACAGTGTAAGCTATTTTGCTAAAGCAAACAGCTGCACAGAGGCTCAGTAAACCCCCCTGTCCCCAGACACAGGAGCCAGAACCTTCTCGGTTAGCAGGTGTGTGTCCTACCTAGAAGGAGGTGAACTTTCTTTGGGCCTGACTTCCCGAATGTCTGAACATTTTCTCTTTTTCCAGGATGCGATCTGATGACTTCTGAAAGCATTTGAAAAGGAGATTCTTTGCTTATTTTCCCCTCGATAAGAACAACTAAAAAGGGTACAGTTATTACAATCTGAGGGGAAGGGCTGGGTTGCTTTAAGAGGAAGCTGTAGATAAAGTCTGAGCTGTGACAAAGACACTTTATCATCGTCTTCTTTTTCTGTTTTTTAGTTCCCCTCCCTCTTTTCTGGCAGAGAGGGTGGAGGCCGTGGTCATGAGCAGGAATTTAAAAGGGAAACAAAAGGCAAAAAACAGGAAACTGCTTTTACCCCATGGAATCTCAATGGTAATTTTTGCTTGTGAGACTCCTTGCTGGCTTCCATCGGTGGGAAGGACAAAAATCATCCGCATATCGACAGACAGGACTTTAAAAAACAGAGGTGGAATAAGAGGATGGAGTGATTTATTAATTTATTCATTCAACAAATATTTATTAAGTGCCCACTGGGTATTGGGGCTGAGGTTACTGTGGTCATGGGGTTGGATGTCATCCCTGTGAGAGACCAAAGATGTCTCCCTCACTAGCTAGCTGCAAAACTTCCGCAATTTCAACCATTTCTTACCCTGGTCTGTCCTCCTGCCTTTATCTTCAAAGTTAGCAGTGTAGTATCTTCAAATCATTCTCTGCTGTGACAGACTGGATTAAGAAAATGTGGCACATATACACCATGGAATACTATGCAGCCATAAAAAAGGATGAATTTGCGTCCTTTGTAGGGACATGGATGCAGCTGGAAACCATCATTCTTAGCAAACTATCACAAGAACAGAAAACCAAACACCGCATGTTCTCACTCATAGGTGGGAACTGAACAAGGAGATCACTTGGACTCGGGAAGGGGAACATCACACACCGGGGCCTATCATGGGGAGGGGGGAGGGGGGAGGGATTGCATTGGGGAGTTATACCTGATATAAATGACGAATTGATGGGTGCTGACGAGTTGATGGGTGCAGCACACCAACATGGCACAAGTATACATATGTAACAAACCTGCACGTTATGCACATGTACCCTAGAACTTAAAGTATAATAAAAAGAAAAAAACTTTTATTTTTTGTAGAGATGGGGGTCTCACTATGTTGCCCAGGCTGATCTCAAACTCCTGGCCTCAAACAATCCTCCCCAAAAAGCTGGAATTACCAGCGTGAGCTGCATGCACCAGCCTCCTACATCCCTCTAATAAGGACTCTTGTGATGACATTAGGTCCATCCACATAATCTGGGACAATCTCCTCATCTCAAGATTCTTGATAATATTTGCAAAATCTCTTTTACCATTTAAAATAACATATGCACAAGTTCCGGGAATATGACATAGGCATCTTGGAAGCCACTCTTCAGGTCACCAAAATTCCATTTTGAGATATTTACCAAGTGGATCCTTAATATATAAACAAAACAGGCCAGGTGCAGTGGCTCATGCCTGTAATCCCAGCACTTTGGGAGGCCCAGGTGGGTGGATAGCTTGAAGTCAGGAGTTCGAGACCAGCCTGACCAACATGGCAAAACCCTATCTCTATTAAAAATACAAAAATTAGCCAGATGTGGTGACGTGCACTTATAAACTCAGCTACTTGGGAGGCTGAGGCGTGAGAATCGCTTGAACCCAGGAGGTGAGGTTGCAGTGAGCTGAGATTGCACCCTGCACTCCAGCCTAGGTGACAGAGAGACTCTGTTTCAGAAAAAAAAAAAAAAAAAAAGCCAACAAAACAAAACATGACTATTAAAATTTATAAGAGTATATATTAAGTTGAATGTAGATATCTTTTTTACTAATTTAATCAACAAATATTCCTAAATATCTGTACGCACAGCTTTGCCTTATCTTTCCATTGCCAGCTTAAGAAGAGCACTTCCTTGATGTTGTTTTCTCTACCTTCCTTAAGAGGATTGATTCCCCCTTCTCAGCATCCTGGAACTCCACAACTGTTGACTGACATTACTTCAATGACGTTTCCATGTTTTCTCTCTCTAACAGCCTCTAAGCCACCATTCCTTAAAGCACGTTTCACAAAACACTTGTCTCATGAGATTACGTCACATACAAACAGTTCTATGGTCAAAACATTTCAGGACACACCACATATTTTACTCTCTATAATGGAGATTCACAGTAGTGTGCATTAGCTTATTAAAGACTCTGACAAGTGCTGCGTATGGCATCGGGTAGGAGTGGGGAGAGGTAATTTAACGTGGCATTTTCCAGATTTACTTGCCAGTGGAATTCCTTTTCCTATAAAATATATTAACACCACATCTTGAAAAATATTGCTCCAGGGTCCTTGGGGCAAGAACCAAATTGTGTCCTTCTTTGTATCTTTTGTGGCTGGTGTATCCCTGGGATACTGTAGATGCTTAATAAACACATGTTGAATGAATGCATTAAACAAGAGGAAAACCAAGTTGATAAGACAAGGTCACTTCTCTCAAGTTGCTAAAAATGAATAAGACATATGTGTAAATAATTATTTATACTACTAGATAAATTAAAAAGTGATCTAAGCTAGGATTGTTAATAAGGAGAAAATCAAATCCAAATGCTGAAAACCAACCTAAGAGTGAAACAGAACTAGGCCAGGTTACTCAAGCCGCCCTTTGAACTTTGTGGACTGCCCTCTTTCAGAAAGGAACAAAGAAAATTAGATCTGTGTAGCACAGAGCAGAACAGAAAGGAATAGCTGTCTTCAGATAAAAAATGAAAATTGTTATAGAAAAGATTAAGCTACGATTAAAACTCCAAGTCAGGTCTCTACTGCACTCCGAGTGATGGCTGAGAAGCCAGTACTCATGTCCAATTGTGTCTGTGAACCGCAGGCAGTCAGTTTGAGGGAGTGAACCCATAGCTGGCTGCCAAAGGTTGGGCATGAATTTTCCAGTCCAAGCCACCATCATTTATCAGAAATGAAGGTTCTCTTGACACAGGAAGCAGGAATGGCCTCGCTCTGAGATGGCGCCAAAGGCCAGGGCAATCACAGATGAACCAGCCGTTCTAGCAGCTGCTCCACGGCTTTGCTGGATTCCCCTGTTGGTTGAATTTAAGAGCTAATTCATCCCAGGTCATGAAGTGGTAGCAGGCAATCTTTCCTATGTGTTCTGCCAAAGTCACTAGTTCAAGCAAGAAGAGAAAGAAGCTGGTATAGCTCCATACAAGAGGCAAAGGATTTGGGGGCCACCAGAAAGATTTGGATTTGAATTCTGGCTTTGTCATCCGTGACTATATGCAAGTTACCTAACTTCTATGATCCCATGCCTTCAGTTCAGAAATTTGAATATACCTCTACATAGGATTGTTATAAGTCCTAGAAGTAAAGTTTACAAATGTATGTAGTAGTCATTCAATAAACAATAGTAGGATACCATTTATAATTAACAATGCTTGTTAGTAATATAAAATAATATATAATATTAACATAAAATATTATAATAAAATATGAATAAAGGAAACATAAATAATATTTTATCAGCAAAAAATAGCAGGATAAAATTTGAGTAATTTTGCTTTCTTATACCTCTTTCAGGATTTCTTTTTATTTTATAACTTTGCTTAGTATTTGGGAAGTTGTTCATTCTGGGCTTATTGCCTCAGGGAATAGATGAACTAGCAGGAAAGCAAAGAAGAAAGAACCGCTTCCGGACTTTGAGTTTCAAAAGTCAGACAATGAAGGAATAAAAAGGAAGACTCATGATATAGACTTGCACAGCCCAACATGGTAGCCACCAGCTAGCTGCAGCTATTGAGTGCCTGAAATGTGGCCAGCCTGTGTGCTGTAGGTATAAAACACACACCAGATTTCAAAGACTTAGCGCAAAAGAGAATGTAAAGCTCTTAGTTACTGGTGTAGCTGAATGTTTGTGTCCCCCCCAAAATTCACGTGTTGAAACTTAATCCCTAGTGTGATGATATTAGGAGGTGGGCCCTTGGGAGGTGATTAGCTCATCAGGATGGAGCCCTCATGTGTGGGATCAGTATCTTTGTTAAAGAAATTCCAGAGAGTTTCTCTGCCCTTCTGCCACTTATGAACCAAGAATCTGTCCCTCACCAGATACCCCTGCCAGTGCCTTGATCTTAGACTTCCAGCCTACGGAACTATGAGAAATAAATTTTTGTCATTCATAAGTCACCAAGTCACCTGTGTTATGCTATTTAGTTATAGGAACCTGAATGAGCTAAGACAATTATGAATTTTTAAAACTGATTACACATTGAAATGAAAATATTTTATTGAGTTAAGTAAAATGTATTATTACAATTAATTTTATCTGCTTGCTTTCTTCTAAATGTAGCTACAGAGAATAAACATATGTAGTTTACGACTGTAGCCACATTATATTTCTTTGGAACATCACTGGCCAAGACAATGAAGGAATAGAAAAGACTTATGGTGTAGACAATTGATCTAGTTGAAAACATAGTCAGTCTGAGCAAGGTTTCTTGCTCCTAAAATTAGAAACGAATTCCTGGACTGGGTGAGGAGGGTCAAAGGCATACCATGAGAGCTAAGATGCAGGTTCATTCTTGTGACCTGCATGACCCCTAACTCTCTAGCCTTAGCCCTGGAGAGGAGATGGCATTGTCCCCAGATAGGGTTTTGGGATCAGAGGCAAAGGTACTTGTGCCTCCTTTGCTAGATAGAGTTCTGCTGTGGCAGCAAGATTCCAGAAGAGAGGACTGTATGGTCATCCCAGCAAACCAGGCCTTAACAGCCTCATTACATTTCCCAAGCTCCAGGAGAAGAATTCCCACACATCCCCAGAGTGGCACAGACATAGCAGAGCAACTGCTAGATTTGAAGAAGCTTGGCAGATAGGATCAGGGGCTGACTCAGCAGGAACCTGAATAGACTGACAACCTAAGAAGATAAAGGATGATGGGAGTCTCTGTACAAATGGTCGTAGGCCAAATTCCCTAGAAACAGAGCCGAAGATGGGGATTCTTGTGAAAGTGACTGCTTGAGGTAGTATTCACAGGAGAAACCTGAAAGCAAGAGAGGAAAGCAAACAGAATAGGGCAGGGGAAGAAATCAGGCACAGACATGGCTTCAGGAGTAAACCAGCCCCTGCCTGATCCCATGGAGAGCCCTGCAGTGTGAAGTTGCATCCCAGAATTTGTTCCATCTTGAGGCACAAAGGCTGAGCTTTTATGCTGCTCCATCAATCATTAGTTACAGAGGGACCTGAAGGGGCCTTTTTCATCATCTTCCAGACATTTCTAAGAGAAGTGGCTCCAATCAGTGAAGGACAATACTCCTGAGAAGGGTGCAAACCTTCAGCAGCCAGGGGATGAGAGCAGGGAGTCTGGGAAAGAGGATTGTGCTGAGCGCCCACAGCATCTGCCACATGGAGAGGAGTCAGCAGGAGAGCAGATGAACCCCCTTCCATTGGCTTGGCACAATGGAAGTCTCATCCTTGGCACTGAGCAACAACTTTCAGGAAAGCGGTAAGATCCTAAGTTGGTAGAAATTAATTTTTTCCCATCCTTGTTGATAGGAGACTTGATATAGTAATTAAGGCAAAGAATTGAAAAATAAAATTTTATTTCTTGCATACCTGTATTATAGATTGAGATTCACTCTTTATTATGATTACAAGGTACAGCAAGCTAAATAAAGGTGGGTACAAGATGTATATGAGAAAAAAAGTATGTCCAATGGCAAATATATATGATTTTCTTATAAAGTAAAAACACACTGGGCATGGTGGCTCATGCCTGTAATCCCAGTGCTTTGGGAGGCTGAGGAGAAAAGATGGCTTGAGGCTAGGAGTTCGAGACCAGCCTGGGCAATGCAGTGAGATCCCATCTCTCAAAAAAAAAAAAAAATTGTAAAAGTTAGCCAGATGTGGTGGCATGTGGGTGTAGTCCCAGCTACTTGGGAGGCTGAGGCAGGAGGATCGCTTGAACCCAGGAGTTCAAGGTTGCAGTGAACTATGATCACGCCACTGCACTCTAGCCTGGGTGACAGAGAGGGACCCTGTCTCAAAAAAAAAAAAAAAAAAAAAAAAGAAAAAGAAAATAAAAAAAAAGTAAAAACAAAAAGAACAAGATTTATAAATCTTGTCCAGTATGGGCTATTGGTAATTCTGGTGAGAAATATTTACACATTCCAGTGGTGACATGATGCAATGTCCAGGTGGATATTAAATGGACTGTGACAAATCTGGAATGATGGTACTGACACTGTAAATATCTCATTAACAGATTGCCTCAACCTATAAAAAAGAAAGCTTTTACTGACTTATTCATGTGGTCACCATATTTGCTAGAGCATTTTACACACATTTAGATGTGTTTAATTCAAGGGAAAAACAATCATCTGGACTAGAGGAAGTTGCCAATAGCTCACGGGACTAAAATTTTTCATGTGTGTCATTTAACATGGGTCCATGTAACAGGTTTTTCCTGTCTGTATTTGTTTGACAGACTAATTAAATCAATTCCAGTTTACATTTTTTATCCCATTCTAATTTAGAAACTATCAGCTAAGACTTAGCTCAAAAAAATAAAATAAAATAAAAACAATAAAAGGCCAAACTCCTAAATGTATGTAAAAAAAAAAAAAAATACAAACTTGGCGGGGCGCGGTGGCTCATGCCTGTAATTCCAGCACTTTGGGAGGCTGAGGTGGGCAGATCACAAGGTCAGGAGTTGGAGACTGGCCTGGCTAACATGGTAAAACCCTGCCTCTACTAAAAAAGTACAAAAATTAGCCAGGCATGGTGGTGTGTGTCTGTAATCCCAGCTACTCGGGAGGCTGAGGTGGGAGAATTGCTTGAATCCGGGAGGTGGAAATTGCAGTGAGTTAAGATCGCGCCGCTGCACTTCAGCCTGGTTGACAGAGCAAGACTCCGTCTCAAAACAAACAAACAAATCTGCCAAATGTTTGCCAGCACCGAGGGTACTGGTAAGTTCTTCTTTCAATTTCTCTTCCAAATGCTCCTGCTCATTATATACTTTTCCCTTGATTTGATTTAGAACTCGTATGCAGTCTGCACTATGATGTTCTTAATTACTTGCTGCACAATTTTTCTTATTCTATCAGACCATTTGCTTACTTAACTCAATGAATATTTCTTGGGTACCTACCACATGTCAGGTGCTGTGCTAGGCAGGAAGGATCTAGTGGTGTACAAAACAGGTCCTGCTCCTGTCTTCATGAAACTTATAACAGGTACATGGTCATCAACTGGGCTAACAGAAAACATCAGATTTATATATTCAACCTGGTTTCTTTCTGTGTGTGTGTGTCTGTGTGTGTGTGTTTGACAGAATCTCACTCTGTTGTCCAGGCTGGAGTGTAGTGGTATGGCCACTGCCCACTGTACCCTCAACTTCCTGGGCTCAAGTGATCCTCCCACCTCAGCCCCCTGAGTAGTTGGGACTATAGGTGCGCATGACCATTCCTAGTAATTAAAATTTTGTTTTTCTTTTTTTTGTAGAGACAGGGCTGCCCAGGTTGGTCTCGAATTCCTGGACTCAAGTGATGTTCCTGCCTCAGCCTCCCAAAGTGTGGGGTTTACAGGCATGAGCCATCATGCCTGGCCTCTGGTGGTTTTTGTTTAAAGTAATATTTGTAGCTAGTCATAGAAACATTGACTAATATCTACTGTTCATCAAGGCAAGGTACTTAGGGCTTTAAAGATGTCCTCACCATTTCATCCTCATATAACCCACTTATTCCCAGTGTACAGAGGAGGGAATTTGACTCCATGCCCACACAGCAGACCAGGCCCTAACTTCTCTGGTTTTTTTCCTTTTTTTTTTTTTTTTTCCTTTTCCCTTGAAATTATTTAGTGCTTTGTGTGTATTATCACATCAGTCCTATTCCTTCTGTTTTAAAATCTCCTCTGTTTCTTGGTGGTAATTTTCATCATCTACTCTGACATCCCCTTGATCCTGATGTCACATTGGAAGGGAACTGATAAATCAGTGCCTGCAAGGAACTATGATGGTACCAAACAGAGAGAGAGTAGAGTCTGTCAGTGAAAATCTTTCAGAACTAAAAGTCTGCATCTCCGACAAAGGGCTTTCAGGTGCTGTAGCAAAGATGGTTTTTCCATAGTTAAATTTGCTCCTTCTTCCTTACCAATGGAACACTCATTCTTTAGCTGAGATCATGAGCATCATGGATGACATCTCCCAGTTTCCTTTGCAGCTAAGGTAACCATGTGATTAAGGTTTGGCTAATGGTATGCAAGAAGAGCGGTCTGTGTAACTGCCAGGAACTGTGCCCTGAAAGAAAGGTGATGTGTCTTTTTATATCTTTTCCCTTTGGCTAGAACACAGACATGAAGGCTGGGGCTCAAGCAGCGGGATTGGAAATAGTGTGTTGATGATAGTAGAGCAGGAACTTGGAAGGAGATTGTATCTGATGATCAGGGAGCACCTTACCGGCCCTGGACTGCTTACCTTTGGACTTTGTGTAAGAGAGAAACCAACTTCCATCTAGGTTTTGTGACTTTAGGTTTTGTATTACTAGCAGCCTAATTTAATCCTGATGAAACAGTCACTATAACAGGAAATAAGAATATCAGCCATTGACTTTCCTGGTATCCCTGAGTCAGGGAATTACTGGTTCTCCCTGCTTATGATGCTTATCCATATATTGCCCTTAAGCCAGAATGAAACTTGACAAGGAAACAGGGCTTATGAATGATCCGAATGCATTCTGGCAATCGTATTTCAGGTGGCAAAACCCCTGCTTCAGGAAAATCCTGGGAGAGTCACCTGCCCCTCCGTCTGGCCTTGGTATAACTTTCCCCTTGGGAAGCACATGTCTGTGAAAGCAGCTATTGCCTCTATCACCCCAGCCTCTAGAGTCACTCACCTGGCTGGGAGGAGTTACAAACTATGCTAATTGTCTCGTATACAAAATGACTTTGTAAAAAGAAGCCCAAAGAACAGAGAACAAAAAACAGGATCAGAGCTGCAGTTTGAAAATATTGGTACAGAATGGATTTGGGCTGGGCGTGGAAAATTGGGAGCAGGGAGAAAAGTTAGGAAGGCAATGAGATAATCCAGGAGACAAGTGTTGAGTGCTGGAGCTAAGGCATTGGGAGTAGAAATGTGAAGTAAGCAACAGCTTAATTAGAATTGTTGTGGACATGAGATTACATAGTGATTATTCATAAAGGGAAAAGAGGGCAAAAGGATGAGAGCTAGCAAAAGAGATGGAGAAGATAAAACTATAGAGGTAGGAGGAAAAGAAAGAGAGTGGGCCTCACAGAACAGGGTACGTTTTAAACGAGGGAGTGGTCAACAGAGTCAAAAGCACTAAAGAGGTCAAGAAGGATAAGGAGAAAAAATATATCAATTGGCTTCTATTGGTTTTGGCAACATGATGGTCATTGGAAATTCCACCCTGAGCAGATCTGCTAAGTTAATGTTCATGGAAGCCAGATTGCAATTGACTGAGGGATTAAGACCTTTCTCCATCCTAGAATAAAGGAAGGAGTGGGATGAAGTGTTGTTTCTTTGGAATTACAGGAACTGCTGACACAGACATCAGGTGAAAGCAATTCTTACAAGAATCTTGGTTTGATATCATAGAATGCTTTCAATTCATACTCATGTTGTCTTTGGCTCCCTGGAAATGGTATGAATAAAAAACTTCAGCATTTTGACTGCCCTCAACTTTTTGGATGTTTTGACTACTACCCAGTCAGTTGGGCCAAAATCAACTAAGAAATTATGCACATGGGTGTGAGAGTTAAATACAAAATGTTTACTGTCTGTCCCAAGAGATAGTCAGGAAAAGTTCTGCTAATTAGATCCTGTGTACATTTCCATTATCATGGCTAATTACCTGTTTTATTCAATGATATGCTTTATTAATTATCACTAGTGCTCTTGGTTCTCAGCCTATTTTAAACGTCTTACAATGCTTTCTTTATCTTCTCGGTGTAATTACCAGCCTAGCTTTTGTTTGTATTAAGAAAGCAGTAGATACATGGAACACCCTGTGCAAATTACAGAAGCTACCCCCTGTCTTTGCTCTTTCAATTGAGAAACGTGGTCAGAAACTGGTCACATTTTAGAGTTAGAGGTGAAGTTATTAAGGTTATTTTGTGCAGCAGTTCTCACCCCAGGAGTGGACAGAAGATTTCTTGGTGGAACATGGGAACTTTCTTCTATAAGACAGAATCAGATGTTACTATCAAATACATTTCTACAATACTACTACAGCTTTGATCCTTAAAACTTTTCATTTGTGGCCACTAAAACAATGAAATGTCTACAAGGTTGTATTTCTCAGAAAAAAAGTAGACTTTTGATTTCTATCACAAGTTCCAGGTTGTTGAAAGAGTGATTGGTGGTTTATGAGATATTTGAGGCATTATCTGCATTTTACCAAGGGGAAAAAGTGCAGTCCATCTAGAGGACAAAGGACCTTCACAGAACTGCCAGTTGTGGAAACAGCAAAGTTAGAACTGAAATTCCACCCTTTTCTTTTCACTAACCTGAACCCCACACGGTCCATGCTGGAAAGGCAGGATAGGTGAGGCTCTGAGGTCACACAGACCTTGCTTTGAAGCCTGGCTCCCTCCCCTTTAAATCTCACTTGCCTCATCTGGAGAATGGGAAGGACAGTAGTTGCCACCGTACTGGGATTGTTTTGATGATTAAATGAGAAAACGTATGGGCAATTCTCACCCTGTGCTTGGAACATGGTGATTTCCCAACAAACATCAGCTGCCTTTCACAACACAGACCCAGAGCCGGCTGTGGCTTTGCCGGGTGCCCCAACTCCAGAAAAATTCTATAGCATCCCTGTAAATGGAAAAGTGATCAGTCTTCACCAGACTGGCATCTATTTGCTCTTTAGACACTTGCTGATGGTCAGTTTCAATTTAGACCCAGCAATAGCAATATTAAAACATCAAAAGCATGTGGGGAAAAACACTCCTTTTTTGTTGTTTTCCACATATGTGTATCTAAATAAATTAATTGGTTGGCCACCACCATATAAGGCCCCATGACTATCTGAGGCCAAATCTACTGAGGCCAGAGGGCAGAGCAATAAGGAGTATTGAACTTCCATCATATTTCCTGAATACTCTGTGATCTACTAAAACCTTGGGAAAATTACTTGACCTCCCTGTGCCTTTGCTTCCTCATCTATAAAATGAAGGTAAAAGAGTACCTACCTCTTGGGTTGTTGTGAGAATAAAATAAGATGCTGCACATAAAGTGTATAGCCAAAGACAGCACATCATATGTCCTCAATTATTGAGCCATTAGCATTGTTTCTGTCTTCTCTGCAACCACCACCATCTCATTATAGAGCTTGGTTCTAATCAGGACCAGGATATACAAATGTCATATGCAATTTGTAGAATGCTACGGGTCTGATATTTGCATTGCTAGTTGTGTGTTTGAATTCTGTCCTCCAGATATGGTCTTACAAATTTTATTTATCCAAAAAATATGCAGTGATGATCTTTACTGAGCCTTTGAAATCTACTTTAAAGGTTGCTACATATTATATACAGCAGTCCTAAACTTCCAAAAGTAAAATGGGTCTTTTTGACAATGGGCAATGATTTATGATTAGTATCAAAACCACAAACACGTAAGATTTATTTACTACATGTTACATGACTTTGATAGTCATTATCTCATATAACCCTCAGAAGCCCGTATGAGGGAGTATCATAGTCATTAGGGCGGTTCACACAATTTTCTGCCTTTCAAGTGTAGTAGTGAGATAGGAGGTGGGACTTGACGTTAGAGGCGGGGCTTAGACACTGGACCAAACTGAGGACTAGCTAAAACAGGGACAGAGCAGAAGTAGCTTTCCATAATACATGCCCACCAGTGTTCCATGTCAGTTAGCATTGCCACGGCAACACCAAAAGTTACCACCCCTTTCCATGAAATTTCTGCATAACCTGTCCCTTACTTTGCAGGTAATTAAAAGTGGGTATAAATATGACTTCAGAACTGTCTTTGAGCTGCTACTGTGGACATACTACCTATGAGGTAGCCCTGCTCTGCACAGAGCAGTTCGTTTGCTGTTGCTGTACACTGCTGCTTTAATAAAAGTTTCTAACACCACTGGCTCACTCTTGAATTCTTTCCTGGGAAAAGCCAAGAACCCTCCCAGGCCAAGTCCTAATTTTGGTGCTCGACTGTCCTGCATCAGTAGGACTGCACTTCTTGGTTTCTTTGAAGTTAGGTGGGGACATGTGACTTATTTGGCCAATGAGATAAGAGTGTTAGTAATGTGGGTCACTTCCAGGGGAAGCACTGAATTGCCAGTATGAGACAACACAGTGCTCTCTGGTCCTCTTCTACGGCGACTATGGAAGCACAGAGATTGAACTTCTGTTGGGCAGGGGCCATGAGTGATGATAACAAGGAATACAGCCTATTACTGATGTGTGAGCGACATGAAGTGTGGGTGAGAAATAAACTGTTTTGTGTGCTAAGTCACTGATTTTGTGAGGTTATCATGGAGATAACATAGCATATCTGGACAAGTACAGGGAGAGACTATTATTATTCCCATGTTACAGAGGAGGAATGGGAGGCACAGAGCAGTTAAGAAATTTATCAAAGGTCACACAGGCAGGAAGGTGGAATCAACATTCATACCTAGATTTTTCTCACTTGTAAATGATGGCTTTAACAACTACGCTATTCTTCATTGCCTTCCAATTAGTTGTGGGAATTTGTAGTTTCCGTGGAAAACGTTTGTACTTGTCATTTTTTTTTTTTTATTTTTTTGAGATGGAGTCTTGCTCTGTTGTCCAGGCTGGAGTGCAGTGGCACGATCTTGGCTCACCACAACCTCTGCCTCCAGGTTCAAGCAAATCTCCCGCCTCAGCCTCCCAAGTAGCTGTGATTACAGGCACACACCACCATGCCTGGCTAATTTTTGTATTTTTAGTAGAGACAGGGTTTCACTATGTTGGCCAGGCTGGTCTTGAATGCCTGACTGCATGATCTGCCCACCTCAGCCTCCCAAAGTGCTGGGATTACAGGCATGAGCCACCATGCCTGGCCTGTACTTGTCATTTTTAAAGCTGCCTTCTTGAAAAATTCTTATCTTCTCTATGAAGGAATCACTGTGCAAAGTGATTTGATAGGTTTCCAAAACATGAATGCCTTTTTTGGGGCAGGGTTCCCCACAGCCAGTGCCTATGGTTCTGCAGGCCTCCTTTCAGTAAGGGACCAGCCTTCCCAGTTTCTCAGATTCTTCTGTCCCTCTTTAATTGGTAAGATCCAGTGTCTGGTCTTGGGACCCAGGTCTGAAACCTGCACCTACACCTTCTCAGATTCCCATGTCCTTAGCTCAAGGACTTACCACTCTGCCTTTAAATATTCTCTTCATTTCTGACTTTATCAAGCCCCAAATGAAAGACCTTTTTGTTCAGGACAGTTGATTCCTAGATACTATACATGCTACAGAAAATAGAAATACTGTGTAAAATGTAACAAAAATAGCAAAGGACATGACTGTTCATAAAATAAATAGGATTTAAATGGTTTAAGATATCAAAAACTATAGTGAAAAATAGGAAATTACGAAAAAAGAACTGCAGGCTTAAAAAACATGCGAATAAGTCTTTTATCAATGAAAATTATCATTACATTAAAAATGCAATGAATAGATTAAAGAGCAGATGGGATATAGTTAAGGAAAAAATTAGTAAACTGGAAAGTAGATTTGAGAACATTAACCAGAAAAGGGGTTAAGAGATATACAGGAAAAAATGATAAGTTCTCATTTTAGGTTGTTAGAAGGATAGATTAGAAAGAATGATGGGAATGGCCGGGTGCAATGGCTCATGCCTGTAATCCCAGCACTTTGGGAGGCCAAGGTGGGCAGATCACTTGAGGTCAGGAGTTTGAGACCTGCCTAACCTATATGGTGAAACCTCATTTCTACTAAAAATACAAAAATTAGCTGGATATGGTGGCACACAACTTTAGTCCCAGCTACTTGGGGGACTGAGGCAGGAGAACAGCTTGAACCTGGGAGGGAGGCAGAGGTTGTAGTGAGCAGACATCGTGCCACTGCACTCCAACCTGGGTGACAGAGTGAGCCTCTATCTCAAAAAAAAAAAAAAGAAAAAGAAAGGAAGGGGGAAGGTTGAAGAGATTATATCTGAGAATGTATCAGAAATTATAGAGGATATAAGTATTTTTTATTTTATTTTATTTGACTACTTATTTTAAAGTAGATTCCTTGGCCAGATTTATGATTGAAATAAGACATTGGTACCCAAATAGTAAAAGAAATAAGCTGCTCATTTGCAAATTCTGCCTTGATGAGGATTATTTTTATAATTACGCATCTACTTTATTGAAGTCCAATAGGATTCTTTGTGAAACAAAATAAAATAGCTGTACTCAGGCATAAAGATTATGAGAACGAGGAAGTCATATATGTAAAGCTATTGTTCCAACCTGTATTGTGCATAGGGATTACAAGATGAACTAGTAAAAATGCAGATGGCTATCTCTTACTCTGAAATCACTAGATTCAGTCAGTCTGGCCCAGCAATTTGTGCCTTTTCTAAGCACCAGCCCAGTTTATTTGATGCAGGATCATCCTTGAACCTCACTATAAGAAACATGGTTCTAGTCCATGCTTGCATTCAGTGTTGTATTGCTTTGAATCTTGTTGCTTAGGTAAGAAAATATTGGCTCTGGTGTACAGCGACTGCCCATCCTCTCAAAGCCAAGTCATTTCCTGAGATAGGCTTTAATATCAAAAAAAACTTTGAAGTCCATTGTTTGATAACTTTACCTTTTCAACCAAAAGAGGAACTAAAAATAAACCTCACAGCATTTGAAAAAATGAAGGTAGTTTTAGTAAAACAGTAAAAAGAAATCATGATGACAAACTTACTGATTTGTTCACTTGACAAAAACAAAGGTTTTCATAATTCACTGGCCAATTTAGTGGGGTTTTAGAATTGATTTAGAATTATATTTAAACTTGACTTCTACCATGTAGACAAAACTCTTGAAGGATGGAGGTAGCCTGGTATAACAGAATGAGCACAGATATTCCTGTCAGAAGACCTGGGTTTGAATCTTGGTTCTGTCAATCCAGCCATATGACATTAACCCCTAGTGATAATATACATTATCATAGCTTGGAGATATTTCTTTTTATCAGCCAGGACATCATTCAACCCATCTTCCATGAAATATTTAACTTCCATCAGTACTAATATGCCAACCAATGTGGGATTTCCACCCAGCCGTCATTGACACTCCCCAAATAGCCCCTTAGGAAAGGACTGTCACCATTATAATGGTGATAATGTATCACCACTAGTGATAATGTACCTAACTTGCTTAGCCCAGTTATTAGCACTGTTTATAATCATTCCTATTGTTATTTATCTTCTCTTCCCCTTAATCAACACAATGGAGAACACGATGGTGTTCTCCCCTAAATTTGTTGTGAGGATTTTTAAATTAGATAATTAACAGGCTACAAATTTAGTGCTTATGATGTGCTACTATCTTACATGCATTAACTCATTTGATCTTCACAACACCCTGTGAGTTTCTCCCCATTTTACAGATGAGGAAGCTGAGGCTCAGAGATGAAAATCACATTACCCAAGGTCACACAGTTATAAGGGGTGAAACTGGACTATTGTAGGTGAAGAGCTCAGTCTGGTACCTGGCACACAGTAGATCTTAATCATGGACAACATTCATGGTGTTATGTGTAGAGAGAACCTTTCCTAAGGGGCTGTCTTGGGAGTGTGACTGACGGCTGGGTGGAAACCCACATTGGTAGGCACATTTGTACTGATGGAAGTTAATTCTTTAATGGAAGACGGGTTGAGTGATGTCCTGGCTGACAAAAAAGAAAAAAAAATCTCCAAGCTATCAGCTGCAAATGAGGGTGGACATATATTTAAACAGGCGTTGGGCCCAATTCATCCCATGTGGTCCCCAAATTAATAATATCTATAAATAATTGTCATCCTTAGAAATGTTTCCTTTCAGTCCTCAGAGAATAATAATGCTGCAAAGATGCAGTTCTTAAGACTGGGTGGAAAAAAAAACTCCTTCTCTTATATATAGTTATATTCTGATGGGCCAGCAGTAGATGCAATAAAGGCAGTGATATTTAAGTTGATCAGGGACAGATGTTTAACATATTTTATGTAAGAATTGTAGACAAAGTTAGCTGCCAAAACAGATTGTTTCTCGAAACAGTGGACAGATGGAACCAACAAGATATACTCCTAAGGAGTCTGAACTCTTCAAAGTGACCCTAATTTAAAAATAATAATAATTAGTCTTGATCAAAGCACTTCAATGATGTTCAATTCTTTTGTCTCTGTACTTTGTTCACTTTGTCATCGCTACAAAGGTATTTGGGATGTAAAATTTCTTTCTCTCTCTGTATGTGTATGTGTCACACATGTGGGAGTATTCCTGGTTTCAAAAACACACTTTGTTTTATTCTCTGTCATTCACTGTGGGAAATAGTGTGCTGTGCACATTGTTGGCTGTCTCCCCAGCATCTGCTCCCCTCCCCTTTCCAACAGCCTTTCATTTCCATTTGGGGATCTGTGGTCGAGGGAGGCTGGTTCCGTGCCCAACTCCATATCTTGTCACTACTGTGATCCAAGGCCTCCTCTTGCTCCCTTTCCTATTGAGAGTGAAACAGCAGTTTCCAATGGGCTGTGAGGCCCAACACCATCTGGTCCTATGCTGCCCTGACCTTGTCTCCCATGGCTTTCCCTACCCTCTCACTCTGCTCCTTTAAACTGATGACCCCCCTGCTGTTTCTCAAATATGCCAAGCAGGCTCCCATCTCTTCCCTTCTCTAGATCTTTTCAGTCACAGATCCCCAATCCCCAGGGTCACTGACCGGTATAGGTCCGTGCACATGCGAGGGATCCTTGCACACTCCTTATGAGAATCTAATGCCTGATTATCTGTCACTGTCTCCCATCGTGGCCAGACGGGCCCCTCTAGTTGCAGGAAAACAAGCTCAGGGTTCCCACTGATTCTACATTACGGTGAGTTGTATGTATAAATATGCAATTATTTCATTATGTATTACAATGTAATAATAATAATAGAAATAAAGTGCCCAACAAATGCAATGCGCTTGAATCATCCCGAAATGATTCCTCACCCCTGGTCTGTGGGAAAATTGTCTTCCATGAAACCAGTCCCTGGTGCCAATAAGGTTGGGGACAGCAGAGTTAGGGAACATTTCACTGAATCAAACAAGTGAAGACCTGATTGAACTAAACAGTTTTGTCCAAATCCCTCATTTTCACATCACAGGAAAAACATTCCAATAAAACCAGATTAATTTCAAGCATTCATCATTTAATGTTTCAAGAGGAGTTTGCACCAACATTCCGCCCTGAAAAGAATTTTAGAAGATGTGTATGAAGTCTTTCTTCTTGTGTTCATATAGAACAATGTGCAATTCAGTCATGGGGTGAAGGCTTTGTTGAAAGGAACTGAGAGAGTTATTTACTGGGAGGGATTTCAGTCTTGTTGCATTTACACACAGTGGCTATTCTGCTGATAATCACTTAATGAAAACTTAAAAATAAAAACATCTGGAAAGTGTGCCAACCAATGCCTGCTTTACCAGTTTCACTTTCTGGCTTGCGTCAAGTAATTTTAATAAAGTATGTCAACCAGGGTCTTGAAAGAATTCATGTTCTATAATCTGCCCCTGTCCACTGCTACAAGAGTTTTGGGAACAGGCCCATGAACTTAATAAAATACTTAAAATAATACTGCAGGAGACTTAAATCTTGATAATTATGCAAAGAGTTGTACTTCAGATATATTATACACTTCTAAAAGGATGCATTTTGCCTAGAATTCTGATGGTTGTACTTTAAAAGAGCTGTGGTTAACAGGGTCAAATTTAAATAGTTTCGATTCACAGATGACCCAAAATGAAATTCATGCAACTAACAGTTGGGAGAGATGGTGCTACCACTCTCTTGAGTTTGCCTTATAATGACTCTGTTTAATTTCCTGTTTTAAAGAAAGAACTTGAATGGAATTTCTTCTTAAAGGATTGTTTGGTTTAAACCTGATCCTCTCGAATGCTTTCCTAAATCCCTCCTTTGAGGATTTGGACTCTGGACTCACCTGAAGGTATCATTTCAGTTCTTGGATGAGAGACACACTCTTCATCATTCCAAAGCAATCCGAGAAAGTTCTTCTCAGCCACAAATGGCACAAGCAAGTGTACAAAGCACACTTTGTTCTGTGGAAAATGAAATTGCATTCTTAACAGTGCATCCTTGGGCTGAAATAGGAAGACCCTCCACCTGGACATTAATGCAAATCAGAATCATTAACGTTCATAACAGTCCACACTGCTGTTTATTCATTTGATGTTCAATGTATCTGGGTCTCGTTTCATTCAATAACATAATACCTGCTTTCATTAGCAACTCCAATTTGGACTTCTTGCTATTCAATTCGGCTAGGAAAATGTGTATTCAAACCAGAGTCTAAGCTCAAGGCCTTCATACTTCTTTTGCCATGGCAGTTTGTGGAGCAAAAGGCCTCCCAGCCTATTGACCCAAGTTCTCTCCACTTTCCAGTGGAAAAATAATTCAGTGATAACAATAAAGATTCAGTGTCCAAGCAAATTCTTTTGGGATTATGTGTACATCTGTTTTAGCAATACAGGTAAGGATGACCCATTTTGAGTCACAATATGTGAGATGTGTGCAAGTTTAGTTATTGGAAAGTTATAGGCTAGACATACTGCTCATATGAATATGAATTTCTTAACTGTGAAGTTAAGCAAACAATCCCAATGAACTTAATAGTTGTGAAGCTAAACCAAGATTAATTTCAGGTAAAAACAAAACAAAACAAAACAAAACAAACCACCACTAGCAGACACTGAAAATTACAATCCAGTAAGATAGCAAAGTACGATATATACCACCCCCAAAAGTGGTTCCAATGATCAGTTGAGCCCACATACACAGAAAGAGCTTCACAGCTCTGTGGAAATCGGCCTGGCAGAGAGTTTTCTTAGTAGAATTCAGAATTAAGAGCCAAAGTAATCATTTAGTTTCAATTAATGAATATCAAGTTTTAGGAATTCTGAATAACTCACTTAACAGGTTACTATTAAGTAGCCCTTAATCATATATAAAAGTTCATGGAATTACAAGTCATTCGTGCAGAAGACCTAAAAGAAATAACATGAATTTTAAGAAATTTAATGATTTATTTTTAAATCATTGTAAATTCACATGCAGCTATAAGAAGTAGTACAGAGAGGTTCAGTGTACCCTGTACCCAATTTCCTTCAATGGTACTTTCTTGCAAAATTTTACTATTACATCACAACTATGAGATTGACATTGATATAATCAAGATAGAGAACATTTCCACCAAATCAATAATCCCTATGCTGTCTTTTTATAGCCATATCCACTTCTCTGTTGTCCCTATCCTCTCCTTATCTATGGGCAACCAGAAATCTGATTTTCATTTTTATAATATTCTCATCTCAAGAATATTAAATAAGTGGAATGATACAGTATGCAACCTTTTGGAAAAGTGCCAGATTGTTTTCCAGAGTGACAGTACCATTTTACATTCCCACCAGTAATGTTTGAGTGATTTAGTTTCTTTACATGCTTGTCAGTATTTGGTGTGGTCACTATTTTTTATTTCAGTTATTCTGATAGGTGTGCAGTGATAGCTTATTGTAGTTTTAATTTGCGTTTCCCTAGTGTCTGATGATGGTGATATCCTTGCATGTGTTTACTTGCCATCAGTATATCTTCTTCAGGAAAATGTCTATTTCTGTCTTTTGCCCATTTTCTAATTGGCTTGTTTGCTTTTTCTATTTGGGTTTTGATAATTCTTTTATAGTCTAGATACTAGACCTTTGTTAGATGGAGATTTGCAAATATTTTCCCTCAGTTTGTTGCTTATCTTTTACAGGTATTTTGCAGAGTAAAAGTTTTTTAATTTTGGTGAAGTCCAATTTATCCTTTTTAAAAAATTCATGGATCATAATTTTGGTGTCAAGTCTAAGAATTCTTTGTCTAGCCATAGATCCCAAAGATTTTCTTCTCTTTTTGAAGTATTATTTTATAGCTTAACATTTAAGTCTGTGATCCATTTCAAGTTAGTTTTCGTAGAAGGTATGGAGTTTAGGTTGAAGGTCAGTTTTTTGCCTATGGAAGTCCACATCCCCCAGCACCATTTGTTGAAAAGGCTTTTTTTTTTTTTTTTTTTTTTTTTTTGAGACAGGATCCCACTCTGCTGCCTAGGCTGAAGTGCAGTGGTGTGAACATGACTCAATGCAGCCTTGAGCTCCTGGGCTCAAGTGATCCTTCCACCTCAGCATCCCAAGTAGCTGGAGTCACAGGTGTGTGCCATCATGCCCAGCTAATTTATTTTTATTTTCGTTTTTTGTAGAGACGAAGTCTCCTTGTGTTGATCAGGCTGGTCTCCAACTCCTGGGCTCAAGTGATCCTCCCACCTTAGCCTCCAAAATGTTGGGATTATAGGAGTGAGCCACTGTGCCTGGCTCCATCTTTTCTCCACGGAATTGTTTTTATGCCTTTGTCAAAATCAATTGGGTTTATTTGTATGGATTTATTTCTGGGTTCAGTATTCTGTCTCATTGATTTACATGTTTATTCCTTAGCCAGTACTGCTCAGTTTTGATTACTGTAGCTATTTTATAAGTTTTGAAATTGGGCAGATTGATTATTCTTACCTATTCTTTTTCAAAATTAGTTTAGCTATTCTAGTTTCTTTGTTTCTACATACAAATTTTAGAATAATCTTGTCTATACCTACAAAACATGTGCTGAGGTTTTTAGTTTTTTGAGACAGGGTCTCACTCTGTTGCCCAGGCTGGAGTTCAGTGGTACAATCATTGGTCATGGCTTACTGCAGCTTTGGCTTCCCAGGCTAAAATGATCCTCCTAACTCAGCCCTCTGAGTAGCTAGGACTACAGGCAAGTGCCATTATGCCTGCCCCATTAAAAAAAAATTTTTTTTAGAGACAGGGTCTCACCATGTTGCCCAGGCTGGCTTTGAACTCTTGGGCTCAAGCAACCCCCTAGCATTGGCCTCCCAGTGTGTTGGGATTACAGGCATGAGCCACTGTGCCTGACCTGGGCTGGGATTTTGATAGGAATTGCAATAAACCTATATAACATTTGGGAAGAACTGACATATTTACTATGTCGAGCCTTTCATCCATGAATATAGTATGTCTCTTCATTTATTTAGGTCTTTGGTTTCTTTCATCAGCATTTGTATTTGTCAGCATATAAGTCCTATACATATTTTATAGAGTCTTTTTATTTTTTTATGGTTATAATTGGTATTATATTTTTAATTTTAGTATTCATGTGTTCACTGCTAGTATATAGAAATGTAATTTTTTTTGTTTGTTTTTGAGATGGAGTCTCGCTCTGTCACCCAGGCTGGAGTGCAGTGGCCAGATCTCAGCTCACTGCAAGCTCTGCCTCCCGGGTTCACGCCATTCTCCTGCCTCAGCCTCCCGAGTAGCTGGGACTACAGGCGCCCGCCACCTCGCCCGGCTAGTTTTTTGTATTTTTTAGTAGAGACGGGGTTTCACTGTGTTAGCCAGGATGGTCTCGATCTCCTGACCTTGTGATCCACCCGTCTAGGCCTCCCAAAATGCTGGGATTACAGGCTTGAGCGACCGCGCCCGGCCGTAATTTTTTTTTGTATGTTTATCTTGTCTTCTGTGACCTTGCTAAATTCACTTCTTAGTGGTAGAAGTGTTTTGGTAGATTCTTTGAGATTTTCTTTCTTTTTTCTATTTTTTTTTTTTTTTTTTTTTTTTTGAGATGGAGTCTTGCTCTATTTCCCAGGCTGGAGTGCAGTTGTGTGATCTCAATTCACTGCAAATTCTGCCTCCTGGGTTCAAGCGATTCTCCTGCAGTCTCCCAAGTAGTGTGTGCCATCATGTCCAGTTAATTTTTGTATTTTTAGTAGAGACAGGGTTTCGCCATGTTGGCCAGGCTGGTCTCGAACTCCTGACCTTAGATGATCCACCCACCTTAGCCTCTCAAAGTGCTAGGATTATAGGCATAAGCCACTGTGCCTGGCCTCCTTGAGATTTTCTATGTAGACAATCATGTCATCTGCAAATAGAGACAGTTGTATTTCTTCCTTTCTAATCTTTGTTCCTTTCCTCCCATTATTGTACTGGCTAGAAGTTAACAGTACAATGTTGAAAGAGTGATGAGAATGAGCATCCTTGTCTTGTTCTCAGTCTTAGGGAGAAAATACTCAATCTTTCTCCATTAAGTATAATGCCAGCTGTACGGTTTTTTTGTAGATGCTCTTTAGCAAATTAAAGAGGTTCCTTCTACTCCTATTTTTCTGAGAATTTTTCTCACTATACATGTCCAAATTTGTCAAATCAAAGTATGTTCTTTAATTTCCAAGTTTTGGAGATTTCCCCATGACCTTTCCTTTATCGATTTCTAATTTGATTTCATTGTGGTCATAGAACATACTTTGTATGACTTCAATTCTTTTAATTGTTGGTGTTTGTTTAATGGCCCAGGGTATACCAAATCTTGGTATATGTTCTGTGGACACTTTTGTCAAATCCCTTTTCTGCATCAATTGATATGATCATGTAATTTTTCTTCTTTAGCCTATTAATATTTCAGATTACAATGATTGATTTTTGAATATTGAACCAAACTTGTATCTTGGGAATAAACCCCAACTTGGTAGTCACGTATGTTTTCTGAAACTTTTCCATTACAAATTCAATTCCTTTAAATTTTGGGTCTATTCAACGGATCTATTTCATATTGAGTGAGTTGTGATATTCTGTGTTTCTTGAGGACTGGGTCCATTTTATTTAAGTTGTCAAATTTGTGTGTGTAGAGTTGTTTGTAGTATTTACTTGCTATTCTTCTGATGTCTGCAAAATCTGTAGTGATATCCCGTTTCATTCCTGATATTGGTAATTTGTATCTTCTCAAGTCTTGCTCAAGGTTTGTCAATTTTATTCATCTTTTAAAAAAAGCTCTTTTTTTGTTGATTTTTTCTTCACAGAATTGTTTTTCTGTTTTCAATGTTATTGACTCCTGCACTTACCTTTATTATTTTCTTCCTTCTGCTTGCTTTGGGTTTATTTTGCTTTTTTCTAGGTTCTTTAGGTAGGAACTTAGATCGTTTGAGAAGTTTCCTCTTTATATACATGTAGTGTTATAAATTTCTCTTGGCATTGCTTAACTGTGTCTAACAAATTTTGATATGTTGTATTTTTCATTTTCATTCCATTCTCTGTATTTTAAAATTTCTCTTGAGACTCCCACTTTGACATTAGATTATTTAAAAGTATGTTCCTTAGTTTCCAAGTTTTGGAGATTTCCCTATTACCTTCTTTTACTGATTTCTAGTTTGATTTCATTGTGGTTAAAGAACATAGTTTGTATTATTTTAATTATTTTAAATGTATTGGTGTTTGTTTTATGGCCCAGGTATATTACATCTTGGTATATGTTCTGTTGGAACTTGACAAAACGTTTTTTCTGCTGTTATTGGGTGCATTGTTGTATAAAAGTCAGTAACATCATACTGATTGATGGCATTGTTGAGTTTCTTTTATATCTTTGCTGACTTTCTGTCTAGTCGTCCTATTTGTTATTCAGAGAGGAATGTTGAAATATCACAAAAAAATTTTAGATTTGTTGACTTCTCCTTCAGTTCTGTTAAGTTTTTGCTCCTGCATTTTGCGGCTCTGTTGTTTGGTGCATACACACTGAGGATTGCTGTGCCTTCTTGGTGGATTTACCATTTTATTATTATGTAACATTTTTCTGTGTCTAATTTTCTTTCACCTGAAGTCTCTGCTTTCTTTTGATTAATGTTTTCATATCTTTTTCATCCTTGTACTTTAAACTTGCCTTATATCATTGTATAGATAGCATATAGTTGGACTATTTTAAATAAAAATCCTTGCTGTGAAACTTTTTGTTGTAATATAGACCATTCACATTTAATGTAATTATTTATATTTTAGAGCTTAAGTCTTATTTTATGTTTTGTTCTGTATGTTCCCTCTGTTTTTCACATCTTTTCTCCTGCTTTTTATGGGTTACTCTAACTTTTTTTAGAACTTCACGTTGATTTGATAGCTATTTTAGCAGTTTCTCTAGGTATTACATTACACATACATAACTTCTCAGTCTATGCTGGTGTCGTTATCCAGTTCTAGTAAAGTGTTGCAAACTTGTCTATCTTTATGCTTGACTAAACTTTCTCACTTATATAATTGTCTTTAAATAGTTCCTCTTTTCACATTTAGAATTACAGCAGGCAATGTCATAATTTTTTTTTGCTTCCATCAAGTATAATTAGAAAACTAAAAAAAGAGTGAAAGTCTGTTGTACTTTTCCCATATATTTGCCTATAGTTTTCTTCCTTCCTCCCTTCCATAAATTTCTGTTTAGAAAACATTAGCCATTCTTTTAGTGACAAATTCTCTTTGATTTGCTAAGAGAATTATCTTGGTGATCCCTTTATTGCTGAATAGATATTGGCTTCTCAGTTGACAGTTCTTTTTTTTCAGTGCTTCAAAAATATTGTTCCACTTCCTTCTTGCCTCTGTGGTTTCTGATGAGAGATACACTGTCATTTGAATTGTTTTCCTTTTATTGGTAGGGTGCCATTTCTCTCTTGCTGGCTTCTTGATTTTTTTTTTTTTTTTATGTTTAGTTTTCAGAAGTTTGATCATGATGTGCCTTATGAATTTTTTGAGGTTTATGCTGTTTGTAATTTTCCCAGATTCTTGACCCTGGAAATTTATGTGTTTTGTCAATTTGTGAAGTTTTCAGCCATTAATTCTTCAGAGACTTTTTAGCCCTTTCCCCCCCCCCTCACTTTCTAGGACTTTGATGACATGAATGTTATAGTCCCATAGATTCCTCAGGCTCTGTTTATATTTTTTCAGTCTATTTTTTTTCTGTTGTATTCTCTTTGCTAATATTTTGTTGGAAATTTTTGCATTCATGTTCTTGACCTTGGTCTGTAGTTTTCTGTTTTTTTTTAGAATTGCCTGTTTGGTGTTGGTATCAGGCTAATGCTAGTCTAATTAAATGAATGAAGAAGTGTTCTCTCCTCTTCCATGTTCTGAAAGAGATTGTGTAGAATTGGTGACATCTTTTTCAAATGTTTGGTCAAATTACCTGGGCCTGGAGATTTCATTTTTGGAAGATTTTTAAAAACACAAATTAAATTTCTTCAGTAGTTTTAGCATTATTCAGATTATGTACTTCATCTTGGTATTTGTTTGCAGTTTTCAAGGAATTGGTCTATTTCTTCTAAGCTGTTCAATGTATGTATATGTGTGGAATTGTGTGTGTGTGTGTTTTTCTTTTGTAGCATTCCTTGTTATCCTTTCAATGTCTGTGGACTCTGTAATGATATTTCCCCATCTCATTCCTGATATTGCTAATTTGTTCTCTTTTTTTCCCTTTGTCAGTCTTGCTAGAGACTTATTAACTTTATCACTTTTTTGAAAGAACCAACTTTTGGTTTTACTGATTTTCTCTACTGCTTTTCTGTTTTCAATTTCATTGATTTCTGCTATTATATTTATCATTTCTCTCCTTTGCTGTAAATCTGTTTTGCCTTTTTTTGGGGTTTATTAAGGTAGAACCTGTGTTAACTGATTTGAGACCTTTTTTCTTTCTTAATGTAAGTATTTAATGCTACAAACTGCTACAAATTTTCCTCTAAGGACTACTTTAACTGCATCCCATAAGTTTTCTATGTTTTACCTTCATTTTCTTTTGTTTCAGAATATTTTTTGACTTCTCTTGAGACTTCCTTTTTGACCTAGGTTTGCTTAGAAGTGGGTTAATTTCCAAATGTTTGGAGACTTTTTCTGTTATCATTTATTGATTTCTAGTTTAATTTGATCATTGTTCAAGAACAAACTTTATATTTCAGTTCCTTTTATTAAATTTGCTCAGTTTTGGCATATAAGTCAGAGTATAGCCCATCTTGATGAATGTTCACTGTGTTGTTGAAAAGAATGTGTATCTCAATGTGGCTTGGTGGAATGTTCTATAAAAATCAATTCGATGCAGTTGGTTGAAGGTGTTGTTGAGTTCTACTGTATCCTTACGAATTTTTGTTTCCTAGATCTATTACTGAAAGAAGTTTGTTGAAGACTTCAACTATAATTCTGCATATGCCAATACCTATTTCTCCTTTCAGTTCTGTCAGTGTCAGTTTCAAGAATTTTGAAACTATGTTACTAGGGGCATAAACATTTAAGATTATGATGTCTTCTTGATGATTTGAATATTTCATTAATATTCAGTATCCCTCTTTATCTCTGATTGTATATTCTTTTAGAGCAGGCCTGCTGGTAGTAGATGCTTTTAGTTTTCCTTCACTGAGAATATCTTTATTTCACCTTCATTTCTGATGGAGTTTTTCACTGGGTATAGAATTATACGTTAACAGTTCTTTACTTCAGCACTTAAAGCATGTTGTGCTGCTTCCTCTAGCTGCCATGGTATTCTGATGAGAAATCTGCAGTTACTTAAATCATTATTTCCCTCTAAAAATACGTTGTGTTTCTCTTGTTGTTTTCAAGAAGTTTTTATTGTTTTTAGTTCAGTAATTTTGTTATGTTTGGTGATGAGTCTCTTTTGATTTATCCAGTATGAGTTTGCCAAGCTTCTTGAATCTGTAGATAAGTGTCTTTTACTGAATTTGAGAAGTTTACAGCCATTGTTTCTTCAACTATTTATTCAGCATTATACTCTGTCTCTTTTTCTGGAACTCTGAAGACATGAATGTTAGACCTCTTCTTACTGTTCTACACGTCCCTGAGGCTTGGTTCATTAAAAAAAAATATATATTTCTCTTTACTATGCATATTAATTTATTTTTTTCTTTTAAATATTTTTATTAATTTCAATATTAGGAAACTACTTATCTAAAACATTTATGATTGTGAAAGGATTTGGGATTCACTGTAAAGACATTTATTATTATTATTATACTTTAAGTTCTAGGGTACATGTGAACAACATGCAGGTTTGTTACATGTGTATACATGTGCCATGTTGGTGTGCTACACCCATTAACTCGTCATTTATATTAGGTATATCCCCTAATGCAATCCCTGCAACCTCCCCCCACCCCACGACAGGCCCCAGTGTGTGATGTTCTCCATCCTGTGTCCAAGTGTTCTCATTGTTCAATTCCCATCTATGAGCGAGAGCATGTGGTGTTTGGTTTTCTGTCCTTGCGACATTTTGCTCAGAATGATGGTTTCCAGCTTCATCCATGTCCCTACAAAGGACATGAATTCATCCTTTTTTATGGCTGCATAGTATTCCATGGTGCATATGTGCCACATTTTCTTAATCCAGTCTATCATTGATGGATATTTGGGTTGGTTCCAAGTCTTTGCTGTTGTGAATAGTGCCACAATAAACATATGTGTGCATGTGTCTTTATAGCAGCATGATTTATAATCCTTTGGGTGTATACCCAGTAATGGGATGGCTGGGTCAAATGGTATTTCTAGTTCTAGATCCTTGAGGAATTGCCACATTGTCTTCCACAATGGTTGAACTAGTTTACAGTCCCACCAACAGTGTAAAAACATTCCTATTTCTCCACATCCTCTCCAGCTCCTGTTGTTTCCTGACTTTTTAATGATTGCCATTCTAACTGGTGTGAGATGGTATCTCATTGTGGTTTTGATTTGCATTTCTCTGATAGCTAGTGATGATGAGCATTTTTTCATGTGTCTGTTGGCAGCATAAATGTCTTCTTTTGAGAAGTGTCTGTTCGTATCCTTCACCCACTTTTTGATGGGGTTGTTTGATTTTTTTCTTGTAAATTTGTTTGAGTTCTTTGTAGGTTCTGGATATTAGCCCTTTGTCAGAAGCGTAGATTGTAAAAATTTTCTCCCATTCTGTAGGTTGCCTGTTCAGTCTGATGGTAGTTTCTTTTGCTGTGCAGAAGCTCTTTAGTTTAATTAGATCCCATTTGTCACTTTTGACTTTTGTTGCCATTGCTTTTGGTATTTTAGATATGAGGTCCTTGCCCATGCCTATGTCCTGAATGGTATTGCCTAGGTTTTCTTCTAGGATTTTTATGGTTTTAGGTCTAACATTTAAATCTTTAATCCATCTTGAATTAATTTTTGTATAAGGTGTAAGGAAGGGATCCAGTTTCAGCTTTCTTCTTACAGCTAGCTAGTTTTCCCAGCGCCATTTATTAAGTAGGGAATCCTTTCCCCATTTCTTGTTTTTGTCAGGTTTGTCAATGATCAGATAGTTTTATATGTGTGGTATTATTTCTGAGGGCTCTGTTCTGTTCCATTAGTCTATATCTCTGTTTTGGTACGAGTACCATGCTGTTTTGGTTACTGTAGCCTTGTAGTATAGTTCGAAGTCAGGTAGAAAGATGCCTCCAGCTTTGTTCTTTTGGCTTAGGATTGTCTTGGCAATGTGGGCTCTTTTTTGGTTCCATATAAACTTTAAAGTAGTTTTTTCCAATTCTGTGAGGAAAGTCATTGGTAGCTTGATGGGGATGGCATTGAATCTATAAATTACCTTGGGCAGTATGCCCATTTTCACAATATTGATTCTTCCTATCCACAAGCATGGAATATTCTTCCATTTATTTGTGTCCTCTTTTATTTCGTTGAGCAGTGGTTTGTAGTTCTCCTTGAAGAGGTCCTTCATATCCCTTGTAAGTTGGATTCCTAGGTATTTTATTCTCTTTGAAGCAATTGTAAATGGGAGTTCACTCATGATTTGACTCTCTGTTTGCCTGTTCTTGGTGTATAGGGATGCTTGTGATTTTTGCACATTGATTTTGTATCCTGAGACTTTGCTGAAGTTGCTTATCAGCCTAAGGAGATTTTGGGCTGAGATGATGGGGTTTTCTAAATATACAATCATGTCATCTGCAAACAGGGACAATTTGACTTCCTCTTTTCCTAATTGAATACCCTTTATTTCTTTGTCCTGCCTGATTGCCCTGGCCAGAACTTCCAATACTATGTTGAATAGGAGTGGTGAGAAAGGGCATCCCTGTCTTGTGCCAGTTTTCAAAGGGAATGCTTCCAGTTTTTGCCCATTCAGTATGATATTGGCTGTGGGTTTGTCATAAATAGCTCTTAATATTTTGAGATACTTCCCATCAATACCTAATTTATTGAGAGTGTTTAGCATGAAAGGCTGTTGAATTTTGTCAAAGGCCTTTTCTGCATCTATTGAGATAATCATGTGGCTTTTGTCTTTGGTTTGGTTTATATGATGGATTATGCTTATTGATTTGCATATGTTGAACCAGCCTTGCATCCCAGGGATGAAGCCCACTTGATCAATGTGGATAAGCTTTTTGATATGCTGCTGGATTCAGTTTGCCAGTATTTTATTGGGGATTTTTGCATCGATGTTCATCAGGGATATTGGTCTACAATTCTCTTTTTTGGTTGTGTCTCTGCCAGGCTTTGGTATCAGGATGATGTTGGCCTCATAAAATGAGTTAGGGAGGAGCCCCTCTTTTCCTGTTTGGAATAGTTTCAGAAGGAATGGTACCAGCTCCTCCTTGTACCTCTGGTAGAATTTGGCTGTGAATCCCTCTGGTCCTGGACTTTTTTTGGTTGGTAGGCTATTAATTATTGCCTCAATTTCAGAGCCTCTTATTGGTCTATTCAGGGATTCAACTTCTTCCTGGTTTAGTCTTGGGGGAGTGTATGTGTCCAGGAATTTATCTGTTTCTTCTAGATTTTCTAGTTTATTTGCGTAGAGCTGTTTATAGTATTCTCTGATGGTAGTTTGTATTTCTGTGGGATCGGTGGTGATATCCCCTTTACCTTTTTTATTGCATCTATTTGATTCTTCTCTTTTTTCTTCTTTATTAGTCTTTCTAGTAGTCTATCAATTTTGTAGATCTTTCAAAAAACCAGCTCCTGGATTCATTGATTTTTTGAAGGGATTTTTGTGTCTCTATCTCCTTCAGTTCTGCTCTGATCTTAGTTATTTCTTGCCTTCTGCTAGCTTTTGAATGTGTTTGCTCTTACTTCTCTAGTTCTTTTAATTGTGATGTTAGGGTGTCAATTTTAGATCTTTCCTGCTTTCTCTTGTGAGCATTTAGTGCTGTAAATTTCCCTCTACACACTGCTTTAAATGTGTCCCAGAGATTCCGGTATGTTGTGTCTTTGTTCTCATTGGTTTCAAAGAACATCTTTATTTCTGCCTTCATTTTGTTATGTGCCCAGTAGTCATTCAGGAGCAGGTTGTTCAGTTTCCATGTAGTTGAGCAGTTTTGAGTGAGTTTCTTAATCCTGAGTTCTAGTTTGACTGCACTGTGGTCTGAGAGATAGTTTGTTATAACTTCTGTTCTTTTACATTTGCTGAGGAGCTCTTTACTTCCAACTGTGTGGTCAATTTTGGAAAAAGTGCGATGTGGTGCTGAGAAGAATATACCTTCTGTTGATTTGGGATGGAGAGTTCTGTAGTTGTCTATTACGTCTGCTTCGTGCAAAGCTGAGTTCAATTCCTGAATATCCTTGTTAACTTTCTGTCTCATTGATCTGTCTAATGTTGACAATGGGGTATTAAAGTCTCCCATTATTATTGTGTGGGAGTCTAAGTCTCTTTGTAGGTCTCTAAGGACTTGCTTTATGAATCTGGGTGCTCCTGTATTGGGTACATATATATTTAGGATAGTCAGCTCTTCTTGTTGAATTGATGCCTTTACCATTATGTAAAGGCCTTCTTTGTCTCTTCTGATCTTTGTTGGCTTAAAGTCTGTTTTATCAGAGACTAGGATTGCAAACCCTGCTTTTTTTTTGTTTTCCATTTTCTTGGTAGATCTTCCTCCATCCCTTTATTTTGAGCCTATGTGTGTCTCTGCATGTGAGATGGGTCTTCTGAATACAGCAGACTGATGTGTCTTGACTCTTTATCCAATTTGTCAGTCTGTGTCTTTTAATTGGAGCATTTAGCCCATTTACATTTAAGGTTAATATTGTTATGTGTGAACTTGATCCTGTCATTATGACGTTAGATGGTTATTTTGCTCTTTAGTTGATGCAGTTTCTTCCTAGTATCAATGGTCTTTACAATTTGGCATGTTTTTGCAGTGGCTGGTACTGGTTGTTCCTTTCCATGTTTAGTGCTTCCTTCAGGAGCTCTTGTTAGGCAGGCATGGTGGTGACAAATCTCTCAGCATTTGCTTGTCTGTAAAGGATTTTATTTCTCCTTCACTTATGAAGCTTAGTTTGGCTGTATATGAAATTCTGAGTTGAAAATTCTTTTTTCTAAGAATGTTGAATATTCCACTCTCTTCTGGCTTGTAGAGTTTCTGCTGAGAAATCCGCTGTTAGTGTGATGGGCTTCTCTTTGTAGGTAACCCAACCTTTTACTCTGGCTGCCCTTAACATTTTTTCCTTCATTTCAACTTTGGTGAATCTGAAAATTCTGTGTCTTGGAGTTGCTCTTCTTGAAGAGTATCTTTGTGGCATTCTCTGTATTTCCTGAATTTGAATGTTGGCCTGCCTTGCTAGGTTGGGAAAGTTCTCCTGGATAATATCCTCAAGAGTGCTTTCCAGCTTGGTTCCATTCTCCCCATCACTTTCAGGTATACCAGTCAGACACAGATTTGGTCTTTTTACATAGTCCCATATTTCTTGGAGTATTTGTTCATTTCCTTTTACTCTTTTTTCTCTAAACTTCTCTTCTCACTTCATTTCATTCACTTGATCTTCAATCACTGAAATCCTTTCTTCCAGTTGATTGAATTGGCTATTTAAGGTCTTCTCTGTGCTGTTTATTCTAGTTAGCCATTCATCTAATCTTTTTTCAAAGTTTTCAGCTTCTTTGTAATGGGTTCGAATATCCTCCTTTAGCTCAGAGAAGTTATTACTGATCATCTGAATGAAGCCTTCTCTCAACTCATCAAAGTCATTCTCCATCCAGCTTTGTTCCGTTGCTGGCTAGGAGCTGCATTCCTTTGGAGGAGAAGAGGTGCTCTGATTTTTAGAATTTTCATCTTTTCTGCTCTGGTTTTTCCCCATTTTTGTGGTTTTATCTATCTTTGGTCTTTGATGATGGTGATGTACAGATGGGGTTTTGGTGTGGATGTCCTTTCTGTTTGTTAGTTTTCCTGCGAACGGTCAGGACCCTCAGCTGCAGTTCTGTTGGAGTTTGCTGGAGGTCCACTCCAGACCCTGTTTGCCTGTGTATCACCAGTGGAGGCTGCAGAACAGCAAATATTGCATAACGGTAAATGTTGCCATCTGATCATTCATCTGGAAGCTTCGTCTCAGAGGGGCACCCAGCTGTACATGGGAGGTGCCTCCCAGTTAGGCTAGTCGGGGGTCAGGAACCCACTTGAGGAAGCAGTCTGTCTGTTCACAGATCTCAAACTCCATGCTGGGAGAACCACTACTCTCTTCAAAGCTGTCAGACAGGGACGTTTAAGCCTGCAGAAGTTTCTGCTGCCTTTTGTTCAGCTATGCCCTGCCCCCAGAGATGGAGTCTACAGAGGCAGGCAGGCCTCCTTGAGCTGCGGTGGGCTCCACCCAGTTCGAACTTCCTGGCTGCTTTGTTTACCTACTCAAGCCTCAGCGATGGTGGGCGCCCCTCCTGTTGTGCCAGCAATGAGCGAGGCTCCATGGGCATGGGACCCTCTGAGCCAGGTGTGGGATATAATCTCCTGGTGTGCCGTTTGCTAAGACCATTGGAAAAGCGCAGTATTAGGGTGGGAGTGACCTGATTTTCCAGGTGCTGTCTGTCATGGCTTCCCTTGGCTAGGAAAGGGAATTCCCCAACCCCTTGCGCTTCCCAAGTGAGGCAATGCCTCACCCTGCTTTGGCTCACACTCCTTGGGCTGCACCCACTGTCCTGCACCCACTGTCTGACCAGCCCCAGTGAGATGAACCCGGTATCTCAGTTGGAAATGCAGAAATCACCCATCTTCTGCATCACTCATGCTGGGAGCTGTAGACTGGAGCTGTTCCTATTCAACCATCTTGGACTATGCATATTAATTTCTATTGATCTATTTTTAGGTTCACCAACTCTTTCTTCTGTCATCTCCAATCTGCTATTGATCCCATACAATGAGTTATTAATTTTGGTTATTGTATTTTTCAGTTCTAAAATTACTATTTGGTTCTGTTTTATACTTTCTATTTATTTACCAAGACATTCTATTTTTTCATTTATTCCAAATATGTTTGTGATGCTTGTTGGAGCATTTGTATATAGCTGCTGTAAAGCCTTTTTCAGATAACTTCAGTATCTATGTCATTGTAGTGTTGATATCAGTTGACTGCTTTTCAAGGTAGTTTGAGGTTTTTCTCATTCTTTGTGTGCCCTGTAATTTGGATTATATTCTGAGCATTTTGAATAGTATATTATAAAACTCTGTGTCTTAATTTAAATTTGATGAAAATTGTTAAAATTTTTGCTGTAGAGGGGAATTAAACTGGTTAGGTTAAGGCCACAAATTCCAACCTCTACCTGTGGGAACTGTTGCCAATGTAGTCTCCATTTCTTTTCTTTTCCTCCCCTCCTCCTCCCCGTCCTTCTTCCTCCTCCTCCTCCTTCTTCTTCTTTCTTCTTCTTCCTCTTCCCCCATTTCTTCTTCTTCTTTCTCCCTTACTCCTCCTCATCTTCTTTCCTTCTTCTTCTTCCTCCTCTTCTTCTCCTCTTCCCCTCCTTCTTTTTCTTCTCTTTCTTTCTCCCTTCCTCCTTCTTCTTCCTCTTCTTCTTTCTTTCCTTCCTCCCCCTCGTCCTCTTCCTCCTCCTCCTTCTACTTCTTTTCTTTTTTAACATTTACTAGTTTATTATAGGGGATATTGCAAAGGATAAAGATGAAGAGATGCATAGGGAAGGGTATGGGGGGAGGGGTGCAGAGCTTCCATCCACCCTCTGGGAACCTCCACATGTTCAGCTATCTGGAAGCTCCTCATTTCCTTTTTAAAGCCTTTGGCAGTGCAATTCTGATGGGTCCCACATATGTGTCACTCAGTGGTTAGTCAGAGACCTTGGCCATAGTCTATCTGTTCATTCAATTCTCAAAGTCTTTGGTTTGCTGATTAGGATCAGACTCATGCATACAGAGCTTGCAGTGAGCCCAAGTGTTCATAAATAGTTATGGGGCTGCTTCCCTGAGCTCCCCCTCTGAACTCTTCCTGGTACTTTCAGTTTCCTAGTGTTTCTCTTTTTGGCATTCTGGCCCAATAGCTGGGGCTTTAGTTACTTTCTGCCATGCATATCTGCAACTGCTCCAATGTCCAGGCCCACGTGGCAGGAGTATAAAGAAAGAATAAAATGCAGTGGAGGGGTTGTCCCACTCTCTTGGGATCACCACCCTATTGATTGGAGAAGAAGATGTCCTTCCCTTAGAGTTTTGGCTCCTGCTAGCTCCAGCTGCAGCCTCTGTCACTGCCTTCCTTGGATTGCTCAGGGGACAGGATGATAGAAAAGGATATAAAAAGACAGAGAAGGAAATAAAAAAAAAAAAAAGAAAGTGGGATTTCCATACTGTGTTCTGAGTGTCAGAAGCTCCCTTTCCTCTCTTCCCAAATCAATAGTACAAGGCTTTTTCTGGAGTACTGTTTATACCCCAGTGCTCCTGTTTGAGTTTCAGGGTGTGTTGTATTCAGACCAGGGGATACAGGAGGGGAAGAGGGGGTAAACTCACTACCATTTTGGTGGCACTTCAAAGTCTAGTTTTCTTCCTCAATCCAACTGCTACTATATACTTTTCAGGGTCCTCAAACAACTGCTCCATGCATCCTATGTAGATTTTATAGTGTGTGCAATGGGCGATCCAGAGTAGAGTGTGCCTCGTCCATCTTACCTGGATGGGGACCTCAAAACATGCATTTAAAATTCACTTAACACCTATCACCTATCATAAAAGGCTTAGACCATATTCTGAGAATTACTGGTCAAAGGCAGTGTGTCTCAACCACCCATTTCTTCTAATACAGGAACAACTGTATGTTTATCAGCCTTTTAGTCATAACACAGTGCCATTAATTAAACACTGTGACTTAAGGTCTTAGATTCTCTAAGCATCCTTAAGAAGTTATACACCTGGATGATATTACTTTAGCTCTTGGTTAAAATGTAATCAAGACAGTGATTAAAGACAGACTCTGGGTTTTTATCCAAAGTTGAGAAAAGAAAAAGTACTGCTTTGGAAGACATTGTCCATTTTGTTCAGCATTGTTTAAATAAAACATTCCCCTTTGAATTTTATGTAAAGAAAAGGTTCATCACTTCTTATGGACTCTCATCTTTCTTATATGACTTAAGTTTTCTTTCTTTTCTGGCTTTCAGAAATCTCAGATCCTCATATATTCCTGGTTCAGTTATACTGGCTCTCCTTAGCTAGGTCTCCTGAAATAACTGTTTTTCCTCTATCTTGTTACATGGAGCTTTCTATTTTCTACTTATTATACTGATAGACACCAAGTCATAAATGAATTTAAATCAATGGTAGGATTATTAGTTTCCTGTCTTTGATTCTTTGCCATTTTTGGTATTTCGAAAAATCATGCTGTTTTTTAAAAAATATAAAACATTTAACAACATTGAACCTTGAGTCATGAGTATATGTGATGTTAGAATGGCTATTGATTTTGTATATACTTGAAATGCTCCATAATGAAAAGCTAAAAGTTTTTTTTAGAAATGATTATACAGTATAGCTCTGGTATAACAATAAAAGGGCAATAGTTGAAATAGAATGGCTAGACCTGTAATATTTATAGAATAGCTAGTCCTGAAATAGACTAGCTAGTCCTGAAGCTAGAACTAGCACATTAAATTCTGATGTATATGCTGAAGATGCAATAATAAATTAGCCGGAAAAGGGAAGATTTTCAACAAATAGATATCTTGTAATGGGTTAACTATTTGTTCAGAAAAACACTTCACTTTCACTGGGTACAAAAGCTCAAAATTAATTCTAGTTATATCTAAAAATTAAGCGGGAAAAATTAAAGAAAAAATCTAAAAACCAAGTGATTTTTTATTGACCTCTCTATTTGGGGAAGAACTTCTTAAGGTCAAAACAAAAGATAACAATCACAAAAGGTCAAATATTTTATCATATAACTATTCACACTTTGTATTTTGAAAATAAAAAAAGCCACAATAATCCAACAACAAACTAGGAATATTATTTGCAACAAATATCACTGGTAAAGAGTAAGTAGTCTACATCTGTGCTAAACTTATGTAAATAAATAAAATGAATAGTAAGACTCAAGCGGATAAACAGTCAAATATCTTGATAATTTACAAAATAAGAAATGACTAACAAACATGCAAAAGAAGTACATTCTTCATTAATAACCTATTAAGGGAAGTCAGACCTATTAGATATTATTTATCTGCCAAATGTGACAGTTTTATGAAAAGTGAGGTAAAATAGTTTTTTTTTAAAAATAATGATAAAGATTTAATCAAGCTATTTTGTCAAGAGCTTTAAAACTTTAAAGTACTAAGCATTTGATCCAATAACTCACCTCCAGGCGTTTATCTTAAGGATAAACTTTATATCCTTAAGTTAATACATATATCCTTAATTCTAAACATATTCGTATATAAAATATATAATTATATATGTATGTGTGTATATATATCCATATATACATACACATGTGTATGTATATATGCATACATATATATACATATGTGTATGTATATACAGACACACATATATACACACATACATGTACATATAAATATATAATATTTTATATATGAATGTTTAGAATTCTGTAATAAAAATTTTACTGCAACTACTGTATAAATGATCCAACAAACAACTGCACATTTGAAACAAATGAAAAAAGAATATTTCAGCATAAAAATAGAAGATATAAAGAAGAACCTAATAGAAACACAGACAATCACACACACACAGACACACACACACTCACAGATGTATGCTGTAGTATTAGAAAAAAATCTGGAGACAACTTAATTGTCCAAAGTTATAATGACAATTCAGTAAATAATCGTATATTTGTATAAGGAATATATATATATATATATTTTTTGAGACGGAGTCTTGCTGTCACCCAGGCTGGAGTACAGTGGCCGGATCTCAGCTCATTGCAAGCTCCGCCTCCTGGGTTCACGCCATTCTCCTGCCTCAGCCTCCCGAGTAGCTGGGACTACAGGCGTCGGCCACCACGCCCGGCTAGTTTTTGTATTTTTTAGTAGAGACGGGGTTTCACCGTGTTAGCCAGGATGGTCTGGATCTCCTGACCTCGTGATCCGCCCGTCTCAGCCTCCCAAAGTGCTGGGATTACAGGCTTGAGCCACCGCGCCCGGCCTGTATAAGGAATATTTTGTAGGCAATTTTAAATGATATTTTTCTCCAGGGGCTTGGGATATGGGAAAAATGTGGCGTTATTGTTTAATGGACATAGAGTTTCTATTTGAAATGATGAAAAAGTTCTAGAAATAGTGGTGATAGTTAATACAACATTTTTGAACATTCTTAATGCCTCTAAGCTGTATGCTTAAAAGGGTTAAAATGGTAATTTTTTATGTTATGTGTATTTTGCCACAATATAAAAAGAATTATTTTGTGACGTAGGAAAACACATAATAAAAAAGATCCTATGTTAAAAATGAAAATGTTTGTGTACATGTTAAAGGGAATCCACTGCTATTTTTTCCCATTAGAGTACGCTGATTCATGGCCAGGCGTGGCGGCTCACGCCTGTAATCCCGGCACTTTGGGAGGCCAAGGCAGGCAGATCACGAGGTCAGACCATTCTGGTTAACATGGTGAAACCCTGTCTCTACTAAAAATACAAAAAGTTAGCGGGCCATGGAGGTGGGCGCCTGTAGTCCCAGCTACTCGGGAGGCTGAGGTGGGAGAATGGCATGAACCCGGGAGGCGGAGCTTGCAGTGAGCTGAGATCACGCTACTGCACTCCAGTCTGGGCAACAGGGCAAGACTCCGTCTCAAAAAAAAAAAAAAAAAAAAAAAAGAATATACTGATTCACAACTGAGGATGCATATTAGAATCACAAGAAGAGCTTTAAAATATCTAAAAATGCTCAAGATCCACCTCATATTTATTGAACTATCATTTCCAGCGGAAGGCTTGTTCTATTTTAGTTTTAAATTATTTCAAAAAATGAAATCTATAATTCATTTTAATATATGCTCCAGATTAAGAACTATTCTTCTAGATTATTAGAGACTGAGAGGAAGCAGAACAATTATAGTACAACTCCAAATGTATCAAGATTAAAGGAAAATAGTCATACAAACCAAATATGCACAGAGACTTACTAAAAAGTTATCAGCAGATATCTTTGTCAGATGGAATAAAAGATACCTGATATTTCATTATTTATTGTGTGTGTGTGTGTGAGATTTTAAATTTTCCACAAAGTGCATTAGATATATAACCAGCAAAAATGTTTAGAAGAGAAGCAGTAAGCAAATCAGTGAGCATGTTCCTTTTGAAGAGAGATTTCCTATTTTAAAACTAGAGATTACCAAAAATCCCAACTTCTACTAAACTGAATGTTCTTGACATTACAGCCAAGCATGTTGTTGGTATTCAGTCAGTTGAAACATGTGAAAAAATAGAACCTACTTCTGTTGGGGTAACAATATGGCAAATGACCAAGTCCTCGCCCTCTTTTCCTTGTCTAACCTTGCTCACTAAAAGCATTGAATCTATGGGCTGTTTTGGTTTCTCAGGGTCTTATCATGCTTACAAACAAAGATGCACCTGTATTGGTCCTTAGTGCTGCTTCTGTGGGGGTTGCTTCTTTATTCGGATTTAACATCTTCCTTACTTTAAGGACTTGAAATAAATCAGGCAGAACTTCAAAAAATCAGATTATGGGAGCAAGACTTCAGTTTGTATGAAATACATTTTTCCTCTTGTTCACCATAAAATACCATGCCCACTTCCATCAGATTTTGGAAAGGAAGAGGACTTTGTGGGTTAGTAAGCACATTAGCTTTTAGGAGGGTGGAACTTGAAGGGCAACAGGTTGATTATGCTCTCTTCCAAAACACCACCCAAGATGAGGAGCTGGATCGTCAGTTACAGAGGAAAGGTTCTGAGGCCCAAACCAAATGGTGTTTTAGTGTTCGATGTTTACCATTTGCCCTTCCAGGTCCACTCTCCATAATTCCTTGCCAAGCTTTGGGCATAGACTTCGTCAGTGGCCCCCCTTGCCCTCTGCCTTTCTATTAAATGCAGTCAATCAGAGGCATTGCCACATCGTCAAGAAATGCGAGAGCGAGGCCGCAGTGCTCATTTCCCTTCTCCTTTCTCTGCAGTTTGGTAGTGTCTTCATACTGAAGGCCACACCTCCTGTGAGGTAGCCCTCAAGTATAGCTAGAGCTACCCTCTCCAGATCCAGGAACTTCCTGGATTCGTCCCCCTTCCCCTTCAAGCTTGGGGTGATACAGCCCTTCTGTAGCTAAGCATGATGTTCCGACCCACCATTGCTGGCTTCCCTTAACCCACCTCACATTTTTATAAACAACTCTACACTTTTGTGAAATTCTCCTCAACTGTACCATGGAAAGGAGCCATGTGGGTGCCCTGCCAAGACTTTAGGCCACACTTCTCTTGATGTTCAGTAATTTTTTTCTCATTATGCCTTCACTGAAGAGCTAAGTATAATGTCTGTTAGCTGAATGGCAGTGATGGCTTCAAGATGCGGCCTCTTTATGTGATCTTGTGGGATGAGGGAAGCTTCATGGCAAAAGAAAAACATGTGAAGCCAGATGTGCTCATTGAAGTCAATCAACATTCATCAAAGGCATGATGCCAGGATTCACCCTCAACCTTCTGAGATTTTCTGATCTAAGTAAGTGCAGCCTTAAAACATTGGCCATTGATAGTCTCTATCCAAAGCTCACACCGACAATCCAATCAGCTCAACATCTGCCTTGAGAGTACAGTGAGGAGCGTTGGTTTAGGCAACCAACATACAGTAGATATTCACTATTTGTGACACATTCTGCTACTCACTCTGCAAACCTACCACATTTCACGTTAGTCTTCCCAACTCCCCACACAGCAGATATTATTACCACCTTATAGATGAGCAAAGCGAGGCACAGAAAGGTCAGGTAACTTGCTTGGGATGCACAATGAGCAGAAGACCCAGAATTCTGATGTAGGCCTGTGAGACTCCAGCCAGGCAGGCTCTGAAGGTTTAGAGAACGTTCTCAGAGGAAGAGCATTGCAGATGATAGCCTTGTACTTAAGTCCAGGCTCTCCTGGCCTGGCTGAAGTACTTTGAACACCTTACCTAACTTTTCCTTTCTTTCTTTCTTTCTTTTATTTTTTTTGAGGCAGAATCTCACTCTGTCGCCCAGGCTGGAGTGCAGTGGCGCAATCTTGGCTCACTGCAACCTCCGCCTCCCGGGCCTCAGTGATTCTCCTGCTTCAGCGTCCTGAGTAGCTGGGACTACAGGCATGCACTACTATCCCTGGCTAATTTTTGTATTTTTAGTAGAGATGGGGTTTCACCATGTTGGCCAGGCTGGTCTCAAACTCCTGACCTCGTGATCCACCCACCTCGGCCTCCCAAAGTGCTGAAATTACAGGCATGAGCTACCGCACCTGGTCAGATATTTGGTTTTCATAACATTTATGGGGAGCAGGGGTGGAGGAAGGGACAAAATCCGTATTTGTCTGGCTTCTAGAAAGCTACAGCTTTGCAGGTTTATCTTCACCAAGAGAGGGATCTGCTTCTTGGGGCTATGACATGTGCGTCTCTAAATATCCTGGTGGTTGAATCCAGCCTGAAAGCAAACATTTCAAAGGCTTTGGCAGAAGCCGTTTAGAGAGAGGCTTTCAAGCCATCAGGCCAGCAGATGATGTTTACTTCTTGTGACAAAATAGTCAAGTCAAAATTGTATTTCATAGCAGTTACTTTTATGTCCTGAGAATAGAAAAATCCCTTCCAAATGACCAAAACACCCCTGCACAACCTCAAATCCCATTAAATAAGACTGAGGCTTTGCCACTTTGTGGAAAACAGGGCTTCATCTTTGCAGTCAAGACAGGTCCTTAACCTCCTGAGATACTTCTTGCATTAGCAGAAGGTGAGTGAGTGAGTGTGTGTGTGTATGTGTGTGTGTGTGTGTATTTCTTTAAACAGACTGATTATGGCCAGGTTCAAAGGTGCACCACCATGTTCGGAAGGGCAATTTGGAAGTTACAATGTCCTACTGCAAAATGGTTGGCTGGCGACAAAGACTGGAAGAAACAATAAGCAATATGCACCTTGCACAAAGGGCTTTGCACTTCCTGAAGTTGTCCCGCACTCATGATTTCATTGGTCCCCTTTTCACATGTTGATGAGGGAGATGAGGAAACTCAGGCCAGGCAGGGTTTCTGCTTAGCTCTAGGGTGAAAGGATAAGATTTGGAATCAGTGGGCTTGCACTTTAATTTTTGCTCTGCTTTTCTAGCTGTATGGCCCTGTGCAAGTTACCAAACTTCTCTGAGCTTGTTATGTATTATTTGTGAAATGTGGGTAATACAGATTCAAAAGGTTATACTCTGTATGATTTCATTCATATGACATTTTGGAAGAAGAAAATCTCTATCAGTGGTTTCCAAGGGTCAGGGCTGGGCTGAGGGAGGGTCTGCCTACAAATATTTAGCACAAAGGAAAGTTCTGGGGTGACAATTGCTCTGCATCTTCATTATGGTAGTTATGAAAACCCAGAAGTAACTGTACAGCAGAAACAAAAAGTGAATTTTATTAAATGTAAATTCAGAAATATTTATATGATAAAAAAACTAGACTAAAGAAAATGTCTCTCTGGAAGGTTGCTGTGGCATTTGAGTTTATACAGTAAACAGCAGGGAGACAACTGAAACCTACTTCTTGATATTCCTACCCTGGTATTTCTGGGTCTGCCACTGCCAAATAGAAGTATAGGAAATGGAATCAACCAAATTTAATTTCCACTCTCAAAAGCGGTGAAGAGGGAAGAGGCTCAGGATCCAGGGCTGGAACTGGAATGCTGATGTGGTGACAGCTGAGAACAGGTGGGAGATGGGAACTGGCGAACTAATCTGTACGTGCCTCTCTCTGTATGGTGAATTTACCACTAAGAGAGCTTGCAAACCTTCTCCCTGTCCTCTCTGCTTGTCCATGGTGTCCTTCACTGTGTCCCAGCCCTGGCCCTTCCTTGCTCCACCGACTCTAAATTTTCTCACCAAGTTTCACACAGATCTAGTTGTGCCTTGGTTATTTGTTTCAGGCACGCTGCCAGCTGGCATGCTCTGTCTACTGCTACAGAAAACAAATCTCTCCTCCATTTCTCATGTGTTACCAGCCTCACAAATATACTACTGTCTATGTTTTACACAGATTCATGCAAACGACCTGGTTCTTTTCACGCGGAGTGCTTTCTGCAGGCTGGGATTTAAAAAAGATGAAGTGTGGTCCTCTGCGTGGGCAGAGTATTTTTAGCTGTTTGGTTTTCATTAATTAACTAGCCGCTGCTCTTCATGGCTCTTGGTTTCCTCCGTCTTGCTGAGGGGAACTGGGTCGGCTTCTGAATCTAAAGCATGTAGCTTTGAAACATAATTAAATCTTTCTTCAGGGTCCCAGCTCTAGTTCTCAGGGATTTCCTCATTGCATTTGCATTTTTAGGATGTTATGAGGTTTTTGTGCTTTTTTTTTTGAGCCTGTCACCCAGGCTGGAGTGCAGTGGTGCCATCTCGACTCACTGCAAGCTGCGCCTCCCAGGTTCATGCCATTCTCCTGCCTCAGCCTCCCGAGTAGCTGGGACTACAGGCACCCGCCACCACGCCCAGCTAATTTTGTTTTTTTAGAGGAGACGGGGTTTCAACATGTTAGTCAGGATGGTCTCGACCTCCTGACCTCGTGATCCGCCCACCTTGGCCTCTCAAAGTACTGGGATTACAGGCGTGAGCCACCGCTCCCGGCCATGTTCTGAGTGTTTTTGACGCTTTTGTGGTGGGATGTGAGGAGAGAAGTAGTTTCCTCCCCATACCTTGAGTTCTTTTCTATCTTTGCTTGGGAAATTGGCTTTTGTTTGCTTTGTAGCCTCTCCTCTCCTTCCTTTTAAGAAAGTGGTTATCCACGCACAAAACAGAAAGTTTTCAGGTTCAGGCATGCTTGTGAAAGGGAGCTGGAGATTTGGAATTGTTTTGGTGACCTCCAGAAATAAAACTAGGAAATTCAAGGGAGCTGGTTTATGGAGGCTTCTAATTAGAAGTGCCCTCAAACGCCTTGATATGTAGTGATGTCCCTATCAACAGAGGCATTTGAAAGGGGGCTGGAGGGCCACTTGCTGAAGATACTTCAGAGAAGCCTTATGCATCCCAGAGGGAGTGGTGCTTTCAGAGTTCTCCTAAGCTCAAGCCTCTGTGATTCCACATGACGCCTTAACTTGGAAAGTAAGACACAGACACAGAAAGGGTATATAATTAACCTTTTCTGGAAATTGGTTACAACAGTGTGGGGGCCAGGTGCACTAGCTCACACCTATAATCCCAGCACTTTGGGAGGCTGAGGCAGGAGGATTGCTTGAGTCCAGGAGTTCAAGGCCAGCCTGGGTTATAGAGTAAGATCCTGTGTAAACACAAACACACACACACACACACTCACTCACTCCTGGGCAACATGGCAGTACCCTGTCTCTACAAAAAGACAAAAGTTAGCCGGGCATGGTGGTGCATGTCTGTAGTCCTGGCTACTCGGGAGGCTGAGGTGGGAGCATCACTTGAGCCTGGGAGGTGGAGGTTGTAGTAAGCCAAGATTACACCACTGCATTCCAGCCTAAGTGACACAGTGAGACCCTGTCTCAAAAAAAAAAAAAAAGAGAAAACCTGAAACAAACAAAAAACAGTACTCGGTTGGATATCTTCTGTCTGTCTTTCTTGCTTGCTCTACTTTCCATCCTTCTAGATTTTTTTCTGTGTCCTGAGAGGCTGACCTACATGGATCATCTCAACAGGCTCCCGTGCCCTCTGGCTTCCAGGGGATTTCAGCCACTGGGGAACCCAGGAAGATGATTGGAGGGACGGAGGACAGCGAGGTTGGGGATTTCATTTCCATCTCTCTCTATGGATTTGGGACGTGGTGGGTAAAATAGCTCACGCTCTCTCTCTCTCTCTTCCCCCGTTTCTATCGCTGTCCCTGTCTCAGTTCCACTTCCTTCTCATGTCTTTTCAGGCCTAGGGATAGTGAGACTCTCAAGTTATTCAGTTTGAGTAGGCCATCTCTTTCTTGGCAAGACCCTGCCTGACACAAATATTCAACACCTACTCTGTGCAATGGAAAATATGGCATGGTTCTTTCCCTCAAGTGCTTTCCAGGATGATTATGGAGATAGGATGAAGATCACGGGAGAGGAAATGGATACATTTTTGTTGTGGTGGCTTTTGACTCCATGAGCTCTGTAACCCTAGGAGATGAGAACTGTGCCTATATATTTGAGCTAACCAGACCAAATGCTGCTAAAAATCAAACAGATCAATGCTTACATGAATTCAATCAAATAAATGTCCTATTTCTTGGCTTTCTGACGAAGAATTGACTGAATATTCCATCTGGACAAGCTGTTTCAGCATGGTTTTCAGACATGGTCTCTGACAGCATTTGTGGAATGACAAAGTTAACTTTGGGGGAATGACATACAATGGTGACCAGTGGTTTCTGGTAACCCCAGGGTGACCTGGGAGGGTCAGGATCAGAGAACGCATGTTGCAGCTGGAACCTAGGATAAGATGACTATATCGCACTGTGGGACCCACACAGCTGCCTGGTCACAAAGCAGAATGAGGCTGAGTAGCCCAAGAAGAGGGGGGCACCTGCAGAATCATTAGTAGGAACAGAAAGCCAATGCCCCTCCTGGGAGGAGTGAGCAGGGGAGAAAAATGTCCTCACGTATTCATGAAAAGACAAAGATGCACACAAGGTTTCACCCCTACACCCCACTTTATGGAAATGGACAAAGTGCTTTGTACATAGAGCACAAAAAAATGCGCACAGATAGCTTTGACTTTCTGTCACACACTCTGTTTTCCTCTAAAGCACAATCTGTCAAGTCAGGAGCTGTGCCACATTTGTTCACCTTATCTCCAGGTCTTAACACAGTATCTGATCCACAGGAAGTGTTTAGTAAATCATTGTGGAATGAAGGTAGAATTACTACATCTTCCTTCGTCTAAAGCAACATTTCTCTTACTCATCAAACTGTATGATTTTAACTCCCCATCTCTCATCATTTCTCTTCCTATTTCTAAGGAGTTCTACCTCCTGTGGAAAGTCTGAGAATCCCAGGGGTGTTCACTGGCATAAGTGAGTACTGTCCTCTACAAAAAAGATCTTGGAAAATATCATTGATCTATCTATGATGCTCATGTTGTGCTACTATTGTTATTGTTGCCACATAGTATGGCTCTTGAAAGCAAAGGTCCAGAAAAGTGGGGTAGTCTTTGACCACAGAGAAAATTTTCCAGTTATCCAAGCACATCCATTGCTGGCCCAATAGCAATCTTGCTTGGTCTTAGAAATGGAGAAATAGGCTGGGCGTGATGGCTCACGCCTGTAATCCCAACATTTTGGTACGCTGAGGTGGGCGGATCATGAGGTCAAGAGATCAAGACCATCCTGGCCAACATGGTGAAACCCTGTCTCTACTAAAAATGCAAAAAACTAGCTGGGTGTGGTGGTGCACCCCTGTAGTCCCAGCTACTCAGGAGGTTGAGGCAGGATAATCACTTGAACTAGGGAGGCAGAGGTGCAGTGAGCTCAGACTGCGCCATTGCACTCCAGCCTGGCAACAGAGCAAGACTCTGTCTCAAAAAAAAAAAAAAAAAAAAAAAAAAAAAAAAAAAAAAAAAAAGAAAGAAATAGGGAAATAAAGTCTTTCTCTCCCTTGGTTAAATTCATCATACTCTGTTCTACACAAACTAGAAGAGTGCTAGACTCTTCTTCCCTAGTCACTTTCTATCTCCTAACCCTGTTTCCTTCATGGTACTTATGACTAGTTGAAACTATATTTATTTATTCTTAATCCTGTCTCTCCTTCTCTAGAAGCTAAGCTCCGTGGGAGTAGGGAACAATAGTATCCCCAGCACCTAGAATGTTCTGGGCACATGGTAGGTATTCAGGCTTTGTTGAAGGATTGAATGAAGGATGGGTCACTTCATATTGGGGTATAGGCTCCCAATAATATATATAATTCTTTAATACATAGCTCTTTTAATATATGGGCACTCACCCATTCTTACTCCAAGACAATGTCTGGATAAGGAGGGATTGCTAACTCGCAGCCACATATCATGTTCAGAACTAACCTTCCCCTCTATGGAAAACATAATTCTGGTTTTGAGGTGAATCAACAAGCAAGTTATGGTGAAATTTCTCCTGTGCTTCCTGGCCTCATCTGATCCATCCTAGTCTATCAGAAATATGATATAAAGCAGAACCTCAGAAGGTAAGGGGTATTACAACTTTTCCCAAGATTCCCACTGATCCTTAAGTCAGAGATGACTACTTGTCTACCAAAACCATTTTGCTAACTTTCTGCACCCAAGGTGGACTACCTTTCCCATCCTCACATGCAGAGAAATGTCTCCGTGACAGTCCTACTCAAGGTAATGTGGGCAGAAGTGATGTCCATGGTGAAAGTTCTTTTCTCTGAGTCTATGAGACTCAGAGGATCTGGCAAAAGCCACAGGACATGGTGGATCCAAGATAGAGCTTGGATCTCTGATGCTGTCCCCCTGAACATTAATTTTTAAGTGAGTGAGAAATAGAACAATTGACTTGAGCCACTGAGATGTTCAGATTTATCTGCCATGGCACGTAGGTAGCTGCCCTAATACAGTTCCTACAGAAATTTGTCTCCTACGTCATAAGTATTCTAGGAGCTTTGCAGAACAGGAGACATGGGGGAATGCTAGTCTTTCTCAAGCCATGACAAAGAGGCTTTACTTGCCTTACATCTGCTAACTCCAAAGGGCCACTCAGATTCTCCCCAAGAAAAGAAAATGTGACTGGAAGTTTTCACCACTATAGACAGAAGCTTCTGGAAATGTCTACATGAAATTTTTTTCTTTTTTTATCTTATTGGCACCTCACTGCTAATGAACAAAAGTACATACATTTTAGTGATGGAAATACCTGCTGTGGGATGAAACTGTATGATGTAGCAGAAAGCATTTTTGGACCAAGAGAGTTAAAACCTATTTCTAATCCTTATGGTTCTGTACTAACAAGCTGCATGAAGCTTGGACCCCTCTCTTTACCTCTCCAGGCTTCACGTGGTATTAAAAATGATCAATGAAGGTAAAACACATTCAAATGGTTCCGGTTGCATATACTGTAATGGGATGGATAATTCAATTCAACAAACCTTGATTAGGATATGTTGGAGATGGTTGATCTAAATGAGATAAGATATCTGGGAGCAGTGGCTTATGCCTGTAATCCAAGCACTTTAGGATGCAGAAGTGGGTAGATCACCTGAGGCCAGGATTAGCCAGGCGTTGTGGCCATGCCTGTAATCCCAGCTACTTATGAGGCTGAGGCAGGAGAATCGCTCGAACCTAGGAGGCGGAGGTTGCAGTGAGCCAAGATCATGCCATTGCACTCAAGCCTGGGCGACAGAGTGAGACTCTGTCTCAAAATACAGTAAAATAAATAAGATAAGACATAGTCTGACCCCCAATATCTTCCAGTGTACTGGAGGAAACAGATAGTTGAATGACAAACTGTGATCCCTAATAGGCTGAAATAACAGTAAACTATCAGAAATGCGATCTGGTTGTGTAAAAGGATGATTACTTCTGACTTTGAGAATGAAAAAGCCTTTAACAATATTCCTAATGTTCTTAAGAAAATGGGTAAATTTTCTTAACAGGACTTACAAAGACACGTATGATTTGCCCCCGCCACCCCATTTCTCCCATGGCCTTCTTTGGCCTTGTCTCTTGCTGGTACATATGCAATATTCTGTGCTCCAGTGATGGTCATCTATTTTGAGTTCTTAAATTTGCCATATTCTCTCCTCCAAGTCTTGGCACCCTCCCTTTATAATTTCTGCTTCTATTGCATAATGTGTACTGTCTTTTATGCTTCAGTTCATGAGTCACCTCCTCCAGGAAGCCTTCTTTGACTCTCTTAGTTCAGGTTAGAAATCCTTTGTATCACTTAGCATTCTATTAGTTGTAAGTAACAGATACTAAATAAAATGGTATTAAAACATGACAAGAAATCTGGAGAGACACAGAGCTAGGATTAGTTCTGTGATATAACAATATCAAGTCTTGGATTCAACTTTTCTTCAGTTCTCTTGGCTTTTGCCTCATGGTCACAAAATGGTTGCTATAGCTCCAAATCATGCCCTCTGACAAAACAACCAAGATTAGGAAAAAAGTAAAATAACTCTCTGTGTTGCTATTACTCTTTAAGAAAAATCCTTCCCAGAAGTTTTTCTAACATTTTCTCATACATCTCTCTGGCCGGAAGGGGCTTATATGTTCGTGTCCTAGCTGCAGTGGAGGCAAGAAAGTGGGAGTCTGGGATTTCCAGAGAAGGAGGCATTGCAAGTTTGGAAGAAATGGGATATGCAAGACTATTGTGTAGGCCTAAAACAGGGCCAATCTCTCAACTGCCACAGTCCCAGTTCCCACTATGGCCCATCATTACATTGTATGTGGTAGTTTACTTGACTGTATCCACTAGCCTACAAGCTTTGTTAGATGAAGGACAATTGTACTGGATGAATGAAAAAGAAACAGAATTATTATCACCAATCCTTCTAATAACAAAAGTAACAAACTGAAATCATTTCAGTCTGTGAGTAGCAAGTCTTCATAGAGCCGGGCTCCCTGGTGAGGTCCTATCCAGTAAGACCCCAGCCTCAGGGGCTACTATTGATGGACAAAACCTAACAAACAAAGTACAATTCCCGGGCCTCTACCAGGTGGTTAAACAAGGGGGGAATAGTGAAAGCAGAAAACTTGAGAACTGGTAGAAGCAGAACTTCACAGCTGAACTAGCCTGGCAGAGATCAAATAGGAATGTGTAAGACTGGGGATTTATTTGGTTGCAAGAAACAGAAACTAACTAACCCGTCCGTTGACACAATAAGGAACATTTTTACTCTCTCAATAACAAGAAGCCTCAAGGTAAGGCAGCTCAGGGTTAATTCTGCCTCATCATCTATAGCTTGGCTTTCTCAGGGTTGCAATGTGGACACCAGAGTTGCAACCTCTACGTCAACAATGTCCACAGGTTGACATATTTCACCCTATGCCTCTTTTTAAGGGAAAGTTTATCTTTTCCAGAAATCTCAAGAAGACTTTATTTTTCTTTGGGCAGCTCTAGGTTACATATTTATCTATAAACCAATTATTGATATGTATAATGAGATCATCGTAATCGAATCAAACCAAGCAATATTTTCTTAATTATACACAGACACCCCAATTTTGTTGTGTATAATGAAGAAAATCTTGAAGTAGGGGCTCTCCTCTAAGGAAAAACAAAGGGAATTGGAATGACTATTGGATAGCCAATGACATCTGTTAACAAATGGTTACCTTGGAACCAAGCAAATTCCTGTTTTCAGTGAGTAAGTCTTACAAGGCTGAATCTCAATCCACACCTGGCACTGCAAAAACCCTGCAAATGAAAGAATAGCCCAGGTTAGAATGTTTGCCAACTGGTTTCTTCTGCTTCTGTCTTATATAGAGATGCTTATCATTCTTCAGAATTCCTAGGACATGGATACAGAATAATCTATGACATTCACAACCTCTGGGTTACTTCTTTGTAGAGGGGCCAGTTTTGTCATTTCTAAGCACCAGGATTCATGTATCCTGAGCTGTTTCAGGAAAGGAAGACACAGGCCTCCCTCTCTACTCTTGTGCTTTAGGTCTGAGTCTGCATCCTACTCATTGATATCTGAGCATCATCTGCCTTTCTACCTTATCATTTAGAGGAAGACTTCCTTATTCCAGATTTGGAAATCACTTTGGTTGTTCTCAAACTGTGAGGCAATATCTTCATTAAAAGTTTTTAAGCCAATAGAAGATGTTTTCCCACCGGGTGGAAGCAAAACGGCTTCAGAATAGATCTTGGTCCAGTTGGTCTTAAGGGACAATTAGCGTTGTTTACTTTCCATGGCCCAAGGCATATCTAAGTTCAGGCCAGTAACTGCTTCTAAGCTGGAACTTTACCCATGGACACCAAATTATTCTGCTGCCTAGTCATCTGGGTCCCTTTTATTAGATGTTTTGAGATTCTAAGTCAGGGCTCAGTGGGCCAAATCTGGCCTGCCACCTTAAGTAAAGTTTTATTGGGACAGAGCCGCACCCATTCATTTATATATCATCTATGGCTGCTTTTGATCTACAGCTGCAGAGTTGAATAGTTTTGACAGAGATCCTATGGCCTCCAAAGCGTACTGTCTGGATCTTTGCAGAAAAGTTTGCTGACTTCTGTCCAAGGAGTAAAGAGCAAGCAAAAAGCATGAAGATTCTAAGCGGGATAGATGCTTAAACTCTTATACATAAACACTAAGCAAAAGCTACAGAGATGCTAGAATGGATTCAGATGGTTTGAAAGTGTGCACACTGGGTCAAGTTGGGCCTTACAAGGACTCTGCTCAGCCACTGATATATAATGGGTACCTCACGGAGAGCTGAGCCAGTGCCATGTCTCCCTGGAAGAAGCATTGCACTTCGCAAGTGTTTATGTTCTCAAATGTGAAACCTGGAGACGGTTTTCTAAATAGGACTTTAAATGCTCCAGTCTGCGTGTTTTTGCAATCTGACACACACATCCATTAGAGCTGCTCCATGGAGCCTCTAGACTGACCGTAAAAACTCAGCCACAGACCTCCTTGGTTTTCAAACAGGAGCCCAAGAAAGACCACAACAGAAACCTGTTTATACAATTCAGGTTTTCTTAGTAACACAAGGCAGACGTCAGATGAGTCTTAATCACTCGCTGTAAGAATTGATTTCTGCTGGAACCTAAGGCAGACAGACTTAGCTGCTTAGGGTTGTGGTTTCTTATCCCTTCTTAATCAAAAATTAAAAAAAATAAGATAAAGCCGTGGAAGATAGCTGAATGTGGTAACTCATGCTATAATCCCAGTACTTTGGGAGACTGAGGCAGGTGGATCATTTGAGCCCAGGAGTTTGAGACCAGCCTGGGCAAAATAGTGAGACCCCATCTCTATAAAAAACTAAACATAAATAAGCCAGGCATCGTGATGTACATCTGTAGTCCCAGCTACGGGGAGGCCAAGGTGGGAGGATCACTTGGGTCCAGGAGCTGGAGCCTGCAGTGAGCTGAGATTGTGCCACCTGTACTCCGGCCTGGGTAACAAAGAGAGAGCTTGTCTCAAAAAAAAAAAAAAAAAAGAAAAAGAAAAAGAAAAGAAGCTATGGAAGGTAATATTTATTAATCAGTCTTGTTTTAGACACTGCACTAAGCATTTTATGTGCATTATCTTACTTAATCTTTACAATGCTCCCGTGAAGAAGGTACTATACTATATGACCTCCTTTTTAGAGATGAGGAAGGTGAGGCCTAGCACAGAGTTCCTTGAGCCTGCTGAGCTTATGAAAATGCAGATTGCTGGCCCTACCCCAGGGATTCGGATTCAGCCTCTCTAGGGTGGGACCTGAGATTCTGCATCTCTGACAGGTTCTGTGGCGATGCCCATGCTGTTGGCCAGGGTTGCACTGAGCACACTGGCCTAGAGTTTGAGGGAACAGCTAACTCTCATGACCGTTTGTGGCAGGACAAGCTCTCAAACCCAGGTTTGAGCATGTGACTCTTCATTCTTGTAATCAGTCTTCATAAACTGCCTCCCATGAACTCCAAAAATAAGTGAGTGAAAGTCATTTAAACACACACCCAGGAAATCAGGTCAAAAACTCAGTGGTTGCTATTTCTAAAATGACCCAAATCTTTCTCAATTGGTGTCTTGCAATTTTGGCCATGTTGGGAAGTCATATTTGAACAATATATAACCACACAAGCATGTAAACAATTAAGTTGGAACTTTGGCCTAGAATAATAGATCTGCTAACATTCTCCAAATTATTAATTCTGAGAAAGCTTACCCAAACTAACCTTGCCTCCATGCTTTCTTAATGTACTCTCAGGACTTGAGAAAGAGGGTGTTGCCACACAATGTTGCTCAATAGTTTCAGCTCTATACATCAGGCTTTCTTTTCTCATAAAGATCAGAAATTGCTTCAAGGGGGTATTATCCCTGTCTTAACATTTTAATGCTGTATTGTGCCTGAGTAAACAATATTCAAAATGCTATATAGTATGTATACTATATACGGTATGGCAGTATGGTATAATGTTAAGAACGTGGGTTTTGCATTCAAACTTTGAATTCACATACAGGCAATGCCACTTACTGTGTGGTTAAGTTCCTAAACTAAGTTTGTGTTCTTATTAGCAAAATGGAGACCAAAATACCCCCATGAAGTTGTTATATCACATGTAAAGCACTCAGCCACGACATACGGAGAGGCCTAAAAATGTGAATTACAAATTATTGTGTAATTTATTATATATACAATTAGATCATATACGTATATATTTATATCTTAAAATTATATATTGTTAATCAATGTAGTAACATAATTACCTTACTACTATATTAATGTAAAATTATATAGGAGAATCATTATATTATTAACCAATATATTATTAATATAGATTAATATTGATATATAATGTATATTACATATAATTATATATAATTGTAATATTTTATAATTATAAACATTATTTATGCTCTAGAAAAATGTGTTGACTAAATGCATCTTTCTTTGTTTTTTTTAAGACAGAGTCTAGCTCTGTTGCCCAGGCTGGAGTGAGGTGTCATCATCTCAGCTACTACAACATCCACCTCCTGGGCTTAAGCAATCCTCCTGCCTCAGCCTCCGAAGTAGCTGGGATTACAGGTGCACACCATCACGCCCAGCTAAGTTTTGTATTTTTAGTAGAGAGGGGTTTCACCATATCAGCCAGGCTGGTCTCAAACTCCTGGCCTCAAGTGATCCTCCCACCTCAGCCTCCCAAAGCGCTGGGATTACGGGCATGAGCCACCACACCTGGCTTAAATGCATCTTTGAATCTAGTTAGTTTTAGATGAAGAAACACAGAGCTGTGGATGTGTTATTAGTCAATTAATGTTAGCTCCAGGCAAGGCTGTAGTAAAGAAGGTTCCAGGCTCACTGGCACATATCCCTTTGCAAAGATTAATTTGCTTCTGGAATAACCTCTTCTTCACTTTTTGCCTCTCCATTCTTCAAGTCTTTCCTCTGCTATAAGGCCTTCGCAGACCAAACTCATATTCTCTCATGTCCATGAACACAACACCATTTGGTCAATTCTACAGATTAATTTATACTCCTTTCAATTTTTTCCTGTGTACAGCCTTGTTCTCCTAGCCAGAATATATTCTCCTTGAGAAAATTATTCATGTCTGACTTGTTTTCTACCTGCCACACTACTCGTTAAGTACTTGAATACAAGCATGGGAAAATACAATAAATTTAAATATATTTATTGAAAAGAAGCAGGGTCTAAATTGTGACGCAAACATGTTAAGCCCTTGCAGAATAATCATTAGTTCTACTTTTCAAAATAGCACTGCATTCAAACCACTACAAGTACAAAGCATGGTTGGGCTTTATAGCTCTAAAGAGGCTAGACAGAGAAATAATGAGGCCATTCTACTGTACTGCCCACAGCAACAACACGATTTGGCATACACTGGAGACTGGTGGTATAAACATTTCTTAGTACAGATCTTAAAAGGGACTGTAATCCTAAACTCACCTCTCCCTTAACAAAGTTATTATGTTTTGGCATTAGGCTAGATTAAAATGTCACATGAACTGAGCAGCTGAAGTTTGGATATCATAAAGGGGGACATTAGGGAGATGCTCTGGGAAGCAAAATAAACTAAAAACCTACCCGTAGACAAGGTTTTATATTTTAATTCGAACACATGACTCCATATGTAGAGAATTTTCAACTAACTTGAAAAATTGCTGTTGAGACAGGAGACTAGAACATCTGGTGGCAGTGGTTATGTGTTCATGGGAGAGAATCAACACTATCCCCTGGACTGATGTAAACACATTGCTTAGAGTCACTTGAATCAGGATCTGCTGACCCATCTTACTTATCTGCCAGTAGTGGTGGAAGAGAGAAGTTTCACTGTGTGTCACAACTGACAAGTAGAGAGGTGCTTCTCAAACTTTAACATGCACACAAACCACCTAGGGATATTGTTAAAATGTAGATTCTGATTCAGTAAGTCTGAGGCAGGACCTGGGAGTCTAAATTTCTAATATCTCAGGTGATGTTAACATTCCTAGTCCAAGGACTGCGCTTTGAGCAGCAAGTAGGTAGAGGATGCGGGAATAGTGAATGCATTGCTGCATACACCAACCCGCCTGGATGCAACGAGGAGGCATCTGCGCTGTTTTAAGGGGGATGTGCATTAGTCCATTTTCATACTGCTGTGAAGAAATACTGGAGACTGGGTAATTCATAAACAAAAAAAAAGAGGTTTAATGGACTCGCAGTTCCACATGGCTGTGGAGGCCACACAAGCATGACAGAAGGCGAAGGAGGAGCAAAGGCATATCCTACATGGCGGCAGGCAAGAGAAGTGCCGAGCCAAAGTGGGAAAAGCCCCTTATAAAACCGTCAATCTCATGAGAACTTACTCACTATCACGAGAACAGCAGCATGGGGGTAACTGTCCCCGTGATTCAATTACCTCCAGCAGGGTCCCTCCCATGAGACAAGGGGATTATGGGAACTACAATTCAAGATGAGATTCAGGTGGGGACACAATCAAAGCCTGTAAGGATGGAAACATGAACCTTCTAGAAATGAAGATCAGGGACGAATTCAGTAGACTTTACAATGAGCATCATATCTAGCATCCTTTGTCAGAGACATTAAGTTCACCAGCCCAAAGGATACCCTTTCCTTTCTAAATCTGCAAAGCAGTGACTTCAGAGAAGTCGCTAGTTAAAAGGATGGCAAATAAGTGCTACTACAGGCAGTGCACATGAGCCTGGGCTCAGACAGCCTAGCTCTGACTCTCAGGTCTGCCACACAGACATCGGCTGTGACCTTGGGAAAGGTGACTTTTCTCCCTAAGCCTCAGTTCCCATAACTGGAAAGTAGGGATAATACTCACAGGGCTGTTGTGAAGACTCCAGAAAGAACACATGTAAAGAACTTCATTCTATGCATGGTGCACACTAGTCAAAACATCCAAGTAATTTTTTTTTTTAATTAGAAAACCAATCAATCAGTCAAGAGTGATTGAGTACTTGTTTGTTGAACACTGTCTTGAGACAGTCCTAGGAAAGAGAGAATTAAGAAGAGGAGAAGGAGACACAATAACAGGTCTCAAGTAAATTCCAGAATATACATGGAGAGGCAACCACATACGCATGTGGAATGATTTAGTATTTCCACAGCAACATGCCAAGACACATCACAAACAGAGTTATGGAGCACACATAAGCCATTTGAAGAAAGCAAATGTTTAAAATGATATCACTGGAGACAGGAAACTGAAGGAGTCCCTAGACAAAGTCAGAGCTGTATTAAGTTTCTTTTTTTAATGTTTCATTTTTCAGCAGGATATTGACAAGAGCTGCTGTCATATGGAAACTATTTTTTAGAAACACCTGGAAGAACTAATTTGGGGGATTGAATTTTTTTTTACACAGGCTTAACATATAACAAAATACAAGGTGTGTCTGAGATGCAAGCCTGGTAAGAGATTAGATCACCAAAGCTAAATTACCTTAATTTCCATATTATTCCTGAGAATGGCTTGAATAGACCTTTTGGGCCACAAGCCACCATTTGTGAAGAACTCTTAGACATTTTTGCAAGGCTCACGATATTTGAAATGCTATTTCGATAATTTTCTCATAAAGACAACTCTGCCAAAAAACAAAACAAAAACAAACAAAAGAAGGCCAGGAGCGGTGGCTCACTCATGTAATCCCAGCACTTTGGGAGGCCGAGATGGGTGGATCATGAGGTCAGGAGTTCAAGACCAGCCTGGCCAGTATGGTGAACCATGTCTCTACTAAAAATACAAAATTAGCCGGGCGTGGTGGCACGCGCCTGTAATCCCAGCTACTCGGGAGGCTGAGGCAGGAGAATTGCTTGTACCCGGGAGGCAGAGGTTGTAGTGAGCCGAGATTGTGCCACTGTACTCCAGCCTGGGCGACAGAGCAAGATTCCGTCAAAAAAAAAAAAAAAAAAAAAAAAAAAGCAAAAGAAAATCTTATTACTTTCACAGAATTTCTCTGTGAGTTAATTTTGTATTTAAATGTGACCATTTTCCTGGTCCCACAGATCAATCTGTCTGCCTACAACAATGAGACAATCATGGCTCCCAAAGAGGAACAGAAATAAGACTCTGGGGAATGAGCCTGGTAGACGTGATTGTTCTGGTCACCGCGCCTGAACCCATAGATCTATATGACTGTGCTTGCCTGGAGAAAATAGCAGGGAAGGACTCACACTAAGAGTGAATGTCAATTCGACTCCATCTACTAGGTGGGACTCTTCATAGCTATTTCAGGTTAGTTTTTCAGGTGAGTCGTTTAGAGTCACTGTTTTAGTCTTATTAAGGAAAATGTTAAATTTCATCTTAATATAAAGCAGTCATTTCCGATACCTCTTCTCTTTTTGTGTTCAGCTTCTCTCCTTTCTTTTCTTTCTTTATTTGGCAATTGCCTACAGCTTCACTTGAATCTTCAACAGGCCCTGCAAAATTTCGGTGAAGCTTAGCCAGCATGCACTGACTGAGGCTCTACTGGGCATTGAAGAGACACAAACGCTGAGATATGGGCCCTGATCTCAAAAAGCCTATGGTTTAAAAGGCAGGGACAAACCTAGGTCACTTCCAAACAATATGGTAAAGCCAAATTAGAGTTACACAGGAGGGTACTTGTTTTGGAAGTTTAGAAGGATGAGGTTTAGTATCTGAACTTAGCCCTGAACAAGGAATAATTATAATTACAAACACCTTTAACGTTTTTAATTCTGTGTCTTAGTTTTCTCATCTGTATAATGATGATAATGATAATCATCTACCTTTAGGTTGTAGGAGGGATATATGTGTTAATAAACTCATGTAAATAATTGGACTGATGCCTGGCATATAGAGTTTAAGTAACTGGTCAAGTCCTACAGTGACCGAGTGGTAGAATCCCAAGTCCGTGCTCTGGATCACAGTGCCATCCTGCTAGGTGAAGGTGGAGAGAGATGAGGATGGGTATGGCAGGCAGAAGGAAGAGTGTAGTAAAAGCATGGTCAGGTGAAATAGCACAGTAGTGTAAAGCCAGGGGACCAGGCTGGAGCATAAGGAGGGACTGGGACACAGAGGGAGCCATAGCCATGTTAAGGAGCTTGACTTATCTCCTGGTCTGTCATTAATTATCTTCTTTAATTATCATCTGGGCAATGGGCTTCAAGCTGGGGCACAGGAGGTATGTTTGGAGATAGGCAGATCTGCGGTTTCAAGAGCTCACTCTTGCAGTGGTAAGAAGGATGAGCTTGTAGGCAGAAAAGCTAAAATGCCATGATCAGTTAGACTGAAATTGCAACAGACTGAGTAGCAGCTAAGTACACTGTACTAGGGGAATGGAGGGGAGACGGGGAAGAGGACAAGATCTGAGAAATATGGAGGCTGATTGGCAGGACTTAGTAGCTGTGATAGCAGCTTTCCAGATGGCCCCCAATAATGCCTGCTTCCTTATGTTCATTCTGTGATGGTTAATATTGGGTGTCAACTTGATTGGATTGAAGGAAGCAAAGTACTGTTCCTGGGTGTGTCTGTGAGGCTGTTGCCAAAGGAGATTAACATTTGAGTCAGTGGACTAGGAGAGGCAGACCCTCCCTCAATCTGGGTGGGCACCATCTAATCAGCTGTCAGCCCAGCTAGAATAAAGCAGGCTGACGAAGTTGGAAGGGCCAGACTTGCTGAGTCTTCCAGCCTTTATCTTTCTCCCATGCTGGATGCTTACCATCTTCAAACATCAGACTCCAAGTTCTTTGGCTTTTGGACTCTTGGACTTACACCAGTGGTTTGCCAGGGACTCTTGGGCCTTCAGCCACAGACTGAAGGCTCCACTGTCGGCTTCCCTACTTTTAAGGTTTTGGAGCTCTGACTGGCTTCCTTGCTCCTCAGTTTGCAGATGGCCTATTGTGGGACATCACCTTGTGATTGTGTGAGTCAATATTCCTCAATACACATACACATCTATCCTATTAGTTCTGTCCCACTGGAGAACCCTGACTAATACACATGTTCTTGTGTAATTTTCTCTTATACTATACCAGGGCTTGTCAGAGTGACCAATAGCATGTGGAAGAAATGATGACAGGTCCCTTCCAAGATTAGGTTACAAAATACTATGCCTTCCATCTTGAGCTCTTTCTCTTGAATCACTTGCTCTGGGGGAAACCAGGTGCCACACTGTGAGCTGCCTTAGGGAGAGGCCCACGTGGCAGCCTTCAGCCAACAGCCAGTGGGCAGCTGAGGCCTGCCAGCAACATAAGTGGGCTGCAAAGTGGATTCTTCAGTTCCAGTTGAGCCTTGAGATGACTGTACCCCCAGCTGACAGTTTGACTGCAATCTCGTGGAAGACCCTGAGCCAGAACCACTCTGCTAAATCATGATAGATTCCTCACCCTCGAAACATGTGCCAGACAATAAGTGGCCACTGGTTTATGCTGGGGTAATTTGTTATGCAGCAATAAAAAATAATATAGTAACTTAAGGAATGGCAGAAAGTGAGGACATCAGGCTTGGGTGGCTACATGGAGAGTTATATCAACAACTGAACCAGGCCCACGCCTTAATCTGAACTCAGGTTTTCCCCTCAAATGGACTCTTCTTCCTGACTTCCCCATCCTGTTAGTGGCATCACGGTTCTCCCACCGACCCAGACTCAAAACTACAGGGCCACCAATGCCTGTTATAGAACTGATGTCAAGGTGTGTCGATATTTTCAGATGTTTTCCCCTCTGTCTCTCCCGTTTTCCACCACTCCAACTGTACTCGTCATTATATCTCATTGCATCTTAGCTATAAAACTGTAAAAGCTTCTTTAATGAATCTTTTTGCCCTTAGTTTCTCCTTGCTTTGCACTGACAAAAGTTAATCTTCCTAAAGTACTATCTACCACTGCCTTATCAAATAAAGTCCAACTTCCTCAAGCTTCTGTTCAAACCTCGCCACTCTTTTCTCAGTCTCTCAGCTCAGCCTAATTCCCCATTCTTCCCTGCACCTGCACCTTATGCAAACTGCAATTGACCACACCTTTGCTTATATTCTGCCTCTTGCAATGCTTTCTTTCCTTTTGGCCAAATGTTTAGTTCTCTGTCATAACCCAATTTGAAATTTACCTCTTTTATGCAAACTTTTTGTACCTCAGCGACTAAATGAGACTTAACTTTCCTTTGAGCTCTCACAGGACTTTTATGCCTCTCCTGTGGCATGCGTGTTGCTTATCTAGTCCTTGCCACTTCTCTCTTACTAGGTTTCAAACTCTTCTAGGTTGGGGCTACATCTTATTCATCTTTGTCTGTCACGTAAAGGGGTGCTCAATCTGGGTACAGTGGTACACGTCTGTAGTTCCAGCTACTCAGGAGGATGAGATAGGAGAATCGTTTGAGTCCAACCTATGCACCATAGCAAGACCTTGTCTCCAAAAACAAAAACAAACAAACAAACAAACCCAAAAGACCAAAACAAAACAAAAGAGTGCTCAATATATCTTTGCTAAGTAAATTTTCTTTCATGGCTGAGCCCCTCTAAACTAAGTCAATTTACCATAGTTTGCTATGTTACTTCTCACCCTCTGGTCAAAATTTTATTATCCAACTATATAAACAAACTAAGTGAATACAATAATCAAGTGAATACAACTCACTGTATTTGCATCAAACTCGGTGCCACAGTGATCTCTATCAAATAGAAACATAATACTCGGGAGGCAGAGGCAGGAGAATTGCTTGAACCTGGGAGGTGGAGCTTTCAGTGAGCCAAGATCGCATCACTGCACTCCAGCCTGGGCGACAGAGTGAGACTCCTCTCAAAAAACAAACAAACAAACAAACAAATAAAGCATAAAACCAATTTAACACTTACTGGTCTAGAAAAATCAGATCTGTTCATATACATGGGCAAAATGGTTTTTAGCTATCCAAAGCTACCATTTATATTCCTGGCATGTGTGGGTGCTGCACAATTCACATAAATCCTATATTTGATTCTCACAAGAAACATAAGACACAAGGATTGCTATCATTTCCACTTTATGCATGGTGACATTGAAACATTGACGTTTAGTAACTTGCCTAAAGTTGCATAGCTAAGAAAAGATGTAGCTGGAATTTGAACTAAGGATTTATGTTGTTAAATTTACCCTCTCTACTTTTCTTACCATAGAGCTGTATTTAGCTTCATAAGTGTTTGTTTTGGGGGAAGGTTGCATGCTTCTGATTTATCTTTCAAGAATATTTGCCCAAATCAGTGACTGCACCCACAAAAAGAGCTGGGTTTATGTCTTCGTGAGCTCACTGGATACATAAGAATGTTCTTCATCAACAGCAGGCATATGCAATCTCTATCTGACCACCTTAATGTGATTCTCCCTAGACAAACTCTTTCCTCTTTCTTTTTATTTCTGTCTCCCACACACATTTTCTCAGGGAACAACCACAAGTCTGAATGTTGGTGCAACAGCATGTCTAAAAAGACCCATATTTGAGAGACTTCATTCTACTTTCCCATCTGTACGTAAGAGACCAGAATGTGAATGTCATGGTGGAGACGGATGTGAATGGGGGGTGGTCCCTGTCTGCACCTCCAGTAAGTTATGTAATCAATCATGACCCCCAAGATTTGTGACCTTCTTAAGGAAATGATGATGCCCTTCTCATCATTGTACCTTGTAGCATAGTGCCTAGTAGAGAACCCTCAAAAACTATTGGATGGAAACTTAGGCCAGTGTTGGTCACTAGAACTTCTGCAGTGATGGAAACATTTATTATTTGCATTGTCCCATATGGTAACCTCTAGTCACAGGTGACTACTGAGTGCTTGAATTAACTACTGCTAAGGAACTTATTTTAAATTTTTATTTTAATTTAATTAATTTAAATTTGAATAAACTCATGTGACTAGTGGCTAGTGTATTGGACAGCCCAGTTCTAGGCTATAAAATCAGGAAAATAATTCTCCATCTGTTTATCTCACAGTTTGTGGTGAGGAATAAATGAAATAATGAATAAATTAAAGTTAGTATCATATAAGAAAACCAGATGATTTGGTTTAAATCCCAGCTCCATTACCTTCTATCTCTGTGACCCTTGGCAACTTTATTTAACTTCCCTGAGCCTCAGTTTTCCTATGTGAAAAATGGATTTAATGATAACTACCTTTTACAGGTAGTCAAGCGGATTAAATAATAGGTATGAACAGCCTAACACATCACTTGACACATAGAAAGTGCTCAACAAATAACTATTAAAAAAAATGAGGGTATTTTGGAATGCACAGAGCTCTGTATAGGGGCCATATATGAGTATTCGCAGAAAATGACATGACCCATATTTGCTCCCCTAAATTGTGTCTTCTTCTCTGGAGATGACATGGCTATGTTGCCTTCTCCCTTTTCACAGCCACTTTTTGGTCATATACTAGATAGCTCACAAATATCTGATGCTTCAGATGCATCCCTGAAAGAATTCTCTGCTGCTGGAACTAGCTTGGCTTTCCTGCAGTGACACGCATGCTGTCCCTTTGCTACTGAGGAGGTTGGGATGAGGTCTGCTCCTAAGTCTCCTCTGCCTGCCTCCTGACACTGAAACTTTGCAGAGGAGAACAACTTAGTCTAGACAAGCAGTGGCTCGTCTGGCTGCTGCAGCAGCTAGCATCCTCATTGTTTCTCTCTGTGTTGGCTGCAAATTCTTTTTTCTGTTTATCCCCTCAGGAGCCTAGGTCTGGGAGTGTAGCATGGGGGCTGGAGAGAGAAAAAGCAGATGTTCCCAAAACTGTCATTGCCATGGGCACCAGCCATGTTTGTGGTGCTGTTATTGATATGGCCCTGAGATGGCCTGAGCATCAAGTTGTCAAGGACAGCCTACTGGTTCTAGTTACTGAAGCTGCCACCAACGTTTTACAGTGGATTCCCTGCCAGCTACCAGCCTGGGAAACTTCAAATTGTTTAAAGAAGCACCTCCTATCCTCCAGCCTGGTGCTGGAGCAAGAGAGCTACTCACAGTGCCTGAAATATATCCTGGTTCTCATTTTTCCCCTGGTCTTAACTTTACCCGGAGACCATTGTGCAGATCTATTCTGCAGGTGAGAAATGGAGGCAGAGCAGGACAGACTCACAGACTTCAATCATTTCTTCAACAAATAGTTGCTGAGGGCAACAATGGCAAATGCTGACTGTTGCAGAGCGAGTCTAGAAGCCAATCCCTTGTCATCTTAATATATATTGACTTGTTAATTTACAGTCTGCCCCTGCCAATAGAATGTGAGCTCCACAAGCCCAGGGATTTTACTCACCACTGTAACCCTAAAGCATGGCACACAGATAATCCTTAATCAATACTTGTTGAATAAATGAATGAAGGACTACTCTTTCCTCATTGATGAGTCTTTTGAACAAAACATGTACTTAGAAAGCGCATGACTATAGATCTGCTTCCAAAAGTACCAGCTCTATTGATGTGACAAACACATTGACTCACTGACTCAATGTTTGATAATCATTTCCCTCCTTCCTTCCATCCCTTCCTTTCTTTCCTCCCTTCTCTTGCTCACTTTTTTATTCATCTAATATTTATGGAACATCTATGAGTGACAAGGCACTCTGTAGTGTACATCAATAACACAGAGCCTTCAACACATTTGTCTTTACTTATCCAGTGTGTTTGGAAAAAAGAAAAAAACAGACACAGGGACCTCTCTATTGTGTGAAGGATGAAGGTTTATTGGTGCTTGGAGAATTTGTTGAAGGTGGAATTAAAACTAGAGATACAAGTTGAACTAGGCAGTTTACAGCAATATCCTGAAAATCACCTGAGGGAAAAATTGTAAGGCTAGAAGGGAAGATACAATCTTACCGTGATATTTTCATGGTAGGAATAGTTCCTGGACTAAATCACAGGTTTAAAACACACAACACAAATCCATTCTACTGCAATGACAAATTTAAGTTCATATGATGTCAGCTGGCAGTATAAACAGCCTGGAATCTGGGGTGACAAAGTTACAGAATACATTGGTCTAAAGCAAGGGTCAGCAAACTATGGCTCATGGACCAAGACTGGCCCACAACATATTTTTGTAAATAAAGTTTTATCGGAAGGCAGTCACGCTCATTTGTTTACAAATTATCTATGGCTGCTTTTGTGCTGCCACAGCAGACTTGAATAGTTGTGACAGAGATTGTATGACCTGCAGAGCCAAAAACATTTACTCTCTGAACTTCTATAGAAGTTTACTGATTTTTGGTCCAAAGGAAAGATGCTCTCATGCAAAATGAGATTCTTTAAAAGAAAACAAGTCTGGGTGCCGTGGCTCATGCCTGCAATCCCGGAACTTTGGGAGGCCGAGGTGGATGGGTCACCTGAGATCAGTGAGTCTCTCACTGAGGTCAGGAGTTTGAGACCAGCCTGACCAACACGGTGAAACCCAATCTCTACTGAATACAAAAAATTAACCAGGTATGGTTGTGCATGCCTGTAATCCCAGCTACTTGGGAGGCTGAGGCAGGAGAATCACTTGAACTTGGGAGGCAGAGGTTGAAGTGAGCCTAGATTGCGCCACTGTACTCCAGCCTGGGTGACAGAGCAAGACTGTCTCAAAAATAAATAAAATAAAATAAAATAAAATAAAATAAAATAAAATAAAATAAAACAGTCCTCACATTTAGCTTGGTACATTGATGTTTATACACCTGCTTTCCCTACCAACGAAGAGCAGCCCACAGTTCATATCATTACATCATCAACCCCAGTATGTTATTGTTCTCTCTTCCTGCAATACGGCCACTAAGTTAATGATCTGAGATAATTTTCCATAAGTGAAATACTGAACGGTCAAATTATTTTTACTCTAGGCTTCCCAGACCACTGCCCTTTTGCTGTCTCATGCCAGAGCTGGATAAATAATCAGATCAACTCATGTTTGCACTAAGGCTTGACTTGGCATACGGCAGTCTTATAACTGAAGATTTCTTCACCTGTGCTTGCTTTGTGGATAAAGATCTCAAAATGCCCATAAACTTGATTAAACTTGTCCCTTGTATGCCTCCTCATTTCACATGCAGATTGTTTGTGATTCCGAGTTACATAATTCTCAGTTTCTCAATAAAGCACCCAGCAGGTGGTATGCCTTTTTGTTTGAAGAGTTACCTCCCTGTGTAAAAATGTGGAGCCAGGTGTCTCTCACTGAGTTCAACAGATCCAAGCATTCAGACCTCCTAGGCCTTTCTTAAAACCCAGCCCCGATTTTTTTTTTTTTTTGATGTAAAATAAATATTTTGAAAGAGGGTTCGAAGCATTTGACCATTCTCTCTTCAGTTACTGAAATGCAAAAACTGAAAAATGGGATCCTTTTCGCTGTTCTGGTGATGAAACCTTGGTGGAAAGATAATCATTTAAACAGTAGTTTCCAGATACACATTTACTATAATCCTCACAATCCACTAGAGTTATTTTTACGCTTTTACAAATGAGTAAACTGATGCTCAGAGAGTTCCAGTAATTTACCTAAGGACACACAGCGATTAAGAGAGAGAGAGTCTAAACCTATACTCTTTCTACTCTGCTATTCTTCCCAACAAAAGCATGGGAATAAGGACTACAGAGTTCTCTGTAATCATTACCTACAGAAACGGTGGATTTCTCTACATTTCTTGTAGTCTGATAGGTACAGCATGCTATTACTAATGAAAGTTGGTTTACATAATCTTAACTAGTGTGGAATCACAAATTATTTTTGTTATTTATTTCAAATGAAAATGAAGATGGTAGGCATTTGGAAGGTGATGGCAGAATATGGAAGAAAGAATAAATTAAATTTCATTTTCACTGGAAAAGCACTATAAAGGAATAAGCTAGATCTGAATGAGAAGGTGAGGCACTGTCAAAGTTACCTTTAAGAACACAAACATATTTAGGGAAGCTGAGGCAGGAGGATTGCTTCATCTCAGGAATTGGAGACTTGCCTGGGCAACATAGTGAGATCCTGTCTCTACAAAAAACTGAAAAATTAGCCAGATGTGGTGGCATGTGCCTGTAGTCCTAGCTACTCAGGAAACTTTGGTGGGAGGATTGCTTCAGCTCAGGAGTTTGAGACCAGCCTAGGCTACACAGGGAGAACCTGTTGCTAAAAATAATAATAATAACAATAAGCCAGGCATGGTGGAGAGCATCTGTAGTCCCAACTACTTGGGAGGCTGAGGCAGGAGGATCGCTTGAACCCAGAAATTCAAGGCTGCAGTGAGCCATGATCATGTCCCTGCACTCTAGGCTGGGCTAGAGAGCAAGACCTTATCTCTAAACACACACACACACACACACACACAAACACACACACACACACACATACACACACACACACAAACACACACACACACATACACACACATACACACACACATGCACACACACGCAAACATTTTTTAAGACAAGGAAAGTTTATTAATTGGATCTTACCTAAAGCTTGCTGACAGTGGTTCTATAACGCCCCTCCTGTCCCGTTATCCCTGTTGCCTGTTTTCTCATTCATTCACCCATTTATTGAGTGCTGACTAAAGGCCAGGCTTTATGTGAGATTTTGGGACTAGCAGGACCATATGGCCTGTATTTGCTCTCTGGAATCTTGAATTTAGGGCCTCCTTGTTGAAACCATCTTCCTCATTTCCCCACTGATGAGGACAAAGAAGGCTAGATGAAGAACTACTGAAATACAGACACAAAGAGCATGGGCACATAGAGAGAAGCTTGTCCCTAACTTCAAAGTTTTTTCCCACAGGACATCTCTTTCCGTCTCATCATGGGCTCTTTCTTATCTCCTGAGCCCTTAAAACCACAACCCCAAGTTCAGCTTCTTTTGATCCATGGGGATATAGGTTAAGAAAGTGGTGGGGAGTAGCTGCTTATTTCAGCTTCCCAAGCAACTCAAAGGCAGGGAGAAGACACAGACATAAAATATTACTACAGCGAGTTAAACCTCCCCTCTAGGAAGCCATCCTCATTTAGGGGTCCTAGGGAGATTGGGGTCAGTGAAGAGAATATCCTAAACATCCAATTCCCATCAATAAGTGAGACCATTTTATTAATCCATTCTTTAAAACCTTTAAAATAGGCCGGGCGCGGTGGCTCAAGCCTGTAATCCCAGCACTTTGGGAGGCCGAGACGGGCGGATCACGAGGTCAGGAGATCGAGACCATCCTGGCTAACACAGTGAAACCCCGTCTCTAATAAAAATACAAAAACTAGCTGGGCGAGGTGGCGGGCGCCTGTAGTCTCAGCTACTCGGGAGGCTGAGGCAGGAGAATGGCGTAAACCCGGGAGGCGGAGCTTGCAGTGAGCTGAGATCCGGCCACTGCACTCCAGTCCAGGCGACAGAGCAAGACTCCGCCTCAAAAAAAAAAAAAAAAA
>NC_045435.1:69627190-69635328 GCF_002776525.5 Piliocolobus tephrosceles | reverse complement strand
AAAAAAAAAAAAAAAAAAAAAAAAAAAAAACCTTTAAAATAGATATATTCAAAAAATAATACATTCTGATAGAATGCACAACACCAAGAGTGGACCCTGATGTAGACTATGGACTTTAAGTGATAATGATGTGTCAATGTATGTTCATTGATTGGAACAGATGTACCACTCCGATGGGAACATTTGCGGTGGGGGAGGCTGTGCATGGGGCAGTCGGGTAGAGGGTATATGGGAACTCTCTGTACCCTCTGCTTAATCTTTCTGTGAATTTAAAACTGCTCTTTAAAAAGTCTATTTTTCAAAAGTCATACACATTCATAGGCTCATTATAAGAACTTTAAAAAGTTGTAGGAAAATACAAAGAGAAAGGTAAAAATCACCCAGCATTCTTCCATCCCTAACGTGAGATGAGTAGGATTAATGATTTAGTAAACATCAACCAGGTGCGGTGGCTCACGCCTGTAATCCCAGCACTTTGGGAGGCTGAGACAGGCAGATCACAAGACCAGGAGATTTTGAGACCATCCTGGCTAACACGGTGAAACCCTGTCTCTACTAAAAAATACCATTAGCCAGGCATGCTGGTGGGAGCCTGTAGTCCCAGCTACTCAGGAGGCTGAGGCAGGAGAAAAGTGTGAACCCGGGAGGTGGAGCATGCAGTGTGCCGAGATCACGCCTCTGCACTACAGCCTGGGTGACAGATCGAGACTCTGCCCCCCAAAAAATAATAAAATAAAATAAAATAAAATAAAATACAATGATTTAGTAAACATCTCCCAAGGTTTCTCTGACCTTACCCATATGTGTACAAATTTCCATAAGCAGAGATGGGTGCGTGCATGTGTTATGTCTATCTGTGTTTCACTCAGCATGTTTTCCTGTCTATCAGTATTGATCCACATGATTTTTAATAAGTTCATAGCATCGCAGACACAAATGTGCCATAATGTACCAAATCATTCTCTTATTTGATAACCACTTTGGATTTTTGCTCATGCAAATAATGCGACATGAATGTTTCGGAACATAAAGCTTTTGTCTATTACATCTTCTTTGAATCTGTGTATCTTCCCAGTCCCTAGCATGTCTTGGAGAATGTTTTGAACTACGTATTCTTAATATGAATGTGAGGTGGTTCTTTACACAAAGTACCCATCTAGGCAGAGGATCTTTATTAATTCTACTTCTGACACTCCTATTAGAGAAAAAAGAGGAAGAAGATTTGACTGTGAGATCACATCTCTAATGTCTTTAGTCAGGGCCTTGCACATAGTATGTACTCAATAAATAATAGTTGTGACTATTATCATTGTCGATGTTATTTCTTTTGCTTGGTCCAAGTGTCCTTCCTGAAAAAGACCTGAACATGGCGCAGGGTGACCTGAACGACAGAAAATGTGAAGAAAACTACATTTCTAGTCACTCAAAGTTTCTGACTCTGGCTGTAATTGTCAGTTTTAGAAACAACTGATCTCCCTGAGCATGCAGTTCACTCAAGCATCCTCTTTAGAAATACAGTGCAATGACTGTGAAACAGAGACACAGACCACATGTTCCATGGAGGTCATGATAATGATCAGATGTGTTTACTCATTTGTGATGAAGAAAGGGAGCACAATTTGTCTGGCTTTTGACACATTATTATCTCGGTTCTTTTTCCTTTTTTTTTTTTGAGACGGAGTCTCACTCTGTTGCCTAGGCTGGAGTGCAGTGATGCGATCTCGGCTCACTGCAAGCTCTGCCTCCCAGATTCATGCCATTCTCCTGCCTCAGCCTCCCGAGTAGCTGGGACCACAGGCGCCTGCCACCACGCCCAACTAATTTTTTGTATTTTTAGTAGAGACAGAGTTTCATCTTGTTAGCCAGGATGGTCTTGATCTCCTGACCTGGTGATCTGCCCACCTTGGCCTCCCAAAGTGCTGGGATTACAGGTGTGAGCCACCGCACCCAGCCATCTCAGTTTTAACTTTCTTATCCCAAGGAAATAGTAAGACATGTTGGACTTTTATCAATGGCATTCTCTGTCAGATCCTGTGGGCTACCATTCCATGTTGGATCACTCCCAGAGCCTTCCACAAAAGCCTCTAAAACTGTCTACTTTAACCCCTTCAGTTATAAAGCAGTTAAAAGAAAAAAAAAAAAAAAACCCTCACACATAACTGCTTCTGCCTAAATCTACCATGCTGTTTGTAAGACTGTATATTTATGATATGATTTTGAACAGCATCTTCAGGAAAAAATTCTTACTGGTTTATGCTCAGATTTATGGGTCTATTATTTGCCCCAAGGTGAGATGAAAGCTAAATCAATAAGGTTAGTTTTGGGTTGCTTGCAGTAAGTAACACAAGCCAATTTTCAGTAACCTCAGATCACTAAAGCAGGAGAAAAGTTAGATGAAGAGAGAGAAATCAAGAGAGCATGCTTGTGTCTCTGGACACATCATTTGTGTCAATGACAGAATTCATTTAAAAATTATAAGCAATCATGTTTTAATAGCATTAGAGAAAACAGCATAGGTTGTATTAAATTTGATACTAGAAGTATTAGAAATAACAACAAAAACATTTTGCCCTGGCACCGCCCTGGCCCCCAGTCAGTAACCAGCCTCTTTAGTCACGGCATCTCTCATATGAAGCCCCTATCATCATTTGCATAAATACAGTAAGACTCTCCAAATCAAAATCCTGTGTCATCTCAAAAAATTATAATTATGATTATCATTTATTGAGCACCTATTGAGTACCTGGCACTGTACTAGGTCCTTTGCACATATGAGTCAATAAAAATTTACTGAGAGCCTACTATGTGCCAGGCATTATTCTCCATGCTAAAGACACAGCAGGAACAAGACACACAGAGTTCCTGCTTTCTGAAGGCTTCCTGTCTGAGTTTATGAACAAAGATAGTAAGTGTTATGCAGATAATTAAAATGGGGCAACATGATAGAAAGCGATTGGGTGGTCTCTGAAGGGAGTACATTTAAGCCGAAATCTTAATAAAAGGAGGAGCTACCCCACTGAGGATAAGTGGGGAGAATTTAATCCTCTCTTGACAACCCTATCAGTCCTATTACACAGAGGAGGAAAATGAAACTCAGAGGGGCTAGATAACTTCTCTATAGCAGGCCTGCGATTCACAGACTGCTCCCGGTTTACAAACACCTCTCAAAAGAACTCAAACTGAGTGTGGGCTGCCACAAGGTGGGAGGGAAATAGAAAAGACAGGTGATTTGGGACATGTAACCTCAGAGTTTATTATTTCAGGTGCAATAAGTCTGAGTGAAATAAATTTGGAGAGGGAGAGGGAGCTGACTTTTTGGTGAGCATCCAAAGAGCTGGTCCAGTTGGAGAACAGGGAATGCCCAGTGTCCACGTGAGCAGGGCCAGGCCAGTGTTTGCTCCTGGCTCTCTTGGGGCTGCTACCTTTCATTTCCATCACTGGAGGTAACTGCTGAACACTACATTTAAAATCAATCTCAAGAGAAGCAAACTCTGAAAAGCTTTTTGGGGGCGCCATGACCTGCTTACTTTAGCTCATTAGCTTATCGTTGCAAAGAGCAAAATACGAAAAAAAAATTTCATTGGACTCCAACTCTCACATATTCTGGACTTGTTGGCCATCCCTGCCTTCTTTCTGTGGTGTCTCTGTTTTCTTCAAGCTTCTGATCAGGGTTTTATGATGACTTAGATGACCTCTTCAGAGCGGGAACTTGTGTTTTTAAAATAATCTTTGTATCATCCATGTCTACTTGAGGATTGGGTATAGAATGGTTTCTTCCCACATGCTGAATACATGGATGAGTGAATCCAGGTTCCAGCAGGAATGAGAGTCACATACCCCTTCAGTCTCCACATGCATGTCTCATGACTGGACACACCACAATTCCCAAGGTGATGATTTAGTTCTTTTTGAGGGTGACTGCTTCCTACTAAGACACAAGCAATGGCCTCCATTTGTTATCTGTATATTAAAAATAAATACATAGGTAGGAAGATTATCCTTTATAGACCACAGTTACACATTCTTACCTAATCTTCATTTCTTGATTTGGGGAATCATCTTACTTTGAGGATCTGGGACTCCCCTATAATGGACTCTAGGCTTCTTCATCGCCTTCTCCTGGAGTCAATCTGCTTTCATAAGGGGAGGTCATTCCTGTTTTCATTATAGGTAATACGCAAGTACTGTAACCTAGTAGTCCTCAAAATGGCTCTGTAGCTGATGTATGTACATGCGTATGTCTATGGGGATGTCTGTGAGTATATGTGGCAGTGCGTGGTTATAAGCTTGTTAAAAATGAAGATATCTGGATGCCATCTCAGTACTACTTAACCTTAGTTCCTAGCAGGGATTGGGGGACAGATATCTATATTTTAATAAGCACTGCATGTAATTCTTAAACACATTCCAGTTTGAGAATCTGATCTAGGATAGCGGTTTTCAACGCCGGAAACATACTAGAGTCTCCCAGCGAGATTTAGGAAATCTTGATGCCCACACCATACCCCGGTTGAATAAAATCAGATTTTCTGGGAGGTGGAGTTCAGGCATCCATAATTTTCAAAGTTCCTTGAGTGATTCTAATATGTAGTCAGGATGGAGAACCTCCTTTCAGCATAGCTTGACATAAAAAAATGCAATAAAGGGAAGTCAGGCCTGAATCAAATCTATGGGAGTATCTTACTTCAAGTTCCCAAAAGCCTCCCTTAAAGCATTAGTGATACTCTGTTCTTTGATCAGAAAGATAACTTTACCAAACAGGTAAAACTCATATGCCTGCAGCCAGTTTTACTGCTATGCTCACTTGAGAAACTTGCTAAAAGCCAGACTTCTGGGACCTACTTATAGATATGGATTGATTCATCAAGGGCGGGGGGCGGGGGAAGCCAAGGACTGGGACCTATGCATAGATACGGATTGATTCATCAGGGGTGGGAGGGAAGCCTAGGAAATGGTGTTTTTAACAAGCCCCTAGGTGATTCTGATGCAATTCACCCCTGGTCTAACTCTCAGAAACAATACCTTAGACTAGCCCTTCTCAATAAGGGGTGACTATTCCCATTTGGGGGACATTTGGCAATGTCTGCAGACACTTTTGATCATCGTCACAACGAGAGTCTGTGTGCTACAGGAATCTGATGAGTCGAGGCCAGGGATGCTGTTCAATGTCTTCCAACCCAAAGGACAGCGCCCCCAAAGAAATAATAATTATCCAGTCCAAAATATCAAGAGTGCCAAGGTTGAGAAACTCTAATCTCTCTTCTCAATCAACTTCCTTTCTGCTATCCTCAAAGAAAGGCATCACCCTCTTTAGAACTTCCACAGCTCTTTCTGGTGTTAAAAATCACCCGTGTGTGATTCACCTCCCTGACAAACCTTCTTCAGTCCAGGATCCCTGCTTCATTCATTTCTGAGTGTGGCCTCATTCCTCCTCCAGCACACAGTCCTCACTCCATAAATATTCCAGCCATTTCAAAATGAAAATACCCTTCAGGACAAATCACGAGGTGGCTTTGTGATTGGTAACCATGCATACCCAGTATCTACCAGGAGAAGGAAAGCCCACAGCCGGAGCTCGTTTTCAGTCGAAAAGTTGCATACAAATCTACCAGCCTTCACCTAAGAAAATGGCTCTCCATATATTTTTTTTTCAACATTCGTCAAAAATTCCCGAGGCTTCTGGAGCTGCCTGGGGTCTCTACGGGGCAAGTCAGTTGTGTGAACACGAGGACCACCCACGGAGCTCAGCCATCATGCAAAGAACCCTGTTGGTTGTGTCTGCTATAGTGTCTGCCTACCAGTTGGCAACTATAAGTGGCTCCTTTGGTCCCTGAGCCAACCCTGAATTCCAGAAAGTCAAATCCAGCAAATAACTTTACAGAGATCTGTGAGGGAAATGCACAAGGGAACAGTGCTCCCCATGGCTCTAAAAATAACCAGGTAATTACCTCTGAAGATCTCTCGAGAAGATGCACTTAACTGCACAGAGTGAAGCAGCAAAGGCCTCATTTGTTTGTTGATAGGAGCTGTCTCTAAGTAGTCAGCTGACTTCAGAGGTTGGAAACCCAATCAATATTTGGGTACTATGGAGTTACTATGTTACTGAGCTGACCATAATTAAAAACAAGAAACTGCCCTTAGTGAGGCTGACCTGACCACATTTTTTACTAAATTGATCATGCTAGTTTTCTTGACTTTGATTTTTGTTCCGATTTTAATGCTTGGCATGAATGTTGCGGTGAAAGGTATCCACTAATTTTTACTTTATGTGTTGGAGCAATCTATCAGCACCATCAATTATTTAAGTGGCACTTTAAAGATATTCCACCTCCAGCAAGATTGTTGAATGCAGAAATGAAATATATCACAGATTGGTGGTGAGGTTCCACCAATTTAGCAGTTTTCCTCCCATGGTTAATCACCCACAGAATACACCGCTCTTTTTCTTCTTCGTGTTTTAATTTGTAGTCTTGGCAATATATGCTAAAATGACTTGGAGTTATGAAAAGTATGAAAATGTGTTTGTTTCAAATAGTTGGCTAGGTGCTTCATCAGCCAGAGGCCTAACACAGGTGTGAATATTTGTTTATAATCCAAACACAGCAAAGTAAACAGTCCAATTTTGCACTCCCTTTTTTCCATGCAATGCTTTAAATATTTTCTTTGTGATGGTCAGTGACTTTGTTTAACTTTTAAAAAGGCTGAATGGAAAGAAAGGGCGTGGAGACTGGAAACTGTTTGTTCAAGGGTCTGCAGTGAGTGATGCTAAGCTGAGCTGGGCGTGGAGCCCTGACATTTTGTCAGCTCCCTCAGGAGGCAGATGTGATGTCCACGACTCACCTGTCAAGTGCTGATAGAAAAACAACTCTGTCTTAGGTAGCCGTTAAGGCTACACACACGACCTCTAACCCCAGAATTCCTTCCGGAGTTTTCCACTGGGTGTCAAAATCCTTTCAAATACTTCCAGCTGGGCATCTCCTTGAACTATAATTGCAGCTCAGCATTTTAACACTGGGTCCTTGTGGAGGGAATTTTTCTGTCTTTTTTTCCCCCTCCCCCATGGTAAGGACCAGTTCTGACATCTCACAGGTAGCAAAAGAGAAAGGTTGCCCTCATTGTTTAAAACAGCCTTTGCCTCCCAGTTGAATCCAAGAGTCCTCCTGAAAGTAGAGTCTTTTTGAGGCCACTCAAATTCCTGTTCTCATCTCAAACTTCTGAAACCCTTCACGGATCCCTCAAGACAATAAAGTTTTCCATGCTCTGGGGTCCAGTGTCTTCCAAGGGCTTGTTTTCATTTCTCTTTTGCAAAACAGGCAACAACAAAGAGGAACTCAGATGCCCTGACTCCAAGGTTTGGTGTTTAAAAAGAAAACACAAAAAACCTAGTAACTGAATTTCAAGACAATGTGCAAGTCTTTTGATCTCCATTTTCTACTAACAGGATAGAAACCCCCAACATTTTTTTTTTTAAAAGAAAAAAAAAACTTGGGGGAAAACCAACATACGATGTAGCTCAGAGAAAATAATTCATGGCTAAAGCAATACATTTCTTACAAATGGAAAGGTGCCTCTTCAGTCAGCACAGCAAAAACAGGTCAGTAGATTTAGGCCATTCAGAGTAATAAATAATGAATTTCATGGCAGAAGGCAAAATCACCTTAAAATTATATCAGTTGAGCTCCAACAAGGTCTAAGAGTTCTTAGATTGAGCATTTCTCGTGATGAACCAAAATGCCCTTGGGCTGTGTCCACAAGGTAACAGATCTATAGCAGTCTTGTTGAAGCCACAATATTTCTGCTGTTCCTTCAAGAGATGGTTTCTTTTTTTCTGTCATTTCTCAGTCAGACTAAAGGACCTCAGCATTTGCTAAGCACATGGATGTTCATAGCTCCCCTATAGAAATTTTGATTTAAATGAGCTAAAAATAACCAAATGAAAGGAAAATCACAAACTATAATCTTCAGAAAGTATTAACATCATTTTCTCCATTTTATGAATGAGGAAATTGAGATCCAGAGAGGTAAAGTGGCCTTTCCCCCAGGTTATCCAGCTAGTAAATGACAAACTCTCAATGAGGGCTTGAATTTCCTTCTCTTCGCTTCTCTTCCCTCCTCTTCCCTTCTCTTCCCTTCTCTTC
>NC_045435.1:69607953-69627180 GCF_002776525.5 Piliocolobus tephrosceles | reverse complement strand
CTCTTCCCTTCTCTTCCCTTCTCTTCCCTTCTCTTCCCTTCTCTTCTCTTCTCTTCTCTTTTCTTCTCTTCTCTTCCCTTCCCTTCCCTTCCCTTCTTTCTTTCTCTCCTCCTCTTCTCCTTCTTCCTTCTTCTTTCTTCTTCCCTCCTCCCTCCTTCTCCTCCTCCTCCTCCTCTTCTTCCTCTTCCTCTTTTTTAGAGTTGGGGTCTCAGTATGTTGCCCAGGCTGGTCTTATACTCCTGGACTCAAGGGATCCTCCCACCTCAGCCTCCCAATGTGTTGGGATTACAAGTATGAACCACCAAGCCCAGCCTTCTCCATTTCTTTAAAGACCTGGGCTTAAAAGTGGTTCATAGATTTCTGGGAAAAATAAACTGACAGATGATTATTGTCCCCATGATAGGCAGATAGATAAATAGATGGGACCATTCATGATAACATATCCTTAGAATGGGAATACTAACTCGGCTAGTTTAGGTGCTCGAATTAGCAGAAGTCATTGTACAACCTGATACCTGGATGTCATATTTGCCTGACTCTTCCAGAACAACTCCATAGAAATTGTGCCAAGTGAGGTTAGCCCTTCCACCCTCCCTGTGGGATCCGAAGCTTAGTTTTCAGGCATTTCCTCCCATTTTCTTTTAAGAGACTCTGTGCCATCAGCCTGAGTCAGTTCAGCTTCCTCAGTCACCAGAAAGCCCCTAGACAGCCCAGCCTAGTTCTCATCGCCTGGCCCAGGCACCAGCTGTCTCCTGTCAAAGCAATGGCCTCCGACCTTGTTATTCACATGCCTGGGTGTTTAGTCTGATGACCTGGGGAACTGGAAGAAGGAAAAAAGTATAAATCTCTGGAAGAAACTAGAAATGTTCTGGGTCAAACAATATTTTTGTAGATCTGTTGTTTGTGAATACTCTTTCTGAAACCATTTAGCTTATTGTGAAATGCACTGTTGAAGGATGCAAAGGATGGTGCACTATCTTCATAGGCTCTGCACCATCAGAATCAGCATCGCTTGGGAGCTTGTTAAGAATGCAGTATCTTGGGTCCTGGACCCATTGAATTAGAATATGAATTTTAATGTTAGGAATGCAGTGCCTTGGGCCTCAGACCTACTGAATTAGAATATGAATTTTAATAATATCCCTAGGTGATTCACATGTACATTTAAGTTTGCAAAGAGCCTAGGGGCTGAAGAGAGCTACAACAGTTCCCTCTTCCACTTTGCCTCCCTTTGCTGCTGGGATCCATGATCACTGGCCAGGAAGTGAGCCCTTACAACCACTTCCTTTTCTTCTCCATCTCTGCCTTACTCATCCTTTCTCTTTCATTCCTTGTCCTGCCTGTCCACTACCAACCCCCTTCTGCTGAAGTCTCTAGAATTCTCTTTGCTTGACATGAAATATCACTATATAATGCAGTCTTTTCCCTAGAAAACTTCATAGCAATCTCTTTTCCATGTAGAGGCCATTCACTCTTTCTTACTTTCTATAACTCAGGACAAAAAGTAAAAGACAGATTTTCCCTCACTTATCATGGATGCTTTCAGATCACACTCATTCTAGAACTTTTCCTTTGAGGATTTCTTAAATACAGCACAGAAAACCCTGCTACATTTTTCAATATTAAAATTAAGAAAATAGGCTCAACAAAAGATAGCAAAAAGAAAATTTTAAAAAAGTTAAAAATGGATTTGCCACTCAGAATTAGTGTGTAGAATATATAATGAGGCTCTATATACCAATGAAAAAATAACACCTATTTACAGAAAATGGGCAATAGATACATTGAAGCAATCCACAGACCAAGAAACATGAATACCCACAAAAATATGAAGAGATTCTCAACCACACTAGTAATTAGGGAAGTAGATGCCAAAACCATAGTAAATATCATTTCACACCCTATTAAGAAGTTGGATCATATCAAGTGGAGATGACGATATGGAGCAATGGAAACTTAGACTCCTGGAGAGAATATAAATGTCTATGACTACATGAAAGAGCAATTTGGCAGTATCTAGTCATGTTAAAGAAGCCCTCACACTATGACCAACAGTTTCACAGCTAGCTAAGTCCAGAGCAGCTCTCACCCAGACACACATGAAGATACGTACAAAGATGTTCACTGGAGCAGTGTTTGAAATGAGACACATTAGAAATGACTTCATGTTCTCCAAGAGGAAGAAGGATAAATTGCATATTCATATGATAAAAAACTATGCAGCAGTGAATGTGAACTCTCCCTCTCTGTATATGTATGCATATATACCTTACATATATTTTATATATGATAGATTTTATACATCATATATTTTATATGTGATATATATGTATTATACATTATATACTTGATACATGTATACCATACTTTATGTATACTTAATATACATTTATACTTACATATACGTAATATATTACATACTTAATATATGTATACTATAAAATATATAAATATACAATAAGTATAATTTGTAATATATAAATAAATATTATAATTAATGTATACATATATACATATATTTATATATGTAATATATACATATAACATATATTTTATATACATATTATATAATACATATATAATATATATATTCCATAATATGTGTGCATATTTTATACATTATATATACACTCTATATATCAGGGAAAATATTGTGTACATATATTCAGGAAAATAATGTATATATTTTATACATTATATGATACATATAAACTATATAATGTATAAAAATACATATTATATAATATGTATATACTATATGTTACATTATAAAATACAGTATTATAAAATATATTTTAAAAATATATTTTAAAAATATTTTTAAAATATATATTATAAAATATAATATAATACCTATTATATAATATGTATTTTTATATTTAGTATATATTTATATAGTACATAGTATACTATATAGTATATGGTATACTGTATAGTATATTTTTGTATATAATTGTATATTATATATATTCAACTTGGATGAATCTCACAATTTACTGTTGAATGATAAAAGCATATTGTGGGCCAGGTGCAGTGACTCAGGCCTGTAATCCCAGCACTTTGGGAAGCCAAGATGGGCGGATCACCTGAGGCCAGGAGTTCGAGACTAGCCTGACCAACATGGAGAAACCCTGTCTACTAAATATACAAAATTAGCTGGGCATGGTGGTGTATGCCTATAATCCCAGCTACTCGGGAGGCTGAGGCAGGAGAATTGCTTGAACCCAGGAGGCAGAGGTTGTGGTGAGGCGAGATCATACCATTGCACTCCAGCCTGGGCAACAAGAATGAAATTCCAACTCAAAAAAAAAGCATAATGTGAACAAATACATAGTATATCATGGAAAACAAAGCTTCATTTAAGGAAACTTTATATGTAGTAAAAAAGTAAAGCAATGCTTGGAAATAATAAGCATCATATTGGAACAGTGGTTATATTGGTGAGAGTAGAAAGGAGAACAAATGCATGAGGATTTACACAGGGGGCTGCAACAGTGTTGGTATAAAGCTTTCTTAAGCTGAGTGACAGTTACAAAGGATAATAAATACCTTTTTAAATACACTTTTGGGTGTCTGAAATACTGATTAAATTAAAACAAATAAGCTTTACTCTTTAAGACTCCATAACTCAGCTCTTTCACCCTCTTCCCACTGTTGTCACCGTGATACATTGATGAATTCTCATCCATACCCAGCCTACAGTTCTGTTCATCCTTTCTACCGTCTCCTGCGTGACATCAGCACTCCTACTGCTTAGCCAGCCAATGACTTCAAACTTCCTGGGTCACTTACATTCCAGTAACCTTTAACTGCACTTGTCTTAGTAATGCACAAGCTATGATTTGTTTTTTCTTTTTCTTTCTTTTTTTTGAGATTCTCACACTTTTGCCCAGGCTGGAGTGCAGTGGCATGATCTTGGCTCACTACAGCTTCTGTGATTCAAGTGATTCTCATACCTCAGACTCTCAAGTAGCTGGGACTACAGGCACATGCCACCATGCCCATCTAATTTTTGTATTTTTGGTAGAGATGGCATTTCACCATGTTGACCAGGCTGGTCTCGAACTCCTGGCTTCAAATGATCCACCCACCTTGGCCTCCCAAAGTGCTGGAATTATAGGCATGAGCCACCGTACCCATTCTGTTTTTTTTTTTTCTCTCTCTTGTTTAGTTATTTATTTTTAAAATTATTATTTTTTGAGACCAGGTTTTGCTCTGTTGCCCAGGCTGGAGTGGAGTGGTACTCCATAGCTCACTGCAGCCTCGATCTCCTGGGCTCAAGTCATCCTCTTGCCTTAGCATCCTGAGTAGGTGGGATTACATGCATGCATCACCACACCCAGCTATTTAAAAAAAATTTTTTTTGTAGAGATGGGGTCTTGCTATGTTACCCAAGCTGGTCTGAAACTCCTGGCCTCAAGTGATCCTCCTGCCTTCGTCTCCCAAAGCTCTGCAATGACAGGTGTGAGCCACCACTCCCAGTCACAAGCTGCATTTTGGATCTTGTCACCCAAAACATCTCTACCCAATACCCTGGCATTCTCTTCTTCTGCTTTTTCCTTGCACTTGCCTAGCTAATCTTCCCTTTGATCTCCTGGGGCCTCTATTTCCTTGACTTCCTTTCTCCCTCCAATCCTCCCCTGAGTTATTTTCTTCTTTCCTAGCAAACTAGGACCTATAACCAACATCTTAGAGTGTCTGGTTGCAACTGTCTTACCCAACTCCAGCCATCCACTTCCTCGAATCCTGGCTTGGGGTGCTAAACAATGCTAACAGAAATCATGTGACTGCCGTGATCAGCATCATTTCAAATCTGTTTTCTGCAGAGCAGGGTGACTCTAGGTCCTGATGCCAGTCTTTTCACTCACCCCTAGTTGAAATCATTATCTGCCTTAAATATCAGCTCTGGCTTCCCTTTGCCTAGAATGGTGAGCTAACTGTGGCCTGCAGAGCTAAGGGCTCAGGCAGGTGCCTGAAGAGTGAGCCTGGGAGGAGAACATCTTTTTGGCAGGCTCTGCGTCACCATCCTTGCTTCAATCTGAGTTCGTCTGCTTTAATCATTTAAAATATTGGTCTTACAAGTAAGATTTCACATAATAAAAAAGGGAGGAGTCCTGCTCTGCAAAATCTTTGAGTGGCTTTCTATTATACACACAAACCCGTTACTTACATGGAGTTTGTGGGATGTGGCTCTGTCCTCTTCTCCAACCTCATCTAGTGCTACTTATCCCCGGCTTCCCACACTGCAGGCTCAACTCTGCTCTCACCTCTAGGCTCATGTGCCTTCTACATGCTCACAGACCTGTTCCTCTGTTCTTTGTATGCCTGATGCTTCATTTTCAAAATTCTCCTTACATGTCACCTGCCCTGGTCTTCCTCATTATTCTGTATCACACTACCTTATTCATCTCCTTCATAACACTTCTCACCATCTTTATTCAATTTTTTGTTTGCTTCCTCATTCATTGTCTGTTTCTCCCCTCACTAGAGTATAAGCCCCGTGATGGGAGGCATCATGTTTGTTTCGTTTAACAATTAGTAGCAGAGCCAAGGAGTAGCTTCAGCCCCTCTTCTAAGGCTCAGAGTAGGAAAATGGATTTGAAATGATGCTGATCAGGACCTTCACCCCAAATTGCCTCAAATAAGTAACTAAAGGAGAAACAGCACCCCTTGGTGCACACCCTTGCTGTACACATGAGGCTTTATGGAAGGTGCCACGGCTCTCTCAGTTCCAGTCAGATGCTGCCCATGGACCTTTGTATAGAGAAATCCTGGAGGTGCGCTGGGATCCCTAGCGTATCCTATTCACATGCATAGGAGGCACTCAGGAACATTTTTTGGAATGAATCTTTGAAAGTTTGAAAAATACCAGCTTAGGAAGTAAAGTTCACCTCTCCTAAATCACTAGGAGGAAGAAAACTAATTGGAAGTCAGTTTTCTCTCTTCTCCTGGTAATCCATTACTTACCCATTGTCCTATTCCAGGAGAAAAGACAACATGCTACACAGAGAAAAAATTCTCCTTTCCAACACATGTGCTACATTGAATCTCCAGATATGATGAATTGAGACACTTACAGAGTTAAGTGTGGAAGGGCGAACTGATTTCACAATAAATTGGTTAACTATTTAAGTGTTTCAAGATTCAGCTTAAGTGTCCTCAGTCCATCTTGATATAAGTGGCAAACTTTCAAAAGGTTGGAATGCCTGTCATTGTGGCAATATGCAAGTGCACTGCAGGACACAGAACAGTAGTTAGCTAATTACTTCAAGTATATGAGACAGATTAGATATGATCAGTAGTTACGCAAGCCAAATCCTAAACAGAAAAATCTCAGTCGTATCCATGTGTGTACACAGGTTGTCATGGCCACACCTTGGCTTGGCAAGTGCATCGAGGAACATTTTCTCCCAGGCTGCCTTTTCCCTCGCCTGTTGTGATTGTCTATAAGGCTTATAATAAAACATGGTGAGATAGCAAATGTGGTTTATGTGGGTATATTTGTCGTTCTCTGCAAACAAGATTGAGTCTTTTAGAAGAAATACCCAAGCAGAAAAATGGCTGCAGACAAAAACAAAAACAAAAAAACCCCCAAAAAACCAGGGTAGTACCTATGGGTAATAGAAGGCACTGTGAAGGTGAATGGATGTAGGGTGTTCGGGTATGTGAACTGGGCATCTGGGTCAGTACAGGGATTGGAACTGAAATGGAGGTGACAGTGGAGGTTATACAGTAGGGAGAGTGAGTCTGATTATGATGATAGCTACAACTTTTTAAAAGAATAACTCTGACAACCCAGGTACTGGGGCCTTCACTTAGGTTTGCTTTTTCAACTCTTTCAGAAATACTATGAGATAAGGGCTTTTATTATTCTCATTTTATATGGGAAGACACCGAGGCTCAAAGAGGTGAAGTAATTTGCCAAAAGTCACGCAGTTAATTCCAGAGCCAGGATTTTATCTAGGATTGTGTACTTCCAAACTTTGTGCTTACAAACACTGTTCCATCAGTATCCTCTGTTCCACTGTGTATGTTCCATACTGTTCCACTGTATCTTCTGTTGGCAGGACAGTCTAGAGATCAGGAGAAAGGTTAAGCTTAGAGCTGTAATTACAGGGGGGAATTTCTGAGAACATAGCAAAGTCAAAGAGAGTCAGTCTCTGGCAGCTTCCCCGAGGTGTGGCATACAGGTGAGACCTGGGGAGCACTGAGAATTTGTATTGGAGAAAGTATGTTCTGTTGTTCCTAATTTGAAAAAAAAAAAAAAAAAAAAAAAAAAAAAAAAAAGGAAGTAAATCTGTGGCTGAGGTGAAGGACAGAAGAGTAAAAGATATAGGAAAATAGATGTAAAACAATAACCACTAAAGTGTACTGGCCAGTTCACTGAATGCTTAGAATTGCTGATATTGGTTTTAGATGGAGTTGCTTTTTCCTCAGGTAACTCCATGTAGCAGGGTCTAGGGTGAGATCTAAGGGGTGTATTTAATGATGGTTAATGATATTCCTGAGTAGAAGGGAAGAGGTCAGTTGGTTCTCCATTAGAGGAGTCAAAAATGTCGCAACAAACGATGTAATTCCTGCCTCACTATCAGAAGAATGGAAACTGGTATGGTTTGGCTGTGTCCCCATCCAAAGCTCATCTTGAATGGTAGCTCCCATAATTCCCACGTGTCATGGGAGGGACCTGGTGGGAGATAATTGAATCACGGAGACAGGTCTTTCCCGTGCTGTTCTCAAGATAGTGAGTAAGTCTCATGAGATCTGGTGGTTTTATAAAGGGGAGTTCCCCTGCCCATGCTCTCTTGCCTGTCACCAGGTAAGACTTGACTTTGCTCCTCCTTTGCCTCCTGCCATGACTGTGAGGCCTCCCCAGCCATGTGGAACTGTGAGTCCATTAAACCGCTTTCCTTTAAAAATCACCCTGTCTTGGGTATGTGTTTATTAGTAGCATGAGAACATACTAATACACACTTGTCTGATTCATTATGACTATGCCATTTCTTTCTCTAGAGCTTTGCTACTCAAAATGTGGTCCCTGGAATATCAGCACCATCTGGGAGCTTTACCCCAGACTGATTGAAATAGAGCTTGCATTTTAACAGGCTCCCCAGGCAATTCCTATATGCAGTAACGTCTGAGAAGTACTGCCCTAAAATAGGTATTGTGCCAGCTCGGCAACTTGGTGAACTCTTGTTCAGCCTTCAAAGCCTAGCTCAGATATCACCTGTTCTTTAAAGCTTTCCCTAGCAATGTCTTAAAGAGTTAATCCCTCCTTCCTTTCTGCTCTTTCTCCTCCTACTCATCTCTATTCTGTGCTCATGACACTGTGTTCTTGAGGAGAGGGTATCTGTGTTACTCCTCTTTGTATTCTAGTGTGTCAACTCTGTCACTTCAACAAGATGGGTTATAAAAAGCATCCAGTTATTGAATTTAGTTATTCAATTTAAGTCCCTCTTGGACAATGATTTTTAAATTTTTCTATGCACAAAAATGACCTTGTTAAATTGGAGGCCTGTAGACCTCACCCCTATGAATGCTGATTCTGCATGTTTAATTGGGCCCCAGGAATTTACATTTTACCTAGCAGCTCTAAGGATTTCTGGTGCAGATGACTGAGAGAGATCTCTGGTTTAGAAACATTTCCTGGTGTCTGTAATGTGGAGCTTCTTTCTGGCCTGGTGGATTGCCGCTATCCTGTGTATTGTGCTGGTCTTTATGTCCTCTAGGTATCAAGAATGCCTTAATTAGTAATGGGGATACCCAAATAGGTATGGACTATATATCAGTAAGGATGCCTTTATAGAGAAATGAAAATATGCTGCATTGCAGGCCCTAACAGTCTCAGTTACTCAGTATGGTAGAGACTGTTGTAAAGATCTCTTTCCCTAAGGTGGAGGTTGCAGTGAGCAATAATCGCGCCACTGCATGCCATCCTGGGTGACAGAGTGAGACTCTGTCTCAAAAAGGGGAAAAAAAAGAAAAATCTCTCTCCCTAAATGGACTCAGTGATTCTTAGGACCCATTCCAGGATGTGTGAAACATGTGACTATTTTCCACATATACAGCTCTGATTGTGTGAGTGCTGCTATGTGCCAGGCAACATATGATAGGTGAGTACATTGATGATTTCATTGAATTCACACCATGATGCTGGATACGATGCAAGGGACACTGCCACCCTTTGAATGATGAGAAATGAAGTCAGGGGTTCTTGCTTCTTTCCTGTTTGCCAAGCTGTCTCTCTGTTTCTTCAGCTATACTTTTTACTCATTATCCATGCAAAATTCCACAGGGATCAGCAGAGGGGGTGGTTGTCAGCCTTCCCTAAAGTTCCTTCACTGCACTCCACTTCTAAGCCTTAATCATAACCATTTTTCTCCAGTTGTAGAATATATCTGTACTAGGGGATGTCTGGAAAACACAAAGAAGTGATTTATTTCCTTTCTTGAGAGAATTTTTAACCAGTTTGATTCTTTCCTTAGCTGGTGCTGCCTCTAAATCCACACTTATCTTCATGGCTGGAGTAACAGATACATGGATACATATTTTTGAGTTGTTATAGCAACGGAATCAAATCACAAAAGAGTGGAGACAATCAATTTTTGCAGTTGATTGGAAAGACAATTAGAAAATTAGATTGTCAGGGGCATAGCTAATTTAGTTAATGCTGCAGAGTTCTCTGAGAATAAAGCAAAGTTGTTTTTTCTCGGGAGGGTTTGTTATTTGGAGAGTTAGGATAAAGAATGGATTAAATACATTATGGTACATCCATAAATTGAGACACAGCGGTGCTGATTTCTTTCAAAGTCTACTATATGTAGGGCACAAAGACGAATACAGCAGGCCCAGTTCTTGCCCTCGTGGAATTTATGGTCTACTGAATGAAGTAGAACTGTGTAGATCTATATACACTATCATCGAAAGCCATCCAAGATATGTTGTAAATAATGCATAATGTAAAAACAGTATACGTTTGTGTCCAAATGAATTTGCCAGATGGTTACGACCAATGTTATTAATGGCAGTTATCTCTGAGGACTAGTAAGGGGTTTGGGTTGGGGATTGCAGGAATGGGAGGGAATGATGAACTGTGCAACTTTTTGTGGCAGGGACTGTGAACTACCTGCCCTCGAATCCCTTCTTCAGTCAAAAAACAACAAAATCAAACCAAAACAGAACAACAACAACAACAAAAACAAACCCCAAATGTATTCCAGACTTCTTATGGCTTGATGTAGTCATAAGACTAAGTTCTAGGCAAGTAGAAGTGTTGTACATGACAGCTAAAAAGGCCTTCTAGAAAGGGAAGGGACTCGCCCTTTTGCCTATGTTGCTTTCTGCTGCTTGGAATGTGGAATTGTGGTATGGTCCTGGCAGCCATCTTGGACCATGAGGAGATCTGGAGGGTGGAAGCCATGGACAGGAGAACACTAGGATGAAGGACCATGAGTCTCCTTCATACCAACCTGCTACCACTTTTGCCATTTGCTGTGATGGTAGCAGTAGCCACATATGAATATTTTACATTTATTAAAATAACATAAAATAAAAAGTTTAATTCTTCTACCCTACTAAGCCACATTTAAAGTACTCAATGGCTACCTGTGACTAGTGGCTACTAAACTGGACAAGACAAATAATAGAACATTTCCATCATCACAGAAAGTTCTATTAGATAGTGCTGCTCTGCTGCCTGGTTCCTGGTTCCAGGCTTTACAAGAGCCGATAAATCCCCATAGTTATGTCTTTGTTACTTATGGTTGAATTAAACATACACTACACAAATTCTATTTTATAATGACCATATATTAATTTTATGATATAAAACTCATATAGTTTTAAATACACAATTAAACATCAAACACGGATTAAAACAGATCAAGATATATTATAAATAACTTGGTTTGATTATTTAAAAAACAGGAATATTGTGTCAAAAATAAAATTTTTAAAACCCTGGGTATAGAAGAGATCTAGAAAATTATAAACATTTGGATGTATTTCCAAAAGCAAAAGGCTGGGCATCTGAAGTTTATATAAGCTCCACTTGGAATCGACATAGACCGCACACCAAGTAGGTGTATACATTTCTATAGAGTTGCTGTCTGCACATTCAGCTATGGAGCATATTAAGAATGTTCTGACAGATACAGTGAGCATTCATAGGAGACACTTTTATAAGGATAAGATATGGTCTGGTGCTCTCTAGCTATTTATCAAACTCTGCTGTTTGCATTTTGAAAATATACAATGACATTACATTTTAAATACACTAAGTTATATTGTGCTGCCTTTGAACCTGCAGCAAAATTATGATACCATTGTGTATTTTTAAACATTAAATATTTCTCACATTTTTGCACTACAGCAAGCAAACCAAAGGCTTTTAGCATTCCAGGTCATGTAGACTCTTTCAATAAGGTTGTTTATTCTTCGTTCAACGTGTGCGGGATTCAGGAGAATCATTTCCATTCTTATAGGAAGGTGCCACCCAGGTAATTTTTGGCACATAAATATCAATGCATATTCTGATCTGTTTGGAAAATGCAGTACATAAAACCCATTCACCAGGCTGAGGTCACCACGGGCGGATAAACCAACACTCTGCAGTGGCTGCTTATAACAAAGTAGAAAAACCTTATGCTTTCAACAGGGCACCAAATTTAGTAAGTCCCTAAGCACCCCTACCTGGTACTCTGCCAGCACAAACGGAGGCCATGTGCTGGTTTTTTTCCCTCTTCCTCATGTTTGTGTGTGTGTGTGTGTGTGTGTGTGTGTGTGAGACAGAGAGAGACAGAATATTTTATTCTTCCAAGTTGCGATGATTTGACATGTGCTGTTTTTACATATTTCCATTTTCTAGTTGCACTGAAAGTCTCAGAGGCTTATGGAGATGAGAATCAAAAGTTGGTAAGCATGTTCCTGGTAGGCAAATGGTGCTGTTATGAAATCCTGTCTAAAAATCACATTGGAAAAAAAGTGGTTTCAATTGTGGACTTCATATGACCACCATGTCATTTTTATATTTGCCTGAGAAACAAAGGGATGAGAGCAAGAAGTGAAGATGGTTGGGAGATACAATTTGGAGAGAGGGTCTGTTTCTAATACTCCTAATACTAACTTGGCATTTCAGAGTGTCGTTTATCTCCTTCCAGTTCCATCAGCAGTGGTAATTTTTAGTGCCATCACTAGGAACTTGGTCTACTGTCCCGTTCAATACAGCATGAAGTCTGACATCCAGAAAATATCAAAGAACAATTTAAATTTTTACTGAAGTCTCAAGAAACAATGAGCAAAGGGGATTACATTTTTAACTCACAGAAATGTTATAAAGTTCTCTTTTCTGCCTTTTATCCCATTGTCTCTGGAGTGCAGCCAACTCTTGCTGAATCTCCCTAAAACCTCCACGCTTTCCAGACTCCCTCTAGCATGGTTCTTTCTTGACTCCTGACCCTTGACATTTTGGATCTGGTGTTTTCTTTCATGAGGGTCTTGGTCTTTTCTAATGTAGGATTTCAAGATTTTTCTGGATATTTTTTGACATTTTGGATCTGGTATTTTCTTTCATGAGAGTCTTGGTCTTTTCTAATGTAAAGATTTCAAGCTTTTCTGGATTTTTAAAATTATCTTTCTGCTGTTCCCAGCATTAACACCACCAAAGGCCCTAGACGGCGAGCAGGCAAACCCAGAAGCCACTCAGCTCAGTAAGCAGTGGGAAAAGTCTGAGAAACTTGCATGCTACATTTTTACTTTTGTGTGCTTCAGCTACAAAACCTTTTAACATCCTTCTAGTTCATCTTCCTTTCTTCCAGCCTCCAGGCCCCCTTAACCTTAGCTGCTCTGCAACATTAGCTAGTTTTTACCCAACTACTACTCCCTACCCCAACGTTGGCCACCTGTTCCTTCCGTCCCCTCTTCCCTCCCTACTGCCTCTGCTATGTGACCTTAAGCTAGTTGCCTCGGTTCCCTCACGTGTAGATCACACACCTGTTCTAGAAGGTCACTGTGGGGCCCTCCTCTTCTGAGATTGTAAGATTCAGGTCATGCCTACTCAAGAACAAACGCCTGACTTGGTTAAAAGTGAACACCTCAGCATGGGTTGCTCCTTCTCCTTTAAAGTATTTTTTGATGGCACAAGTAACAGGTATATGAGTATATATTCCTATACAAAACAAAAACCATTAAGAATGAGACTGAAAAAATCATTCCTTCCTCTAACCCCCACCCACACCTCTTCAATTTTTTAAGCGATTAAAAAAATACAAAAAGCCCCAAATTTCATCCATTCTTGTCTTTTTTGAGATGGAGTCTTGCTTTGTTGCCCAGGCTGGAGTGTAGTGGTGCCATCTCAGCTCACTGTAACCTCTGTCTCCTGGGTTCAAGCGATTCTCCTGCCTCAGCCTCCCATGTAGCTGGGACCATGGGTGCACGCCACCATGCTCAGCTAAGTTTTATATTTTTAGTAGAGACAGGGTTTCACCATGTTGGTCAGGCTGGTCTCAAACTCCTGACCTCAAGCGATCTGCCTGCCTTGGCCTCCCAAAGTGCTGGGATTACAGGCGTGAGCCCCTGTGCCTGATCTCACTTTACTTCTTTAGGAGTTTGATGTGTATTTTTGCTGAGAGTTTTCTATGTTTTTATATACATATGTATATCCCAAGACTGTACAATTTTGTTTTGTGAAGAATTTTGTGAAGAATTTTAAACATATAAATGCTATTCCTGTACATTTTTTATTTTCAAGTTCCTCTTGAATGTCTGAGAGGCTGGTAAAAATGAGATAAGCTGGGCAAGTGTGTTCTTGGCAGGTAATTGGTGCTGTTTTGAATAAAAATAAAAATGATACACTGTGCTTACTGTTTTCATTTGCATTCTTTTGCCCTTAATATCATTGTTACTATAGAAGAATGTAGATCTTTTTTTTTAAAAAAAAAAACAAAAACAAAAACAAAAAAAACAGCTGCACAGTATTCCATGTAGTAGCAAGAAGTAGAATAATCATACCGGTAGCTAAAATTTATAGACTGCTGTTTGCCAAGAACTGTTCTTACTTAATCTTCAAGGAACTCCATGAAATAAGCAGCCAATATTAGTACCATTTTACAAACAAGATATCTCAGAACCAATACAAAATTACCATGCCTTATTTCATCTGTTGCCAGACATTCCAGTTGTTTCAACTGCTTATGGTGACAAACATGAGACCAAATCTCCTTGCCAAGGTGCAGGTAGGATGATGCCAAGATGGAAACAGATGAGGTGTGGGGCATCTGCATTTTTAGATTCAAGGGATACTTCCAGACTTCCCTCATGATTGTATTAAGAGAGACTGTAAATACTGAGAAGGGTGGGAGTGGAATATAGAATGAGGAGTGAGCTGGTAGGATGGCCAGAAAGGGGATGGGGTGGAGGGATGTATGGCAGATACACTCGATGGCAATAACTTGCTTAAGCCTACCCTGAAAATGACCCTGTATGGCACCTGAATGTGTGTCTGGAGTTCCCAGCTAAGGAATTCAGGAGTGGCCAACTGGGAGATTTGTTCCTTGTCTGTGAGGCACATTTGAAGCCCTTGGATCCATTCTGTGGAATGTGTGTAAGCTGCACAGGAGATCAGGGCCCTTTGTTTTGGGTTAATTGAAGGTTGTTAGGTGGAGGTTGTTAGGCAGAGGGTGCTAACTGAAAATGCTATATAAACTGCACGCTTTTTGCAAGTGGTTGTGGTTCTTCTGCCCAGTCTGCCGCCGCTGGACCGTCCCTGTATATAAGTTTCCCACTAATAAAACCCTGTGTCTCATCTGCTGGCTCCATGTCTCTTTGGCTTCTTGAACATGATGCCATCCTTGTTGAGGTTAACAGGGGTCCAGCACAACAAGGGACAGCTCAAACTCCAACTTCATCCACTTTCCAATTGTGCATAAGGACAATTCTGGGTAAAAGCAGCCTTTTCCCGCTATTTCTTCCAATGTCCCTAAACTCCAAGGCATCAGCTCACTTCTGCCTTGTCTCCCCCACCCAAGACCTTCCACCCACCGTGCGGTGCATCTGGGCCCCAGCTGTGCCAACTTTGTTAGGCTTAGGAAAGATGTCAAGCCTTTCAATATTTACTTTATCCCAAGAACATACGGCAGGCAGACAGGCCTCCATCCCTTCGTACCATTTACACAGATGTCAGGCCGTGGATGTGGGTTCATTTTTCATTCTTTAATCCACAGGTAAGAATTAAACCATAACCTGCCTCACCAACACCACAGCATCAATATTTTCTCAGACTGGAACATGGTTTCCCCGTTCTTATCCACCATTTAAAAATAAACTTAACATATGGCATTTGTCTTATGTCAAAGGAATGCAATGTGCTTTTCTTGACATATGACTCAATTCAAACACTGGGAAAAAGTTTGATATTTCAGAGGAGTGTGCAGTGGGAGGGAATAGGATTGCTACCTTCCCCCATTACACTGGTTAATCCCTTGAGGCAAATTTCCAGAACCTGAGATGTCCTGAGTTTCTCAGATAATTGAGTTGCTTAAATCAAAATATGTGTCATACAGACCCAAGGGTAATGCTGGATACTCAGTAAGACTTCTTAAAATCACAGTCAAACCAATAGGTAAAATGCATGGAAGTTGGGAGCACCCAAGATTATATTTATGGAGTTTTCTCAAAGGCCCTGCAATGCCAGACCAATCATTCAAACACACCCCAATGACACCACATCAATGGAGGTAAAGGAAAGAGGACATGGACACACAGCAAAAGCTTGCAAGTGGGGAAAACGTTCATATACAAGCAGAGCAACAATGAAAATAACTACCACTTGCTGGATGTTTATAAATCAAGCACAAACTTAGCACTTTGCTGATGTGATGATGCTCAATACTCGCAACCATCTTCCGAGGCTGATATTGTTACGAGCCCCATTTTACATATGGGGAAATTGAGATTTAGAAAGCACAACATTTTGGATAAAGTTATACAGCTATTGAATGAACAGGAATCCAAGTCCACTTCTGTCTGATTCTAGAGCTTGGCCTGACTCTGTTCATAACAAAGGCTTATTATTATATGACATCAGGGAGAGCAGGTTGTAAATCCCATCTCTCAAGACATAACTATGATTCTGTGAATTTTTGCCTCCAAACAACTTCTCAACTTTTTTTTTCTTTGAGACGGAGTCTCGCTCTGTCACCCAGGCTAGAGTGCAGTGGTGCGATCTTGGCTCACTGCAAGCTCCGCCTCCCGGGTTCACGCCATTCTCCTGCCTCAGCCTCCTGAGTAGCTGGGACTACAGGTACCTGCCACCACATCTGGCTAATTTTTTTTTTTTTTGTATTTTTAGTAGAGACAGGGTTTCGCCGTGTTAGCCAGAATGGTCTCCATCTCCTGACCTCATGATCCACCTGCCTTGGCCTCCAAAAGTGCTGGGATTACAGGCATGAGCCACTGCACCCGGCCAACAACTTCTCAACTTTCTAACCTGCCTGTTCATGCACTGAAGTAGCCTGCTAGCTGCGTACCCAATATTCTAATCCCTTCACCTAGGTTACTGGAAGAGTGATCTTCCAGGGGACTAGAATATCATCATGAGCTCACTTGCTCAGAAATCATCAGCGATTCTGATACATAGCTCTCTGACTAAGACGGTGCCCTACAGACAGTGAGCACACGAATATTTACTGAATGACTAAACATGCTCCAGTGACCTTCTTCCTTTCCCTGGCACAGTTTCTGAAATTAGGTGTCCTAGGTTACACCTATAGATCAGGCGATGTTAAATACTGTAAAAACACTCTTCCGAGTCTGAAAGACTTGAGCCCTGTCTTTCTTGGCTCCATGCCCTGAGGCAAATCCCTTCAAGGCTCTGATTCTTTTTCCTTCCATGTCCCCATTACCTGGTCAGTGTAAACTTAGCAGTGGTATATGCCTAAAGTACACAGGATTCTCACAATATCATCATTAATAAATACTGTTGAAACATTTTATCGGTCATTCACACCCTAGTAAATCAACAGATCTGAGCCAATTTCCCTGTGACTGCGAGGTGGGAGCAGGGTATTTAAGGAAGAAAAGTTTTTGTGGGCCAGAAGAGGAGGCCCTGTTGGAACATGGTGTCCTGCCTGGTAGAAGGTTGGTGGTCACCAGCTACCCCCATGGTGGCCCTGGAATTTTAGAAGTTGCTGTGGGAAGGACAGAAGCTCCTGGGAGGGAAAGGAAGAATGCTTAACAAGAACCAAAAATGGGCCGAGGACATTTTACTAACCTCAGAGTTTTGACTACCTGAGACCCAGACTGAGCTGTGGGCCTAGGAGAAAGAGAAACGGTGAGGAGGACACAGCTGCCTTCTCCACCTGTGTGAGCTATTTTTGCACAATTTGCTCCTGGCGACATTGGGAGAACTTTTTAGGTACCAACTGCTGAGAAACCAACCGCTCCCAAACAGCAATGATTTATTATTGTCTCCTCATTTGTTGGATTGGCAATCCGGCTGGTTCTTCTGCTAGTCTTGCCTGGGGTCATTCATGTAGCCACGGTCATTTGACAGCTTGACAGAGGCTGGAGAGCCCAGTGGCTTCATTTATGTGTCTGGTAATTGATGCCTCAGCTTTCCACCAGATGCCTTCTCTCCTCCCATAGGCAACAATGGGCTTCTTGACAGCAGGGACGTCTCAGGGTTCTAGGAGGGTGACAGCAGAAGCTGCAAGGTCTCTTAAGGCCTAGGGTTCAAGAGTTGTACAACATCACTTCTGCCACATCCTATTGGTCAAAACAAGTGGCAAGGGCAACCCAGATTCAAGAGGGTGGAACAATGGAGCCACCTGTTGTTGAAAAGAGTGATGATGTCGTGTTGCAGAAATGCCTGGACATGGGGTGGTATGAGTAGTTGGGTGCCATTATGGTAAAAATCTGTGATGGGATATCCTTTCCCACAGTATTTCCAGAATGTTCTGCACCTACTAGCCTAAGAACTTTACCTACAGTTTATATGGTTATTTGGTTTCCTGGGGTCACCATGAAAATTAATGTCTCTTGGTCAATGTGGTTGGTTGGTGACCAAAACCAATCCAGGAACCTGCTTCTAGAACCTTTCTGGATCTTTGACTCTGCTCCTCCCACCTCCCTTTTCCTTCTTCTCACTGAAAAGCATGGTGTTGACCTCAGGCCTAAATAGTATTAAAAAAAGGAAAATTGTTTTGACTCTTTAAGATGTTTTTCATCATCTTCAGGAAAGGGATCCAATACTAGGGACTGTTCTGTAACTGTACTATCAGCCAGCATTCCATGGGCCCAGTCCCGGAGCAATATCACATTCAAAGATACCAAAGCATAAGTAATTCCCATCTAAACTTGTGTTTCTTGAGGAATATTAAAGAGGATCCAACTCCTAACCTAAAGCACCATTTCCTCTCAGTTTCAGACTCCCTCACACCTCGAGGCTGCCCCACCATCTCTGTCTTCCTAATCTCCACTCTTCGTTTCCTCTTCAGAATCTCTTTGATGCTCCCAAATGCTAGGCCCTACTCTTCTCTTCCCTCCTTCATTCCCACATGAGATTTTTCCCCTCTATAAATCTCTTTCAGCTCCCTCCAAAACAAATCTCCCAATCGGAGCCCTTCTTCCACTTGCCACTAATGACATTTTGGGCCATATAATTCTTTGTTGTGGGATTGTCCTGTGCGTTGTAGACATGTAGCAGTATCCCTGGCCTCTATTCACTAGATGACAGTAACACTGCCTTCCAGTCGTGTAACCCCAAAATGTTTCTGGATGTTGCCAAATGTTCTGGGTGGCAAAAACACCCCCAGTTAAGAACCACTGTCTTAGCCAAAGCTGTATATTAAAGGCTCTTGGGAAATGAAGAGGGATGGCAAAATGCATTTCTGTACTGAGAGAGAAGGGAAATAAACCAAAAATAGATTTATTATACATTTAACAACTTGTGTCTCTAGTATAGTACCATGATCTAGTAGTGTGGTCAGGAGAGAAGAATGACCCAAAGACAAGTTAAATTATGCATTGTGCACTCCAGCCTGACAAGAGCATGGGATGCCAACACGAGCAGCCGCCTGGTGCTATGGAACGCCAGGGCAGTTGGGTTCAGGTCTGAAATCTGCCACTCGTTTTCAGATTCAGCAGAGCTGTGCTGGGGGTTGAGTGTGAGTCATTGAAAAGGCTCTTCAGATGTTTCTTTTTTTTTTTTTTTTTTTTTTTTTTTTTTTTTTTTTT
>NC_045435.1:69575110-69607853 GCF_002776525.5 Piliocolobus tephrosceles | reverse complement strand
GCCTCCCAAAGTGCTGGGATTACAGGCTTGAGCCACCGCGCCCGGCTTCAGATGTTTCTAATGTGAACTTCTGGTTAAGAAATTCATCCTGGCCGGGTGTGGTAGCTCAGGCCTGTAATCCCAGCACTTTGGGAGGCCAAGGCGGGTAGATCACGAGGTCCGGAGATCAAGACCATCCTGGCTAACACAATGAAACCCTGACTCTGCTAAAAATACAAAAAATTAGCTGGGCGTGGTGGCGGGCACCTGTAGTCTCAGCTACTTGGAAGGCTGAGGCAGGAGAATCGCTCGAACCCGGGAGGCGGAGCTTGCAGTAAGCCGAGATAGTGCCATTGCACTCCAGCCTGGGCGACAGGGCAAGACTCTGGCAAAAAAAAAAAAAAAAAAAAAAAAAAAAGAAAAGAAAAAAGAAATTCATCCTAAAGGCTCAATAAACACAAGCAGCTGTGGTGGAGAGCCTGCTGGGATGGGAGATGAGAGATCTGAGGTCTCTATGAGGTGGTTCACTAACTAGCTGTGCGACCTTGAGAAAGGCATTTTACCCTCTGGGACTTATTTTTATCATTTTTCAAACAAGGAAGTTGAACCACATCCATATTTCTTGCCAAGACCACCTTGGATGTTTGTCAAAATGCCTATCTGTGCCCTGATCAACATTTAATAAATTGGAATCTATCAGGGTAGAGGCCCGAAGATCTACATTTTTAAAGTACATTCTAAGTTTTTGCTACAATAAGGCCAGCAAAGATGTAGAAATTATTTCTAGGTACCAAACTCTATGGTAAATTTTCTTTGTTTTCATACCTATAATGTGTTATTATACCCATTTGACAGATGAAGAAACTGAGGCTCACACTGATTGAACAAATTCCTCAAGGTCTTGGGCATAGTAAGTTTGGGAAGCCAGGTTCTAACCCTGGGCTACAGAGCCACAGCGCCACAGCCCCTAACCATGATTCATGGTACAGTCTGCCTCCCTTCTGAATACTGACTTTTGAGTGTATCTGAACTTGAATGGTTTCTAAGCCTCCTGACACCTTGAATATTTTGACTAATTAAAAATTTTCCAAACTATTTGCCTTTACTTGTAATCAGTGATGGCTTTGTGAAAAGGCAGTGTTTTTTGGTGGGGTGGGAATAGGAGGATTCACTGAAATAAATATGTGAAGAACACGCCTTCCAAAGATGAGCCGCTTTCCTCGTTAAGCCTATTTTTCCAGGTTATCATGGCTAATTCATTGCCATATTTCATTATAGAAACTAACTGAAAGTTCATAAGTAAGTACTTTTCTGTCAGAGGTTGCAGTTAATTTCAACTTCAATAATCATTAATGATTCTGTTTTTATGCTGACTGATCCTGAAATTCTAAGAAGTCACATGGAAGCTGGTTTGCCGTTTTTGTCCTCTTTTCTTCTCTCCTAGATAGTCTATTTCCGACAGCCATATTGGACAGCCTGGGAGAGGCATTTGTTTTGATTTTCTTCATTAATGTTTGATCTGTTCAGGATAAATCACAGAGAATGCGTACCAGGCTGAACATTTGCAAGGAAAATCCGCAAAATAAAGTCAAATTCAGAAATAATTTGGTTACACCAATTCATCATGTCTAGCATTACTGACAATATTTAGACAATGTAATTCCGATTACACCTGCTTTTAGGGAAAAAAATCAGTTATACTAAATTAAATTAACATTTTAGTGTATATAATTTGTAGTTCAGAATGAGCTATAATTATCATTTAGGAGAAACCATGTGGAATGCATTACCAGCCTTCTAAGTCTTGGGTTTTAACCATGATCCATGACTCAAAATGCTTTATCCAAACAGGTTGTAAATTCTGAGACAAGCAAGATGCATTTCAGTCATTTCTACTTTAATTCCAAATGAAGAATTCATTGTCTTTTCAAATTATAATAAATTGAAGAGCAATTTCCCACTAAACAAATCAAGGAAATTGAAAAATTACTTCTCTGGGAGCTGTTTTCTGCATCCTTTTTAAAAAAACAAAAAACAAAAAACAAACAAACAAAAAAACCATGGTTTTACTATTCTTAATGTGTATACTAATAGACATCTGCATTGCCAAAACAATTTTCTTCCTCTTCTTTAAAGTAGAAGGTGAACTCTGAAAAATGTTAAATGTTCAATGTAATTTCATTCCAGGGGGAGTCTGGAGCCTGCAATGAGAGCTCACATTTAAGAACCTCAATTAATATTTAGAACATTAGCTCCCAAAGCCTTTCTCTCTCAGTGATGCACTTCCTGGGGAACCACAGAATTATGAGTCATGAATCTAAGGATACATGTAAGCCATAGCTGTGGGCACTCAAATGTCCTCAAAATTCTTGGGATTGTTAATCTAAGATTTAAATGTACATAACAATCTGGCAGAAAAGAGAGGAAATGGTAATGCATGAAAGACCAAAATGGGGAGCTGAAACCAAAGCCAGGGAATGATTTTTTAAACTCTTGTGTGCTCTGTCTTTTGAATACCTATTTCTCCTGCCCTTGTTTTTCTCCTTTAAGTAGAGACATGGGGAAGAGTCTTCGATGAACAGAGAACAGGGGTATATCTGTATACTGCCATTTCTTTTTCAACCACGCCAGCAAAACAATTTGACTTATTCTAAAAGAGTGACTTGGTCTCTGAATAGGTGATCTGGACCCAGGATTCTCTGTGCAAGGCTTATTTTTGTGGCTATTGGCACTATGGAAATTTCTGACTTCATTTCACAGTGCTGAGCTCTGGGAAATGAGTTAGGAGCTTTCCATCCTGCGGGCTGCAGCTTCTCCGAAGAGACTGATTAGCAGGCACTAAGACCAAAGCACCCTCAGTTTGAAGAAGAGTTTGCTCATCTGGAAGGAGCTTGTTGAATTTTAAAGGTCTTTTCTGAGGGTACCATGGAGTTTCTAGGAAGGACACCCTGTTGGCAGGATTTTGGTTGGGTTGGTCACTGAACACTGGAATATTTTAACTTCAAGGTTCCCAAGTTGTGACAAATCAATGGACAGATGTAGGACATCAGTCAGTTGAGTAACTATTGTCTCTCATGGAATTGTCCTATTTCTGTAGCACGAAGGCAGTTTAATTTCACTTCATTTTTACTCTAAAGTTGGATTAAGAAGACAGAAAACCAGGAAGAGTAGTTTTATATAGGAAATCAGTAACTGTCACCATGTGAAAAATTTTCCTCATTGTTTCATTATTCCGATCAGTATTCCTAATTTGTGTCAATACAAATACAAACAGATTTCTTAGATTTAGTGGTGAAAGTCAACTTATATACCAAAGACAACTAACTCCAAAGCCAACTCATAGATTGTCTTGGAGATCAGCTACAGAATAATGATGGTTCCAAAGCTCTGTTTCAGATGAGAACCAAAGAGCCTGCATAAATATGGCTTGATAGTGGCAGACTCTTCCCAGAGGGACTCTAGGCAGTGTGGATAAAGATCATGAGAAAGTTTATTATAGATCTTTACTAAGGTGGAAAAGAGGACATCTTTTTTTCTAAAACTTGACTTTTCTGGGTGATATTTTAATCATAAATTCTCTTTTCCTAAATAAAAAAATATTTCCAAGTCATAGCAATAAAAATCTATATGTTTGGGAGTAAATTGAGGGTTAGGCCTGGGAATAAAGATTTTTCTTTTGCCATCACCTGACATCTTTACCTCTCCCCTTCCATGTACTAACCAGTTAAACATTGTAGAAATATATAAACACTGGGAAAATGCTGAATATTTCTCACTTGGTGATTCTCAGAATAGTGATCCACAAGGTTGTGAAGAAAAGTCCAGAGATTCATCTCATTTCTTCTTTGTCTATTTATAAAGTGCTTAGGTCAATGCCTGCTGTATAGCAAGTGTTAGAAATAAATTTGTTATTAATAATTATTCTGAGAAATAATTTAAGACAATGTTTGTAAATCTTTCAGCAGAATGCTGGTCACATAATACATGCTCCGTAAGTAGTATTGAATATAGAGGGAAATTACATTATATAATAAAACATCTAATTATATATTGTTGTCATTATTGTCTTTGCTCGATAAACTCCTAGTCATCCCCTAAAATCCCAACTTGAGTTAACCTTCAAAAACAAGACTTCCCTGCCACTCCTAAATATAATTAATTATTCTATCTTCTGTAGCACTTTGGTACTTAGATATCATATGTACATGTTTTATTGTACTATAATGAGTTGTTCACTGTTATGGCCCTTTTGATAGGTCACAAACTCTCTGAAGGCAAAGATCATGTTCTCTTCAGCATCACACTTCCTACATCCCATGGTGTACTGTCTGGCCATGTGGTAGGTGCTCAATAGACATTTGTTAAATTGTGCAAAAACGCTAGGCGTAGAGACAAAGGGAATGCTTCCATTTTTATGCCCAAACAAAGATGGGAATGTAGAGAATGTTATTCTTTGAAAAAAGAAATCTCAGGGGCTTACTTGAAAATAGGCTTGAGTGCTTACAAAAATGAGTGCCAAAAGCAATGGATAAGCAACTCAGGCCTGATGCAGCCCCAACGCGAGAAAATATCCCAGTCTCTTTCTTTGACTCAGCAGCTGCACAACAGATGGGAACGACTGTGGCTCAGTCACGCTGCCATGGGACTAGGGAAAAAGGACCAGGTTGCAAAAGAAAGAGAACATTTTCTCCCATGTGTTCATTTGAAAATACAGTGTCCTTTAAAGATCACCAGCTCTATACCAACATAACTTGATGTGAGTTTTGGTGCTCACGGGGGAAATGGGGTCTACAATGAAATACATGTACCCCTCATGGCCCTTAGGAGGATGAGATGTGAGCCATCTTGTCTAAAGATGTCCTTTCATCTTCCCCAAGGTCTTGCATTTTTTTCAACCCACAGAGTGACGTGATTGGGACAAATGTAGCCAGAGTGGCGGGAAGGATCTGAGCAGAGAGGTTTGCTCCAGAAAATGTCTGTTTATGGGGCTGAGTTTGCAAAAAGTGCAATACTTTGGCCCAAAGCCACTGCCACACAAGCAAAATTCCAAGCGTCTGTGTATCCTCCACCACCCCGTCCCACTCCGCGACTGGGAGAATGGTCTCCATCTCTCCTGCCTGGCTGCAAGAGAATTCTCCCAGTTAGCTGGCTTACCCACTTCATCCTGGGCCCTATCCCTGTTCCCCCAAACAAAAAGCAGTTTTTCTTCTTTTTCTGATAATAAACTCATTGATGCATCCATTTAACATCAACCAGGGTGGGTACCAGGCATGGTGTGAAGTAAGGTGATAAAGTTGCAGAAGTGATTATCCTCAAAGAGCTCCCAGTCTTGCTGGGGACAGGGACTGTAAACATGCAATTATAACACAATTTTGATAAGTCCTCAAAGAAAAATATGTTCAAAGAATTATCAACAGGGGTACCAGAAAGGTAGTTCTGTTTAACTTTCCTGGGGAATTGGTAAGATGAGGGTCTTTTGCCTAGCAAGTTAGAAAGATAAGGAGCTAGCACCACCTATGGATTCTAGAAAAGGACCTTAGTATCAGAGTAGAGGCCATTTCTTTATAAATTGAGAGTTCAAAGAGCCCTCAATTATATGATAGATCTTGGGGAAATAGCTTGTTTGTACTGAGCTTTCCCTTATAAAAAGGGGTGAGTGGTTTGCAGAATTTTAATACTTTTTGTCTAGAACTATCACAGTCTTAATTGCCTCCAGGTATCAAATCCTTGCACACATGGTTCTAATCCATAAAATTTTTGTCATTATGATAACCATGTGCCTGAGCCTCCCATTCCTTGCATAGCTCAGCAGAAAGCACATCTAAGCTTGATATTACATTTCCATGCATTCTGAACGGCCACTTGTTCTAACTCTGTGAAGGTACTTCAGGCCCTGTAAAAGATCTATATTTCTTGAGAAACAAGGGGCCGGGGCAGAGCAGATTCAAGGCAATTGATAGGAAGAATACATTGTTTTGCCCTCCAAGCACAAACCTTGCTGGCATCACACACAGGGAAGGAGGGGAATAGAAGCTGGTCCATGAACAGAAGAGTTTGAGGACCTAGCTTAACCTCTGGGGCAGGTGCCAACTATAATAGGTTTGTGGAAATTGTAGATTCTCGGGCCCACCCAAGATACTCCAGATTCACACTGCTCTGTGTCTTTCAGAGTCTTTAGACTGAGTCTTCTAAGACAGATGTATCTGTGGCCAGTAAGAATCATCTTTTACTTAAACATGCTGATGTATTATGATGTTGCCATGTCTTTATTTTGGTTTTCGGTCTTATCAAAACACCCTTTCTCTTGGCTGGGCACGATGGCTCACACCAGTAAACCCAGCACTTTGGGAGGTTGAGGCTGGAAGATCACTTGAAGTCAGCAGTTCAAGACCAGCCTGGCCAACATGGTGAAACCCTGTCTCTGTTAAAAATACAAAAATTAGCCAAGCATGGTGGTGCGCACCTATAATCACAGCTACTGGGGAGGCTGAGGTGGAAGAATCGCTTGAACCCAGGAGGTGGCAATTGCAGTGATAGATCATGCCACTGCACTCAATCCTGGGTGACAGAGCAAGACGCAGCTTCGGAAAGAAAAAAAAGTTTTCTCATTACTGGAGATGTAGAGTGGTAGGTAGAAAGGGGTGGTATATTGGAAAAGAGAGAATGAAGTGGGACAAGAAAGAGAGGGAGAGGGAAAGAGGGAGGGAGGGAAAGAAGAAGACAAAGTGGTGAGAGGGGACAAAATTCTACACTGCCACAAGTGTATTACATGAGGAACTTTATCAGCAGCAGATATATCTCAGGATGTTTTATTCTTTTTTTTTTTTTGAGATGGCGTTTCACTCTTGTTGTTGCCCAGACTGGAATGCAGTGGCACGATCTCGGTTCACTGCAACCTCCGCCTTCCAGGTTCAAGTGATTCTCCTGCCTCGGCCTCCCAAGTAGCTGGCACTACAGGCTCCTGCCACCATGCCTGGCTAATTTTTGTATTTTTAGTAGAGACGGGGTTTTACCATGTTGGCCAGGCTGGTCTCAAACTCCTGACCTCAGGTGATCCATCTGCCTTACTCTTTAAGAGTAAAAACTAAAAATGAAGATGACAAAATTCTGACAACTAAACATTAATACAAATTATAGGTGAAATAAAATTTCACAGGGTTGTCAAACTTTCTCTGTACAAGACCGGATATCCACCGACAATACATAAATGAATGAGCATGGGTGGATTTGGCCCTCTTGGCAGTAGTTTGCGAACCCATGCTAAAAGACAGGCTAACAACTGCCATCTCACTAGTGCAATGCATCTTTTGATCCAAAGGAGGAAGTAGTCTTGGGATACATTTCCCATCACCTTTCTGCTCTTCGTAGGCCACAATTTTGTGTTAAGTCAGAAAATATCATCTTTTCTCTTTGTGATAGACAACTCTGGGGCACGGTTCTTTCACCCAACTTCCCACTGGTTCCATACATTTGGATCTCTTTTGTCCTTAAAAAAGAAGTGAGTAGTATTCCGTGGTATATGTATACCACATAATGGACTTTGGGGACTTGGGGGGAAGGATGGGAAGAGGGGTGAAGGATAAAATCCTATACATTGGGTACAGTGTACACTCCTCAGGTGACGGGTGCACCAAAATCTCCAAAATTACCACCTAAAGAACTCATCCATGTAACAAAAAACCATCTGTTTCCCTAAAACAATTAAAATTAACAAAAAGAGACAGCTTTATGCCTCAAGAAAAAAAAAGACCAGGTTTTATGCCATATCCTAGAAGCCCAGAGCAAGACACTGTGGCCATGTTGATGGTTGTTTTCCAGAAACACAGCTAAGAACCTGGGGGACATTAGATATAATGGGTTCAGAATATGTACGGTCTAGTTTCTGTCTCTGCAAGAATAACTTATACTGTGGCTTTTCATCAACTAATTAAAACTGTTAACCTTCAAAGTAAATTGGTTCATACATTTCTGTTTATGTACATCTTGGAGCTCATTGAAATCCTGGGTCAGGCACCAAGTTACAGAACCAAGTTTGCAAATGAATAAAATAAAGGGTGAGAAAGTTGAGAGAATTTCCTTTTAGGGAATTCCAGAAAAATAATGTTCCAAGTGTATTCCAAACCATTCAGCACCGTGTCTTTGGTCTTTGCTTTTCCCTTAGCAGAGATGTTAAAATAGAATGACTTAGATGTCAGATAGGTTAAGTTACGATCACCATTTTGCAAAGATAATCCCCAAAGAGCTAAAATGTTTCTAAGCTCCAGCCACTGGTCTATTTATTTAAAAAGATATTAGATAAAGCAAAATTCCTGTAGAAGGAAAGAACTCAATGAGGCCCTCAGAGGTCATTTCAATAGGATTTTTGGGCCCTGACAAGTTTAAAGGGTCCCAGTGTATCTAGAGAGACATTTCAAAGAAGGGTATGTGTGTGTGTGTGCATGTGTGCGTGCACATTCACAGCAATGACTCACTGTGAGAACAGTGGGACAATAGCAGCCCAAGAACCTGACAGTTACCATAGCAAGGAAGGGGACTTTGACAAACGGAACCCTTTCATGATAATCTCAACAATGTAATCTGTAAATGTGTTTGAAACTCCACCTTAGGGGCTGGCTGCCAAGTTTAGGGGCTGGCCAGAGGACATGCGGGTCCAGAACTTTGTAAATCACACACTTTTATTTTTCCATGACTTTTCTCTCTAAAGATGAGCTGAGAAATTTCTTGTCGAAGCTACATTTTGTAAAATCTTACATAAACTTCAGAAACAGCAACAAGTGTTGAGTCATAAACCTGTATTATTGGAAAATGTTGGAATAGTGTACAATTTCTTTTACCAGCACAAACCCTTTGCCCTATCAGCTGTTGAAATTTCTTTTCCCTGTTATTAGAGCTGTTCTTTTTCTTCCAGATAAACTTTATACACACAAAGAAGTGCACAGAATGTAAGTATTTTGTTCAATAAGATTTTAACTAAGTGAAAACACAAAATTAGCTAGCACCAAGATAAAAATATATTATTAATACTCCAGAAATTCCCCTGGAGCCCCCTTCCTGTCACTATCCACTCTTCTGACACCATAGGTTACTTTGTATCGGGGTACTTAACCCAGGGTCATCTCACCCTACCCCTGGGCATTTGGCAATCTCTGGAGACATTGTTGGCTGTCACTACTGTAGAGTGGGTGCTACTAACCTCTAGTGAGGCCAGAGGTGCCAGTAAACATCCTATGATGCACAGCACAGCCCTTTACAGCAAAGAATCACCTGCTCCCAAATACCACTAATGCCAACCTCAAGAAACCCTGCCTTATATAAATGTAGCCATGCATGATGTTTTCTTTCTTCTTCTTCTTTTTTTTTTTTTTGAGACGGAGTCTCGCTCTGTCGCCCAGGCTGGAGTGCAGTGGCGCCATCTCGGCTCACTGCAAGCTCCGCCTCCTGGGTTCACAACATTCTTCTGCCTCAGCCTCCCGAGTAGCTGGGACTACAGGTGCCCACCACCATGCCTGGCTAATTTTTTGTATTTTTAGTAGAGATGGGGTTTCACCATGTCAGCCAGGATGGTCTCAATCTCCTGACCTTGTGATCCATCCACCTCAGCCTCCCAAAGTGCTGGGACCATGTAATATGTTTTATTTTGTGTCTGTCTTTGTTTGCTCACCATGACATCTGTGAAATTCATCCACATTGTTGTATGAATCAGTACATTTATTCCCATTGCTGCAGAGTATTTCCCCAATAAAAGCTGGGTTTTTTCAGAATTTTACTTGAAGATATTTATCAAATCATACTTAGTCTTTTTCAAAATTTTAAATCTTAATTCTATGCTTTTGCTTTAGGTATCCCTTAAAAAATTGAAGTGCTGGTTTGTTATGACAAAAATTAATACATTACTTGCTTGCTCATTTGGCTGAGTGACTGGTTAACCTATTCCTTTGCTTTTTCATTCATTCAATAGCCAATAACCATCCAGTTTCCTGCCAGGATCTTGGAGGTGCTGGAGGATCCTGGCATTTTCTTTGGGTGCTTACAGAAGTACACTCAGCTTCTAGCATGCAGTAGGGTGGTCACTCCTGGGAGCAGAATCAGGCTGGGTTGGGGGACAGCAAGTTCATGAAAAGGGTGCCACCTTTGGTTATCATCTTCACCTGTTGCCTGGATTTGTTTTCATACTGTTTTCCCCAAATTTCATCATCATCTAACAAACCACCTTAAAACTGTTGAAAAGACAGCACTTTTGGAGTATGTGCTTAATTGGAAGCAGCTACCTCCCACAATACAACTCCCACCCCTTTCCCCATGCTTCTAAGTCCACATAAAGGATTTTGCCTGATAGACAAAGTCCATTTGGTCCTTCAATCACTAAATGGCTAGAAGGGATTCCAAGTTAGCCTGTCCTCACTCAATTTTACGTTAGTTGCTAAGCAAATTGCATCACCATGATGTCCTAGACCAGGGTTTTTCAACATCGGCACTGTTGACATTTTGGGCCACTGAATTCTCTGTTGTGGGGGGCTGTTCTGTGCATTGTAAGATGATTTGTGGCATTCCTGCCCTCTACGTACTACGTGCCCTCTACCTACTACGTGCCCTCTACCTACTACGTGCCCTCTACCTACTAGGAGAGGAGGTGGTACCACCCCCTCTCCCGAGTTGGGACAACCAAAAATCTTTTACACTGCCAAATTTCCCCTGCAGGGGAAATTGTGTGCAAACATCATCTTCCGTTGAGAACTACTAGTGCGTAGGACACATTTCGTTACCAGGAAAACATTTCTAGTATAATATTTAATAAATAGCCCAGTTTAATTAAATTACTGGGCCTTGAATGCAAGCAGAGAGAGTATCTTTGGTATTCATTCTATTTAAGACACAAAGCAGATTTAAGAACTGGAATAAACATACTGATCAATGAAATGACCATTTGAAGGTCAGATTCAAAACAACTATGGCCTGGCTCCTTGGTTCTGTTTTCACACAGGCCTTCAGAATGTTTAAAGGCTTGCTTTCAAAGATAAACCTTTCAATTCATAGCGTCTGTTTTGGCTTGGACACAGGTTGAGTCTGGGATGGCTGGAAGACTGATATCTGAGGGCATTTCCCTTTTGCTTAACATTTGGCAGATAATGTTTTATTATGCTTAAATATTCCATCCCAGGATCATGGTTCTCAAGGTTGAGGTTATGGAGCCTCATAACATTGGAGGACATTCTGCTCTTGAGATAGGGAAGGAAACGGTTAGGATTTGCTGAACGCTTACTATCTTACTGGCACTGTGCTAATCACTTCACACGCTTATCTTATTTAATCCTTACAACAATCTAATGGGGGTAAATATTATTACTTGCATCTTGCTAATGAGAGAACTGAGGTTAAACAATTTGTTTAAGACAAAATACCTAATATGCAGTGGAGCTGGGGTTTGAACCCAAGAGTGGTGGAACACAGGGCTATAGATTCTTTGCCTCCCTTTGAGAGCTGGGACAGGTTTCCCCTGACCTAGAATCTTGGCTGGCTCTGTGACTAGTTTTGATCAAGAGAATGAGGTAGGTCTTAAGAGATCTGCAGTCCCCACTTTCGCTTCTCTAGGAATGTTCCCTCACACTCGTGGCAGCTTAATGCCATGTGAGATGCTGGATTATCCTGAAGCTTCTATACTGGGAGTGATAATAGGAGTTAAGAAGAAATTACTTAGGCAGACAATGAGGGTACTGGAGTCCTCCATAACAAAGAGCAGCCTGTGAAATCAAGCTGCAAATGTAGATGCTGGCAGTTATGCCAATCATGTTCATCGTCCCTTCTCTCTCTGCCAGTCACATGTACAGCAAAGAGCAGACAAAATGGCCCTGGTCAAAGTGGAAAGTCAAGTTCTGTGGTGAGGTTAGATTACATTGTGTTCACAGCTTTAAGAGTCTGTTGTTCTAAATGTGTGCACATCTAGATCTACAGACTACCAAGCATTGTCAGTGTGTTGGGTCAATTTTTCTGTTCCACCAAACTCTAGTTCGGGGAGCTTAGCAAAGTCTACACTTCTGACAACTTTCTTTAAAGCTTATCTGTCTGGTGGATATCTTCAGAATCCAGAGATTCCACTAATAATTGAACACTGTGGAATCTCTAGACAATTAAAGCAATATTTCCCAAACTAGGAAACATATGTTATTTAATACACTTAAATAATTAATAGTTTTTCCTTTACAGTTACCTTCTATTTATAGCAAGCGATGGTGGCTTTTCATTCATGTCACTGATAGAAGTGTTAAGGCAACTTTAAGTTAAAACAGTGAATTGACTTAAAAATAGTAAATAATAGTAGCAGTGCCATGAAAACATGGCTAAAATAGTGAAGGTAATAGATAAATGACTGAAGTTTGGGAAATACTCGAGACAAAGAAAGATAAAATGCCACTGTGGACCATCTTTCTGTTTCTCCCTTTTTGGCCAGGTCATTCACACCTGGGGCTGGCGTATTTTGCTGATCACGCAAAAGGAAGGCTCTGGCTGCACAAATCAATACTCGCCATGGCAGAAACACATGCATCACTAAATTTAGCTCAATAAAATTCAGAGGAAGAAGAAGTAGCATACAAGGACGAGAGAGAGAGAGAGAGAGAGAGAGAGGGAGAGAGAGAGAGATTATGGAATATTAGAAGTTCAACTTGGAAAGCGATATGTTTTGGTAGTAGTGTTACGTTTCACTTGGAAGCCTTGAATAATAATGAATATGACAGGTCTTGGCTACAGGGGTAGAGGGAGACATGGAGAAGCACTGAACCAGAAGTCAGGTAGCAATCAGGCTCCGATGACATGTGGGCATGAACAGGCTGCTATCTAGGACTGGTTTGTAAACACCGTTGCAAAACCTTGCTTTGTTACCACTCTTGGGTAATCTCAACGTGGATACTACAGCTGCTAACCTGCAGTTGCATGGTGATTCATGCTCTTCAAATTTATGGTAATATAAGTATAGAAATGAATTTCCATATATAGGCATAGAACTCAAAGTAGTTACCCTAGGGATGGGAACAGGTAGGATGTTCACCTCTAATGTTTGACTTCATTAGAATGAGAATGCATTGTATGTCTGGAGAGAAAAGTTTTAAAAGGTAAGTAATAAAGAAAGAAATTAGGAAGCTAAGAAGTCAAAAAGGTTAAGAGTTGAGTTTTAAGATCAGGATTCAATCCAGGATTGAATTCCAGCTCTGCTACTTACTAACTGGGTGACTTTGGGCCACTTAATTAACCTCTCTAACGTTCAGTTTTCTTGTCTCTGACATAGGGACAGTAACAGTCCCCACCTGATACAGGTATTGTAAGGATTGAACGAACCATTTCACAGTAGTTATTCAGCACAGTAGTAAGGTAGGAAGGACCCAATAAATGGTGATTGCTATTAAATTAGTAAATTATTATTTAATACTTAAATTATAATTATACAAATAATAGCTATTAATCATAAGACAGTAATAAGAATGGATATGTTTCAGTAATGTTCAACTTTTTGCTATAAGTGTGCATTACTTTTGTAAGATAGAAAATGCTGATGATCAATTTAAAAAAATAGTTTGTGCAGTTAGTTATAGTTGACCCTTGAACAACATGGGGGTTGGGACCCCAGCCCACCCTGTAGTCAAAAATCCAGGTACAACTTTTGACTACCCTAAAAACTTAACTAGCTTTCTGTTGACTGGAAGCTTTACTGATATCAGAAACAATTAACGTTTATTTTGCATGTTATATGTAATATGTAGTATATTCTTACATAATAAGCTAGCGAAAAGAAAATACTATTAAGAAAATCCTAAGGAAGAGAAAATATATTTACTCTTCATTAAGTGGAAGTGAATCATCAAAAAAGTCTTTATCTTCCTTGCTTTCATGTTGAGGAGGAAGAAGAAGAGTTGGTCTTGCTGTCTTCGGGGTAGCAGAGGTGGAAGAAAATCCACATGTAAGTGGACCCACACAGCTCAAACCTGTTTTGTTCAAAGGTCAACTATATTTTCACAACTGTGATGGTTAATCTTATGTGTCAACTTGGCTAGGCTATGGTGCCCAGATGTTTGGTCAAACATCAGTCTAGATGTTGCTATGAAGGTATATATCAGATGTGATGAGCATTTAAATCAGTAGATTTAAATCTACTTGGAGTAAAGCAAACTACAATCCATAATGTAAGTGGGTCTCCATCAATCAATCATTCGAAGGTCTTAGGAGAAAAGACTGAGATTCTCTGAGGAAGATGGAATTTTACTTCTAGACTGCTTTCAAATGCAGGACTGCCACGACAACTCTTGTTGGAATTTGGAGCCTGTCCCACAGATTTCAGCATTGCCAGCTTCCACTGTTACATGAGCTAATTCCTTGAATTTTTTTCTCTTTCTCTCTTTACACACACACACACCCCACACACAACCACACCCTACTGGTTCTGTTTCTCTGGAGATCTCTAATAGAACAACCAATTAGAAGTGCTAAAAAAAAATGCTAAGTTCTTCACGGAATTTGCCCTTCACTCCAAGTTAGACAGGATCAACAATATTATTCCCCTTTTTTTGGGTGAGAAACTTGAGACCTACAAAAGCCAAGTGTCTTACCCATAGCCAAAAAAAAAATTGTTCATAGCACAGTTGAGGTGCAAACCCTTACGGCAGCTGATTCTAGTTCCTGTAGAACTGGTAACGTGGTACCACAGACAATCACCTTCCTGCTCATTAGTATCTAGCTCCAGGTACCTCTGGGGGCATCAATGGCCAAGTGTTACAAGATGGGCTTCCTAAGGAAGGCTCCTATACATCTTCTGAGAGCATCCCACTCATACACAGGTGTAACCTATATATCCCCTCTCCTTCCTCATGAAACCTGGCCCCTGGAGGCTCTTCATCTACTCTCCATCGTTATTCTGGACTCTCTAAGAAGTGGATTGATGATGTGTTTAGGCCTCCAGCAAAACTGGCTACTTAAGAGGGAGAATGAGAATACAGGCAAATTTTATGTTTATACATGCACATACACACATACACACAACTTTTCTCTCAGTTTGTCTATAAGGTCAAGGAATAGGGAAACCATAGTCTTGTAGTGTGAAAGGTTTTGAATTCCTACCTGCTACTGTGCCATCTTGTTTAGGAACACATTATTTTCCTCTAGGTTACTATAGAACAGTCTATGCTGTGAAAGAAATCACAAACTGGCCCTGTGTCACTACTCAGTCATGACACAGCCCTCTGGTTTTCTGGAGCTGTTAGATCCAGCTCCATTTCCTTCCTCTATCCTTACCTTAACTCAAGGCCAAACAGAGTCTAGGTTAGAGCGCTTGGTGACAGAGCAAGAAAGAACCTTGTTTTAGGTGGACTTGGGTTTTACTCTCAAGTTCGGCATCTACTCCAGGGCATTTATCCTCCATTATCTTTCAGATCTGAAGGTCATTTCACAGGTTCTGAACATCTTCACACAAATGTGTTTGAAATTCACAAGATAGTAAAGTTAAGGTAAAGATGGTTTTCTCCAATATGTATTATTGTCTTCAGTGTGTATTATTCCAAGCTTATTTCTCCAATATGCTAAGATTCAAAGAGATAAAGTGTTTTGACAAATGGCACAGCTAGGGAGTGGCAGTCAATGTGCAAGGACTCTAAATCCAAAGCTTTCCCTTCAACACCACATTGTGTCTTTCATTCAATCAATAAATGCTTTTTGTAAAAAACATCTAACATGTGCTTGATACAGTGACGAACAAAACTGACAGTTCCTGCTCTCCTGGGGCTTATGTTCTACTGGGGTCACTTTCCGAATAAGTTACACCAGTATTTTTTTGTTTTGTTTTGTTTTGTTTTGACAAGATCTGGCTCTATCGTCCAGGCTGGAGTGCAGTGGCATAATCTTGGTTCACTGCAACCTCTGCTTACTGGGCTCAAGCCATCCTCTCACCTCAGCCTCCTGAGTAACTGGGACTACAGGCGCACACCATCACGCCCAACTAATATTTTGGTATGTTTTGTAGAAATGGGGTCTCACTATGTTGCCCAGGCTGGTCTCAAACTCGTGAGCTCAAGTGATCTGCCAGCCTGGGCCTCCGAAAGTGCTGGGATTTCAGGAATGAGCCACCATGCTCAGCCAGCGGTTCTTAACTAGGGGTGATTTTGTACCCTAGAAGACACATGGAATGTCTGGAGGCATTTTTGGTGTCACACTGGGAGGGGAGGTGCTACTGGCATCCAATGGGAGGAGGGCAAGAATGCCACTGAAAATCTTATAATCCACAGGACAGTCCCTTTCAACAAAGAATTATCCAACCCCAAATGTCAACAGTGCTGAGGCTGAGGAACCCTGAAGTGAATCAACGATTCTCTTCAATCTATGTATAAAGAATAGAATCTAAAATTCAGTTTAAAGTAAGAAACACCAAATATACATGATGTTGATTCTATTACGTAGAAACTGTTTGGTGAAATAGGAAGTTGAAGAGATTTCTCCAAGGGAGAAGTTTTAAAGACACTAATTCAGACCATGTGAAGGAAGATTTGTCCAGTTACATGCAAGGCTAATAAATTGCTGTAATAACAACAACACGTTACATGTAAATAGTGTTTTCATGTTATTATGGCCTCTGAATTTCCCAGTAGTCCAGTCAAGGAAAATGAGAACTACATACTCAGATAACTAAAGACCTGCTCTTTGCATGAAATTAGAACACCACCATTGCATATTCCGGGAACTGACTTTTTTTTTTTTTTTTTTTTTTGAGACAGGGTCTCACTTTGTGGCCCAGGCTGGAGTGCAGTGATATGATCTCGGCTCACTGCAACCCCCACCTCCTGGATTCAAGAGATTCTCCCACCTCAGCCTCCTGAGCAGCTGGGATTACAGGTGTGAACCACTGCACCTGACTAATTTTTTTGTATTTTTCGTAGATATAGGGTTTCACCACTGGGGACTGATTTTTTTAACTTAAATGTCTAACTTCTGTAAAAGCAAGGAATCCTTGCAGGTTAAAAAACAAAAAAACATGTCTTAGTAAGACAGGGGGATAGCTAATTCTAGAGTTTTCTTTTCCAAGCAGACAGAGTAAAGTGGAAGTGAGGTTACTGTCCTGAGCCTTGCAACTGTGACCCTCAGGGCTATCTGGTTACCCGAGGTGGCATTGTTTACCAGGGCTTGGTGCAACAGCTTTCTCAGGCTGTGACAGACAGAAAATGGCTGGTCCAATTGAGTTTTCCCTTCTTTTTGGTAGTAACAAGCCAGGCTTTTCCTTAAACACAAATTTTTGGATGCTAATCAACTCTCATGGAAAGAATGAGCAGGAAATTGAATAATAATAAGCTAATCAGTAGCTAGGAATAAGTTTTAACATTATGTTTGCACTCATAAACATGTGCGACCTTAGACAAGTTATTTTGGCCCTCAATTTCCTCATATGTAAAATGAGAAGGGTGGATTAGATGTCTTATGAAATCCTATGAATCACATGTTGAGAAAATAAATTACGCTCGTTGCGATTAAGAAGTGTTCAGGATGATTCCATTCTTCTCTTCTTGCTCCGTCTCTTCTGCTTGATTTTCAGTAAAAAGGTTTTGTTTTGTTTTGTTTTGCTTTTGAGACAGAGTCTCACTTTGTTGCCCAGGCTGGAGTACAGCATTGCGATCTCGGCTCACTGCAACCTCCACCTCCCAGGTTCAAGCAATTCTTCTGCCTCAGCCTCCTGAGGGGCTGGAATTACAGGTGCATGCCATCACGCCCAGATGATTTTTGTATATTTAGTAGAGACAGGGATTCACCATGTTGTCCAGGCTGGTCTTGAACTCCTGACCTCAGGTGATCTGCCCACCTCTGCCTCCCAAAGTGCTGGGATTACAGGCGTGAGCCACCATGCCTGGCCAATATAGTTTTAAATAAAATAAACAGAATGCCATTTTTTTCCCAAAAAGAGCAGACTGATAACACTAGGCTGCATGAGCTCTTATCTTGGGGTCAAGTGCTAAAAATCTAAATCAGCAATAAAAATATATAAAGAAAAAGCTGGGAGTGTACAGAGCATGGGCAGAGGTTGTGCCCCTGTCTGATTTTACTCTGCTTGTGGTCAAGGTTGCCTTTTGTTCCAAGTGAGCCCAATTACAGTCGCTAGAGGGCCCTGTGCAGCCCCCTTATTGTGATTAAAAGGTCACTTGAAGCCCTGTCTGAGTTGTTTATCTTACCAGAGGTGGTAGAAGTTGCCGTTAAATGTAGAGGTATTCTCAGGATCTGGAATCTTTGTTTTCTTTGGGTGCTTGTGTTTTGGGGGCTGATGGCTAGGTTGATCCTGTCAGTTTAGGAGGGTGTGTGTGTTTGGCACAGGCCTCAAATCAAAACCAGCAACTTTGGTTTACAGACTTTCAGTCTGCAAAGGTTTTCTGAAGACACTCAGCTCTCCCATTTGTTCTAAGTTCTAGGGGGATTCCAAAAAACGACTAGCAGATCCAAGAGCGATGCTGTCAGTCTCTCTGCTGAAGACGATGACAGGGCCCTCCTTGGTCGTCGGGCAATGTGATGACTTCCCTTGGCCCTGAAACTCTCCCACCAACTTGAGTGAAAGAGGTAACTTTTGGGAAATCCTTGGACCCTGGGTCTGTTGCACCCCAGCTGGCTTCCAGAGCCTTGGTTTTCATACTTCACTGTGGTCTGGGAAATTCCTCAGAAAAATTTATTAAGACAATGTTTCTATCAGTGGATCATATCAGAAAGCAGGCAATTCTCATTTCAGGGATGAACAAGACAAATGGAGCGTTCCTTACCCAGGGCAGGAATAAAATAGGCAACTTATTATCCAGTAATAAGGCTCAGATTAGAAAAATTGGTTATTATTTTATGGCTCTTAATGAACCAGGTCAAGCAAACTCGATGCCCCTAAGTAACCCTGAAACCAGGTGGTTCCAGCTCTTTAGGCTCCCTTCCCAAAAATTTGTACAGCGGCTTCCTGGAGCTGGCTGGAAGGAGTTGAGACTGTTGGAATTTGGCCTGGGTCTGTAAATCTTTAACTAACAGGGGCCTAATTCAATACTTTTTTAAAAAATCAAAAGACAATGAGTGTACTCTTAAATCACCCTGGGGTTTGCAATCTTTTTCACGTCTTACTCTCTCTGCAGAAGAAGACCTCCATTTTTCTTTCCATCTGCAGCACCTCTCTAGGTGAGCTATAGAATGTGCCATGCCTTAAAAAAAAGTTTCATTGTCTGAGCCTCTCATACTTGTCTTTCAGCATGCTGATTTGCTCTGGCTACACTTCTGGAAACTGGCAGCCTTAGGGAGGATTTTGTGACCAGTATTATGATTTTGTTGTGAGCTTGCCAGTCCTCTTCTGATTCCGGTTGAGTCAGTCTTGTTGGGTCTTGATGCTTATTCTCTTTTTGTTTACTCCACAGGAGATTTCATCACAGTGCCTCTGGGAATGGACTACATACAATTTTCTGTATAGATGATGGGACTCGATCTTAAAATGTATTCCAAGTATTGGGCAATCCCTCTTCAACCTCCTTCCAAAATAGTACTTTTTTAAAATTATTATTATACTTTAAGTTCTGGGATACATGTGCAGAAAGTGCAGGTTTGTTACATAGGTATACATGTGCTATGGTGGTTTGTTGCACCCTTCAACCCATCATCTAGATTAGGTATTTCTCCTAATGCTCTCTCTCCCCTAGCCTCCCACCCCCTGACAGGCCCCAGTGTGTGATGCTCCCCTCCCTGTGTCCACATGTTCTCATTGTCCCACTCCCACTTATGATTGAGAACATGCAGTGTTTGGTTTTCTGTTCTTGTGTTAGTTTGCTGAGAATGATGGTTTCCAGCTTCATCCATGTCCCTGCAAAGGATACGAACTCATCCTTTTTTTATGGCTGCATAGTATTCCATGGTGTATATGTGCCACATTTTCTCTATCCAGTCTATCATTGATGGGCATTTGGGTTGGTTCCAAGTCTTTGCTATTGTGAATAGTGCTGCAATAAACATACATGTTCATGCGTCTTTATAGTAGAATGATTTATAATCCTTTGGGTATATACCCAGTAATGGGATTGCTGGGTCAAATGGTATTTCTGGTTCTAGATCCTTAAGAAATTGCCATACTGTCTTCCATAATGATTGAACTAATTTAAACTCCCACAAACAGTGTAAAAGCATTCCTATTTCTCTACATCCTCTCCAGCATCTGTTATTTCCTGACTTTTTAATGATTGTCATTCTAACTGGCATGAGATGGTATCTCATTGTGGTTTTGATTTGCATTTCCCTAATGACCAGTGATGATGGACTTTTTTTCATACAGTTGTTGGCCACATAAAGGTCTTCTTTTGAGAAGTGTCTGTTCGTACCCTTCACCTATTTTTTGATGGGGTTGTTTTCTTCTTGTAAATTTAAATTCCTTGTAGATTCTGGATATTAGCCCTTTGTCAGATAGATAGATTGCAAGATTTTTCTCCCATTCTGTACATTGCCTGTCCACTCTGATGATAGTTTCTTTTGATGGGTAGAAGGTCCTTAGTTTAATTAGATCCCATTTGTCAATTTTGGCTTTTGTTGTCATTGCTTTTGGTGTTTTAGTCATGAAGACTTTGCCCATGCCTATGTCCTAAATGGTATTGCCTAGGTTTTTTTCTAGGGTTTTCAAGGTTTTAGGTCTTATATTTAAGCCTTTTATTGACCTTGAGTTAATTTTTGTATAAGGTGGAAGGAAGGGGTCCAGTTTCAGTTTTCTGCATACAGCTAGCCAATTTTCCCAATGCCATTTATTAAATAGGGAATCCTTTCTCTATTGCTTTTGTCAAGTTTGTCAAAGATCAGATGGTTGTAGATGTGTGGCGTTATTTCTGAGGCCTCTGTTCTGTTCCATTGGTCTACAGACCTGTTTTGGTACCAGTACCATGCTGTTTTGGTTACTGTAGCCTTGTAGTATAGTTTGAAGTCAAGTAGCATAATGCCTCCAGCTTTGTTCTTTTCGCTCAGGATTGTTTTGGCTATATGGGCTCTTTTTTGTTTCCATATGAAATTTAAAATAGTTTTTTCTAATTCTGTGAAGAAAGTCAAAGGTAGCTTGATGGGGATAGCATTGAATCTATAAATTACTTTGGGCAGTATGGCCATTTGCATGATATTGATTCTTTCTATCCATGAGCATGGAATGTTTTTCCATTTGTGTCCTCTCTTATTTCGTTGAGCAGTGGTTTGTAGTTCTCCTTGAAGAGGTCCTTCATATCCCTTGTAAGTTGGATTCCTAGGTATGTTATTCTCTTTGTAGCAATTATGAATGGGAGTTCACTTATGATTTGGCTCTCTATTATTGGTGTATAGGAATGCTTGTGATTTTTGCACATTGATTTTGTATCCTGAGACTTGGCTGAAGTTGCTTATCAGCTTAAGGAGTTTTTGGGCTGAGATGACAGGATTTTCCAAATATACAATCATGTCTTCTGCAAACAGAGACAATTTGACTTCCTCTCTTCCTATTTTAATACCTTTATTTGTTTCTCTTGCCTGATTGTCCTGGCCAGAACTTCCAATACTATGTTGAATAGGAGTGGTGAGAGAGGGCATCTTTGTCTTGTACCAGTTTTCAAAGGGAATGCTTCCAGCTTTTGCCCATCCAGTATGATATTGGCTATGGGTTTGTCATTAATAGCTCTTATTATTTTGAGATATGTTCCATCAATATCTAGTTTTATGGAGAGTTTTTAGCATGAAGCAGTGTTGAATTTTATCAAAGGCTTTTTCTACATCTATTGAGATAATCATGTGGTTTTTGTCATTGGTTCTGTTTATGTGATGGATTAAGTTCATTGATTTGTATATGTTGAACCAGCCTTGCATCCCAGGGATGAAGCTGACTTGATCATGGTGGATAATCGTCTTGATGTGCTGCTGAATTTGGTTTGCCAGTATTTTATTGAGGATTGTTGCATTGATGTTCATCAGGGATACTGGCCTGAAAGTTTCTTTTTTTGTTGTGTCTTTCCATTTTTGGTGTCAGAATGATGCTGGCCTCATAAAATGAGTTAGAGAGGAGTCCCTCTTTTTCAATTGATTGGAAAATTTCAGAAGGAATGGTACCAGCTCCTCTATGCACATCTGAGAGAATTCAGCTGTCAATCTGTCTGGTCCTGGATTTTTTTTTTTTTTTTTTTTTTTGGTTGGCAGGCTATTAATTGCTGCCTCAATTTCAGAACTTGTTATTGGTATATTCAGGAATTCAACTTCTTCCTGGTTTAGACTTGGGAGGTGTATGTGTCCAATAATTTATCAATTTCTTCTAGATTGTCTATTTGCATAGAGGTGTTTATAGTATTCTCTGATGGTAGTTTGTATTTCTGTGGCATCAGTGGTGATATCCCCTTTTTCATTTTTATTGTGTCTATTTGATTCTTCTCTCCTTTCTTCTTTTAATAGTCTGGCTAGGGGTCTATCTATTTTGTTGATGTTTTCAAAAAACCTGTCCCTGGATTCATTGATTTTTTTCAGGGTTTTTCATGTATCTATCTCCTGTTCTGCCCTGATCTTAGTTATTGCTTGTCTTTCGGTAGCTTTTGAATTTTTTGTTTTTGCTTCTCTACTTCTTTTAATTGTGATGTTAGGGTGTTGATTTTAGATCTTTTCCACTTAGTCCTGTGGGCAATTAGTGCTATAAATTTCTCTCTAAACCCTGCTTTAGCTGTGTCCCAGAGATTCTGGTACATTGTGTGTTTGTTCTCATTGGTTTCAAAGAACTTATTTATTTTTGCCTTAATTTTGTTATTTACCTAATAGTCATGCAGGACCAGGTTGTTCAGTTTCCGTGTAGCTGTGCAGTTTTGAGTGAGTTTCTTAATCCTGAGTTCTAATTTTATTGCACTGTAGTCTAAGAGACTGTTTGTTATGATTTCCGTTCTTTTGCATTTGCTGAGGAGTGGTATACTTCCAATTATGTGGTCAATTTTAGAATAAGTGTGATGTGCTGAGAAGAATGTGTATTCTATTGATTTGGGGTGGAGAGTTCTGTAGATATCTATCAGGTTCACTTGGTCCAGAGCTGAGTTCAAGTCCTAAATATCATTGTTAATTTTCTGTCTCATTGATCTAATATTGACAGTGGGGTGTTAAAGTCTCCCACTGATACTCTGTGGAAGTCTAATTCTCTTTGTAGGTCTCTAAGAACTTGTTTTATGAATATGGGTGCTCCTGTATTGGGTGCATATATATTTAGGTTAGCTCTTCTTGCATTGATTCTTTTTCCATTATGTAATGGTTTTCTTTGTCTTTTTTTATCTTTGTTGGTTTAAAGTCTGTTTTATCAGAGACTAGGATTGCAACCCCTGCTTTTTTTTTGCTTTCCATTTGCTTGGTAAATATTCCTCCATCCATTTATTTTGAGCCTATATGTGTCTTTGCACATGAGATGGGTCTCCTGAATGCAGCACACTGATGGGTCTTGATTCTTTATTCAATATGCCAGTCTGTGTCTTTTAACTGGGATATTTAGCCCATTTACATTTAAGGTTAATATTGCTATGTTTAAATTTGATCTTGTCATTATGATGTTAGCTGGTTCTTTTCCCCATTAGTTGATGCAATTTCTTCATGGCGTCGATGGTCTTTACCATTTGGCATGTTTTTACAGTGGCTGGTACCGGTTGTTCCTTTCCATGTTTAGTGCTTCATTCAGGAGCTCTTATAAGGCAGGTCTGGTGGTGACAAAATTTCCAGCATTTGCTTCCCTGTAAAGGATTTTATTTCTCCTTCGCTTATGAAGCTTAGTTTGGCTGGATATGAAATTCTGGGTTGAAAACTCTTTTATGAATGTTGAATATTGGTCCCCACTCTCTTCTGCCTTGTAGGGTTTCTGCAGAGAGATCTGCTGTTAGTCTGATGGGCTTCCCTTTGTGGGTAACCCAACTTTCTGACTGCCCTTAACATGTTTTTTGTCATTTCAACCTTGGTGAATCTGACATTTATGTGTTTTGGGGTTGCTCTTCTCGAGGAGTATCTTTGTGGTGTTCTTTGTATTTCCTGAAATTGAATGTCGTCCTATCATGCTAGGTTGGGGAAGTTCTCCTCAATAATATCCTGAAGAGTGTTTTCCCACTTGGTTCTATTCTCCCCGTCACTTTCAGGTATACAAATCAAACGTAGGTTTGGGCTTTTCGCATAGTCCCATATTTCTTGGAGGCTTTGTTTGCTCCTTTTCATTCTTTTTTCTCTAATATTGTCTTCACGCTTTATTTCATTAAGTTGATCTTCAATCTCTGATATGCTTTCTTCCACTTGATCGATTCTGCTATTGGTACTTGTGTATGCTTCATGGAGTTCTCATGCTGTGTTTTTCAGCTCCATCAGGTCATTTATATTCTTCTCTAAACTGGTTATTCTACTTAGCAATTCCTCTAACCTTTTTTCAAGGTTTTTAGCTTCCCTGCATTGGGTTAGAACATGCTCCTTTAGCTCAGAGGAGTTTGTTATTACCCACCTTCTGAAGCCTACTTTGGTCAGTTTGTCAAACTTATTCTCCGTCCAGTTTTGTTCCCTTGCTGGTGAGGAGTTGTGATCCTTTGGAGGAGAAGAGCCATTCTGGTTTTTGGAATTTTCAGCCTTTTTGTGCTGGTTTTTCCTTATCTTCGTGAATTTACCTACCTTTGGTCTTTGATGTTGGTAACCTTCGGATGGGGTTTTTGTGTGGACGTCTTTTTTGTTGATGTTGATGCTATTCCTTTCTGTTTGTTAATTTTCCTTCTAACATTCAGGCCCCTCTGCTGCAGATCTGCTGGAGTCTGCTGGAGGTCCACTCCAGACCCTGTTTACCTGGATATCACCAGCAGAAGCTACAGAACAGCAAAGATTGCTGCCTGTTTCTACTTCTGGAAGCTTTGTCCCAGAGTGGCACCCACCAGATGCCAGCCAGAGTTCTCCTGTATGAGGTATCTGTCGACTCCTGCTGGGAGGTGTCTCCAAGTTAGGAAGGACCTCCAAGCACGGGGGTCAGGGACCCACTTGAGGAGGCAGTCTGTCCCCTAGCAGAGCTTGAGCACTATGCTTGGAGATCAGCTGCTCTCTTCAGAGCCAGCAGGCAGGAACATTTAAGTCTGCTGAAGCTGCGCCCAGAGCTGCCTCTTCCCCCAGGTGCTCTGTGCCAGGGAGATGGGAGTTTTATCTATAAGCGCCTGACTGGAGCTCCTGCCTTTCTCTCAGGGATGCCCTTCCCAGAGAGGAGGAATCTAGAGAGGCAGTCTGGCTACAGCAGCTTTGCCAAGCTGTGATGGACTCTGACAAGTACGAACTTCCCAGTGGCTTTGTTTACACTGTGAGGGGAAAACTGCCTACTCAAGCCTCAGTAATGGCAGGCGTACCTCCCCCAACCAGGCTCCAGCATGCCAGGTTGACTTCAGACTGCTGTGCTGGCAGTGAGAATTTCAAGCCAGTGGATCTTAGCTTGCTGGGCTCCGTGGGGGTGGGATCTGCTGAACTAGACCACTTGGCTCCCTGGCTTCCAACACCTTTCCAGGGGAGTGAACAGTTTTGTTTCGCTGGCATTCCAGGCACCACTGGGTTATGAAAACGAATTCTTGCAGCCAGCTTGGTGTCTGCCCAAACGGCCACCCAGTTTTGTGCTTGAAACCCAGGGCCCTGGTGGTGTAGGCACCGAAGGAATCTCCTGGTCTGTGGGTTGCGACGACCATGGGAAAAACATAGTATCTGGGCCGGAGTGAACCATTCCTTACAGCACAGTCCCTCGTGGTTTCCCTTGTCTAGCGGAGGGAGTTTCCCGACCCCTTGCACTTCCCAGGTAAGGTGACGCCCCGTCCTGCTTTGGCTCACCCTCCGTGGGCTGCACCTACCGTGTAACCAGTTCCAAAGAGATGAGCTGGGCACCTCAGTTGGAAATGCAGAAATCACCAGCCTTCTGTGTTGATCTCCCTGGGAGCTGCAGACCTGAGCTGTTCCTATTCTGCTATCTTGCCAGCCCAGTAATCCAAAATAGTACATGTATATATATATATATATATGTGTATTTTTTTTTAACCTGCTTTCAATGGCAGGTTTTACCTCCCCTGCAGATAAAAGAAGTTTGTGCTGGATCTTCTGTCCCTGAATTAAGAGTGACATGGTTGGTGAGGTAGCGAGTGCCTTTCTTGGGAAGTTTGTTTCCTATCCTTTGGGTGAGTTGGTTCCATTATGAAGACGGTAGTCTTGTGACCAATTTGAGAAAGAACCATTCCAGTTTAACAGCTGGACTCAAACAGTACGGATTTGGTGACGTGAGTGCCATTGGCTAACCCTTCGGTTAGATTCTCCAATCTAGGTCTCCATGAGAGCTGGAATCTTTTACCACTTGAGGGTCTGCAGTATAATAAAGAATAACTCTTCCAGCCAGCAGATCAGATCTCCAGAGATAGGGGTTTTCCTATACTCAAAGGAACAGAACAGGGAGGCCTCTTATCATTAAACAACGTCAAGTGTATTGTGGGAAGTCCCAGTCAGTGTTTCGGGGCCTACAAACACCAAGTCTGGGCGAATTCCAAGCCCCAAGGGATCCTGGAGCAAGGCTGCTTCAGTCCATTTGAAATATTTTCCAAGAACATGAAGATCGTCTTCAGGTGAGCCTCATCCCTCTTTCTTGAGCTGCAGTTGTGAAGATTGATATCTTGGTCTTGGCTCACGCTCCCATTTTTCTTTTCTGCTGTTATTATTCCTCTAGGAGAGATTCAAGTTTTTCTTATCTGGTTTTGGAAACAATGATGAGTTCAGGCTATCTCTGCATTTTAGTTCAAAAATACAGTGTCTGAGAATGAATTTACAGAATGAAATTCCTAGCATGTGTCAACAATGAGATGCCCTTTTCTCAGTTCTAAATTCTGTGACTCTGTGATGGCTCCCTATTTCACTCAGGGTAAAAGCTAAAGTCCTTACAGGAACTTCAAGACTCAAAACTCCTGACCTTGTGCATTCTGACCTCATCTATGGATTCCCGCCCCTGCACCCCCGCTTATCCTGGCTGTTTCTCGAGCATACCAGGGATGTGCCTGCCTCAGAGCCTTTGCTTTAGCAGTTCCCTCTGCCCCCAGATATCCACATGCCCCACTCCTTTATCTCTAACAGCTCACTTTTCAGTGAGGCCTTCCCTGACTCCGTTTAACACTGCAACCTGCTTTTCCAGTCCTCCCAGAGCTCCTGACTGCCCTACTGTGGTGTGCTTATTTTTTTCCAAAGTACTTAGAAATATTATGTTACCTAATTATTTTCACATCGTTGTTTTTCTCCCATATGCCAGAATGGAAACTCCATAAGAGAAGTAATTCTTGTCTGCTGTGTTCACTGATAAATCCCACTTGCCTAGAACAGTGTCATTGCGCAGGGTACACAGAAGGGTCTCAACAAATATATGGTAAGTCTTCCGTTCACATCATCGATAGATAGGTTCTTAGGAAATGACTTGAGATAATTTTATCAGAGGCCAATTTTGATAAACAAGAATTAAGTGTCTATAGCATATTTCTGATCCCAAAAACATCACCAAACTTCTAAATAAAGACCAAGACACCTCTGATATTAAACATTGAAATAAATGTGAGTTATACATACATTTAGGAAAGATTCATAAAAACAAGTAAGATAATGATTTACCCACTTATTCCAGTTGAGGGTCTTGGGTGGCCAGAGCCCATCCTGGCAGCTCAGAGCAAATGACAGAAACCCACTCTGGACAGGTTGCCCTCCCATTGTGGGGCACACTCACACACCCACACTCACACACCCACACTGGGACTGTGTAGACATGCCACTTAAACTAACATGCACAGGTTTGAGATGTGGGAGGAAACTGGAGGGCCCGGAGAAAACCCACACAGAAACGAGAATGTGTAGACCCCACACAGTGGCCCTGGCTGGGATGTGATATTTTCTCATTGACATCCTAACTAAATGACATCGAACTAAATGACATTCGGGGATTTGGTGTGTGCATGTATGTATGTGTATATAAATACACAGATATGTGTGTATATTTACGTGTATGTATATTGACATGTATATAAATATACACAAATGTAGATCATATCTTTACATATATGTAACTATACACATATGTAAATATATGTGGATATATGTGTGTATAAATATATGTGAATATATTCATATAAATATATGTGACTATATATACATATATGTATATATGTGTGTATAAATATATTTAAAATAATTCAGTTTCTTCAAGCTAGGTCTTTTACCTTAAAACAACCTCTTCAGTGGTAGGAAAATTCTGAACCCTGGAGATTTATAAGGACAGAGTTCTGTGGTTCATATTGGGACTAGCCTGGTTAAAAAAGAGAAAAGAAAAATAAAAACCTTCTGCATTTGTTAAGAGGATAATGTGTCAAGAACACATAGTAAATACTGTTCTTAATAAGGGAATTGGTATTAGGGGCACCCACTGAAGACCCAGTCCACTTTAGGGATAGTGTGGATTATGGTAGTTCATCTATGGAGTGTGTATTGGCATATAAGCAACAGAAAACTCAACTCACACTAGTCTTTAGAAATAAAAAGATTTAACCACTGGCCCATTTCATCTGTAGGTATCTACCCAAGAGAAATAAAAACACATGTCCACAAAAGACTTGTACAAGAATCTTCATAGCAGTTTTCTTCATAGAACGTAAAAACTGGAAACATCCCAGGTATCTATCAGTAGAAGAATAGCTGAACTGTAGTCTCCTCATAAATGGAATACTTCTCAGCAACAAAAAGAAGCTACATGTAACAATATGAACAAATCCAAAAATGACTATGCTAAGAGAAACCTTACACAAAAAATACATACTATGTGATTCCACACATATGACATTTTAACACGGGCAAAACTATGTGGAAAAATATTGGAAAAGTAGTTGCCTCTGGAGGTTTTGGATGGGGGATGGTCAAGAGGAAACATTCCAAGGTGACGGTAATGTTCTATATCTTTGTAGGGGTTTGGGTTACATAGATGTATACATTTGTCAAAACGTAGAAACTTGTCAGCCAGGTGCAGTGGCTCACGCCTGTAATCCCAGCACTTTGGGAGGCCAAGGTGGGAGGATTGCTTGAGCCCAGGAGTTCAAGATCAGTTTAGGCACTAGACCCTGTCTCTACAAAAAAAATTTAAAAAATTAGCCAAGCATGATGGTGTACACCTGTAGTCCTAGCTGCTCGGGAGGCTGAGGCAGAAGGATCACTTGAGCCTGGGAGGCTGATGATGCAGTGAGCTGTGATCTTGCCACTGCACTCCAGCCTGGGCAACAGAGAGAGACACTGTCTCAAAAACAAAAACAAAAATGTTAGCAAATTGCAACTAAGTTTTGTGCATTTCATGGCATATAAATTTTACTTCAAAAGATAAAATTACAAATAAATATTGATCTCCACTTAATAATATGGATGCTAAAGTATTTAGTTAGTGATGTGGATGCTGTAGTATTCCTGTCAGACACACTATCTGAAGCACAATAGCATACAGCATAATAATTTTTTTCTTGAATTATTAGTCTTTATTTTGCCTTCATTTTTTAAAAAAATTATTTATTTTTTACTATACTTTAAGTTCTAGGATACATGTGCACAACATGCAGATTTATTACATATGTATACATGTGCCATGTTGGTGTGCTGTACCCATTAACTCGTCATTTACACTAGGTCTATCTCCTAATGATATAGCATAATAATTTTCAAATGCATCCATGCTGTTACATGGAGCTCATTCCTTTTTATTGCTGAGAAGGGTTCCATGGTATATACAGTAAACTGTATGCAATTTACTTTGAAATATATCAAAAATAAGTTGAATTGATGGATTGAGAGAAGGATGGACATATGGATAGATATATGATCATGAAAGTATGGCAAAATATAAAAGATAGCCTTTAAGTATTCACTGAAAAACTCTTTAGACTGCTGTATGTTGAAACAATTCATAATATAATATTGAAAAAAAGATAAAGTGAAATTACTTGCTCTTGTAACCAAGAAGCTGAGAGGATAACCAGGCTGCTGGCAGGAATTAAAACCAGACCCTTTTCACAGAGCTATAGGTGCCCCAGCAAGCCCCAATTTCTCCCGACAATATTAACAAGCTCACCACTGCACTGGCCTGAAGAACCATCAGGACTAATTTCATCGTATCCCGTATCTCATTTTCTGTCAGAGACACCATATGAAGCTCACTAACCACAGAACAGCTATTATCATCCAGGTCCTGCCCACCCCTCCCCTACAAGTAAACTCTTCTGTGCCCCTGGAACTCATGGTGTGTTCTCAGCAAAGCCCCCACATCTTCCACCTCTTCCCTAAATGTCCTTTCACCTTCTTGCTCCAACTGAAAACTGATTCTCTCTTAAGGATGCTGCTTCCCGGGAAACCCTCTCGAATGTGGCTGCTTTTTTCACAGCTGCTGGACCTGGAGGGCACAGGTATCCTCCTTGCTTGTTGCCTCTTCCTGGTCATTCTTCTCTCCCCAAGCTTTGCAGCTCATGCCATCACACCAGACCATTTTCCCCCAAGAGGAGTAACCTAGACAACTAGTTAATACCTTCCTCTCTTGCCAACATGCATTCCCTGCTTGTCACTGTTAGCTGAAGACCGTGAGTCCATTTTGACTGAGAAAATATTTACTCACCTATGTTTTTGCTCTGTGCTATTACTTCTGTCCTGTTACTATGGATAAACCATTCCTGTTCTTTTCTAGGATGGAGTTTTCTACTTTGTACTGAATCCTACCTACTCTCATCATTCACAAACATTGCTCAAGAAAATTGCTCCCTGTCTATTGCTCCCTCTCTCCACACTTGGCTCTCTCTATTCCCCTTTGCGTTATTTTCCTATATTACATTTACCACCACCCACACATGGCTCTCTCTATCTCCCTTTGCGTTATTTTCCTATATTACCTTTACCACCACCTCGTACGTTATTTATTTACTACCAACTTTTCCACAAGGGGCATTTACTTGGAGTTAACCTGGGATTTCAGGAGGTCTTTGGCTAGGAAAATAATTGTATCATGATTTTGACTATCTTCTAACTGAAATTGAGCATTTCCTTTAATTATGAGTAGAGATGGAATACCCCATGACTTAGCAGTGCCTGTGACCTCTTATCAACAAGAAGTCGCAGATGTGTTTCCTATCAGATTACAGTTGTTGACAATACCTTGAAATATAAATTGTGCTGACTGCTTTGAAATTGTGGTAGTCGTTAGGCACGTGCAGGTAGATGGCGTGTGACTGCAGCCTTCCTTTTTAGAGATCCTCACGAGGTGCAGCTGGCAGATTAGAGCACAGCTCTATGCCTGGTCATCATTCAGTCATCAAATTGTGTTGGTGTTAGTGACCCAGACACCTCATTGCTTTTTAGTATTTACTACTTACAGTGTTTATCAATACATTGAAGGAATGAGTTGTGTCTATTGTTTGTTTAAACTGACGTAAGACTGGGCAGTTCAAATGAGAATTCTTAATTCTCCATAAGGGCACATGGCATTTTACAACAAGGATAGTGTGCAGGCTAAGAATAAACATTCAAATACATTTGATGGTTGAAATAATTACTGAAGTATGCTCTTTAACATTGCTAACAGACTGCACAGTAACACAGGTCAAGCACAGTGTGGCAAGTTACTGAATTTGAATATAATTTGTTTTCTTTGAATTCTACATATTTTATTTTACGCATTTGAAAATATTGTTTTAAGAAAGGATCTATAGACTTTATGAAACTGCCATGGGAGTCCATGGCACAAGAAGAGGTTAAAATCCCGTACTAGAATGCAAGCTCCAAGACTTTTTCTCTTATGTTCTTTGAAATTGCTCATCTCTTCTGCTCAAGAGTCTACCACATGGTGGAATTTGATTAATTTCAAGAATAACCTAAGGCCAGATAGGACTCGGTTATTTACATCCTCTCCTCACCCTAGCATTCAGTTCCTCACTTTCCCTGAGAGCCACCTTTCCTTTATTCACCATAGGTGGCATATTCATTAAAGGAATTGCATCCCTTTGAATGACTGAAGATAATAACATTCCTGAAAATCCTGCTAGCGGGTAAGGGATTCTAGACACAATGCCAAACCTTCAATACGTCCCTGTTAGGAGGCAACAGCATTAAAAAGCAAAAACCCCAAACTGAAACATTCTAACAAGAAACAAACCTGGCAATAACAACTCATACTTTGGAGACTTCCATGTAGTTTTTATACCCCCCATGAAAGAAACATCACATTGTATTCTGAATTGACATTTTTGCCGCTTAAAAAACACTGAGACAAACTACTTTCTCAGAACAAATCTCAAGACTTCCGAAATGATGAATTTTTCTCTACTGAAAAGTCCTCCCTTCTGGCACCAGAGGAAGGCTGGAAAACCTCTGGCACCAGAGGAAGGCTCTTAGGGCGCCCCTTGCTCTTCTATTTGAATTTTTAAAATGTGACTCCTTCCTCTGTTGAGAGAAAAAGTCATAGAAAAAACAGTTTTAAACACTGTGGTTCATTTCAAGAATTACAACCAAAATGCACACATTAATATGGTACAGCAAGACTTAAGTGGTGACCACACCACTACTCCAGCTATGTGTAGGCTCCAATGTACAATGTCATCTTCCCAACCTCTAGAAAAGGCACAATAAGCAGTTCCAAACAGATCAAAAGGACCTAGTAATGGCAGTACCCTCTTTTCTTTCTTTCTTTCTCTCTCTCTTTCCTTCCTTCCTTCCTTCCTTCCTTCCTTCCTTCCTTCCTTCCTTC
>NC_045435.1:69474896-69575100 GCF_002776525.5 Piliocolobus tephrosceles | reverse complement strand
TTCCTTCCTTCCTTCCTTCCTTCCTTCCTTCCTTCCTTCCTTCCTTCCTTCCTTCCTTCTCTCTCTCTCTCTCTTTCTTTCTTTCTTTCTTTTTTGAGACACAGTTTCACTCTGTTGTCCAGGCTGGAGTGCAGGGGTGTGATCTTGGCTCACTGCTGCAACCTCTGCCTCCCAGGTTCAAGCAATTCTCACGCCTCAGCCTCCCGAGTAGCTTACAGGTACTTGCCACCACGCCTGGCTAATTTTTGTATTTTTGGTAGACACGGGGTTTCTCCATGTTGGCCAGGCTGGTCTTGAACTCCTGACTTCAAGTGATCTGCTCGCTTTGGCCTCCCAAAGTGCTGGGATTACAGGCATGAGCCACTATGCCCAGCTGGCAGTACCTAGTTTCTTATGATGGGGAAAATTGATGGGAAAGGGGCTTTTCTAAAGAAAATCACATTAAACCTGATAAATATCTGATTAATAGTGTCCTGATATCTGATTAATAAACTCCCTAGGGTCTATTTTTAAAAATACCTATATTTTCTTATAAACATTTCAAGAACAGAGAACTAACATCTACTGATTTTGTATTACTTCCAGGTGGAGGGCTTGTTGCCTGACAAATATCCCATTTGAATTTTCCCAACAACCCAATGAAGGGTTGCAATATTAGGGAGGGTCAAGCTTAGAGGGGTTAGGTGATCTCCCCAAAATTTCCATCATAACACGTAGCTCGTGAGCTCACGGAATTTCCCCAAATTTAGCATTTCATACCATCTTTGTGGTTCTATTATTTGCTCAATATTATTCTTTAAATTGACTGGCTTAAAAGATGAAATAAATTTATTCAAAAAGCTAACTTTGCATTGTTGCTGGTAATGAAGAAATAATATCACTTGCCATAGGTTGAAGGTGATTGGAAAAATAAATACAATGAAAAGAGGAATGTGTCAGCACATTGCAGCCAAATGTGGTTGTCAGTAAACATCCGGGGCCCAAGGCTGACTCTCTGCTTAAACTGGAAGCTTGCAAGGATTGGAGGTATAATAAAGCCACAATTAGTAGCAAAAAGAGAGGTTGTCCTTGGATAGTCAGAAGGAATGAGAGAGAAGTGAAAAGAAAAGAACTCCCCGACCATGTAATTCAATGTTATTTAATTCCATGACCCAGAACCATCTAAAATCATCTCCTGAACCACTGGTGGTACTTGTCTCATGCTTGGGAAAACATGATACAACATACTCTATTGTAGATAGCTTTGACAGGTGTTGTTGGCAGATTCCTTTGGCCCATGCAGGATGCCATCTGAAATTTTTATACCATTCCCTTGCATGCAGCTGGCTTCTGAACTCAGCCTGAGGTCTTTCTATGGCCCATAGGATCCTGCGTGGCTAGCATGCAGGAGGGCCAGGCCTGGAGTGCAGAGTTAAATCCCCAAGAATAGCCATCAAATCATGAGTCGGTGGATAAATATCCCTGCTTCCTTATGCTTTGTCGGGCGGAGTTTAAGGATTGTTCTATGTAGTCTCTCAAAGAGTCTTCTGCAAAAATGAGCCCCCGATGCCCACAGCAGCAACCTGCTCATTCACATTTTCTATATTACCTTTCCTCATTTCCTAGTCTCATTTTCCGACTTCTTCATTGTCTTGCCTGGCATTTCCTCCCCAGATGAATTGCTTTCACTTAAACCCTTTCCTAAGGGTTTGCTTTTAGAGAATACAACCAAAGAGCACATCTTCTGGTTTTGCATCTAAAAATGAAAAAAGCAAAGAAAGAAAGAAATAACATAAAACAAAGCTATCTACTTGCTATTGTTTCCTGATAATCATGTCCAATCCTGTACTACTCTTATTCTTAAAACGGTGAGGCAAATCCAGATGTAGAAGCAGCCAGGGAGAAGGACTAACCTCTTAGAAACTTTCCAATAATGAAGACTTTGTAGACTCTTAGTGCAAGCCCCCATAGTCATCTTTGATGATTCAACCTTTCTTCTCATTGTGGAAAATCGAAAATTGATGTTTAATATGGCCTAGTAACCACAGTGGATATGCTGAGATCTTCTTTTCATTCTGGTCTTTAGACAATTTGGGGGAGAGTTTGATTACATCCTATCTTTCTTATGGAGATTGAACTGGTTGTTGAGTGGATTTTCTGATGATAAATTTCAAAGAAACTCCTCTGCCAGGAAAGGGAGAATAACCGATTGTTCATTTTAACTAAAATGGAAGAGCTTTGCTGACAATGTGTAGACTTGACTTTAGAGTACAACATGAACAGAATTTCATACATACCTTTAGAATATTGTCTGCAGAAGTTATATAACAAATGTATTACTAGATCCACAAATAAGACCACAAGCCATATGAACTCAATGAAACTTATGACTCCCATTAAGCTCTTTAAAAAAGTATGTCAGCAGAAAAGGATAATGATATATGGAGTGCTCACTTACCTACAGCAAAACTTGATGAAATCGTAACATTTTGACATAGAACCCCTTTTCCTTTTTTTTTTTTTTTTTTTTTGAGACGGAGTCTTGCTCTGTCGCCCAGGCTGGAGCGCAGTGGCCAGATCTCAGCTCACTGCAAGCTCCGCCTCCCGGGTTTATGCCATTCTCCTGCCTCAGCCTCCCGAGTAGCTGGGACTACAGGCGCCCACCACTTCGCCCGGCTAGTTTTTTGTATTTTTAGTAGAGACGGGGTTTCACCGTGTTAGCCAGGATGGTCTCGATCTCCTGACCTCGTGATCCGCCCGTCTCGGCCTCCCAAAGTGCTGGGATTACAGGCTTGAGCCACCGCGCCCGGTCCCCTTTTCCTTTTAAAGAAACAAAACACCACAAATGTGCTTGAAACTCTCTTTTACTTCTTTCATTCCTATTCCCTTTGTTTCCCAGATGGACTTTGTTTTTCTCCTGGATTTTATTTTTGTCAATCTTCAGGATGTTTTAATACTTTTACTTACACAGATGGTATCACAGACTATAGTATTGCTTTGAATATCTTTAAACTTTATAGAAGTGGATTATTCTGTTTACATTAGTCTGCAACTTGATTTTTTACTTGATATTATAGAGACTTATCCCTGTTTATATGTAGCATTTAGCTTCCTCATCTTAACTGCTATAAAACATTCCACTGTATGAACAAACCAAAATTTGTTTTTCCATTTTCCAGTCGATGAACATGTAGATTGTTTCCAGTGTTTTCTTATAACAAACAATGCCTCTACAAGATATTCTTGAACATGAAAATTTGTGCATATATGTAGAAATTTCTTGTAAGGTACATGCCTAGAAGTAGAAATACTAGGTTATATACCATGTGCAGCTTCAACTTTATTAGAGACTGCCAAGTTGCTCTGTAAAGACCTATTTATAATCCATCAGCATATTTGAAATTTCTCTTTGTCCTACATTCTTGCCCACATTTGGTGTGGACAGACTAAAATTTTTTGCCAACCTGAGGGCTCTGAATAGTATTTTATCTTTGTTTCAATTTGCATTTTCCTAATTCCTAGTAATGAAAAGGGATTATTTATATATATTGGATGATAATTCCTTGTGGGTTTCATATACATTGCAAATATTTCCTCCTAGTCAGTGAGCTTCTCTGCATCTTATTTTTGGTGTCCTTGGATGAATGGAAGTTCTGAATTTTAGTGTAGTCAATTTAATCAGTCTCTTTATAGTTAGTGCATTTTGTGTATTATTTAGGAAATCCTTCCCTACCCAGAAGTCATTCATACATCCTTCTACATAATATCCTGAAAATGTTATAGTTTTACCTACAGTTAGTTCTAAAATCCACCTGGAATTAGAATAGAGAACTTGTATTTAAATTTTTTCCTTATGGATAGCCAAATGTCCCAAAACTATTTATTGAAAAGATTGCCATTTCCCCACTGCTCTGTATGGCCACATTTATCATAAATCAAGTGTGCACATGTCCAAGGAAATATCTCCAGATTCTCAATTCTGTTTTGTTGGTCTATCTATCTGTGTCCTAATTCCACAATGTTTTCATTGCTCTAGCTTTATAATCTTATTATTTGCCAGTGCAAATATCTCCTTCCACATCCCACTTTATTCTTATTTGTGACTGCCCTGACTTTACGTAGCAGTTTCCTCATCTACATGAACTTTAGGATGAGCTTGGTTTGTTCTACAAAAAATCCTGTTAAAATGCTACTCAAAATTTTTGAATGTATCATTTGGGGATAATTTACATTTTTATGACATTGAGGCATCCTATCCATAAATATTTCTTCATTTATTTCAATGTTCTTTTAAGCATTTAAATAGCAGTTTATCATTGCTTTTCTATGGGTGTCATGTTTCTCAAGTTCTGTCCAAAGGGAGGAGAAATAGACCCCACCTCTTAATGGCAAGTGGCAGGCTTCTGGCAAAGTATGCAGCTCCAGAAATACTTCTGTGGCTATTCTTGGAAAATACACTTTGCTACTGCCTATCCTCTGGCCACAGTAATTCATGTCCTTGTCATATGCAAAAGAAAACCCCTACCTTCTTCCCTACAGTCTGCAAAGCTCAGGCTCACAGTCTAAGATCTTGCCATTAAGATCACGTTCACGTGCACCTGAGGCTCCTTAAGCTTGGTTCCTCAAAGAGAGTTTCTGGAGACAGTTCTTGTTTATCTTAAGATTTGTCACCTCAAGAAATAATGTGCAGCTGGGCGTGGTGGCTCACTCCTGTAATCCCAGCGTTTTGGGAGGCTGAGGTGGGTGGATCCCCTGAGGTAGGAGTTCGAGACCAGGCTGGCCAATGTGGTGAAACCCTGTCTCTACTAAAAATTTTTTAAAAATTAGCTGGGCATGGTGGCGGGCGCCTGTAATCCCAGCTACACGGGAGGCTGAGGCAGGAGAATGGCGTGAAACCGGCAGGAGGACCTTGCAGTGAGCCGAGATTGCGCCACTGCACTCCAGCTTGGGTGACAGAGCAAGACTCCATTTAAAAAATAAAAAAAAAAATTAGCTGGGCGTGATGGCGAGCACCTGTAATCCCAGCTACTTGGGAGCCTGAGGCAGGAGAATCACTTGGACCTGGGAGGCGGAGGTTGCAGTGAGCTGAGATCATCCATTGCATTCCAGCCTGGGGGACAAGAGTGAAACTCTGTCTCAAAAAAAAAAGAAAAAAGAAAAAAAAAAGGAACAATTTGCTTGTTCCCTAGAGATGCAACATGTAGTGATGAAACAAGCATAACTACCATCGAGCCTCCTTTTCAAAAAAGGCAAAACAGGAGGCACTCAGGAATCTGTAACCATTTTGAAATCCAGCAGGGTTCCTGTTGCCAGTTCCTTGGTGAGGGTACAGTCCTATTGCCTGGATATAATTCACTGTGGCTCTGCGTTATGCCCTCCATATCCTCGTTCCTTTTCCATAAAAAGTAGCCCATTTTGCAGTTGAATAGTTTTCTCAGTCAGCTTCCTGCATGTAAAATGTTGATTAAATCATCTTTTCCATGTAAGCTGATATAATTATTTTAAAAACCTTGTGGATTTCTTATGAATTGATTTCTGATACACTCCATCAGACAAAAGCTACATCCACAAATCTTGCCAAAATTTTCCGCCTTGGGCTTGCTATAAAGCTGCAGAGGGACAGGGCTCCTTAAATTCTTAAGAGTTCTAGTAGTTAACAGAGAAAATCTATGAAGCACTTCTTGACGATCTTTAGAGGTCCCTTTGTCTGAACAAAACAGTTCTTGAGGCACTGCCCTAGGTATTTCTGAGGTTTTAACAAATATTATGGGTATAATCTTTAATCTTTGCTCTGAAGCCCTCTCTTAATTTCAGAATATTAGAGAGGCTGGATTAAATAAGAGTTTTATTTTTGAACCCTGCAAGTCCTGGTTCCTGTATTTTCTCTAAATTTTACTTGAAGAGTAAATAATTCCTTTTATAAAGGGTCATCTTTTTCCTCTTGTATTTATTATAGACAATGCGAAGAAGCCAAGAGGCACTTTTAGTATTCTGCCTGAAAGTTCTTAATTAAGGTATGTCTTCGATTTTCTCAATTATTGTGGGAGCAGTGTTGGTAAACTTTCTCCCACTACTAACAAGGATTTCCTTTCTCTCAGTTTCCAGTAACATTTTCCTCACTTTTAATTAAGCCCTAATTAACAGCTTCATCAAGGGTTATGAGGCTTCCTCTAACAGCCTCTTTAAGATCCTTTAGACTTCCACTAACACTCTCCTTAGAGTTCTTTTATGCCCACTACTTTGTCCCAAAGCCACTCTCACATGGTTTTTTATTGCCACTACATCTTACTTACAAAAAATATGATCTAATGCTATGGCTGTATACAAATTACTCCAGAAAACAGTGGCATAAATAATCATTTGTTTCACTCATGAATCTGTAACATAGATAGGTCTTGGTAGGGATAGCTTCTGTCTCCTCCATTGGCCTTGGCTGGGGTTGCTTGAAGGCTGTGGGCTGGAACCACTTGATGGCTCACTCACTTCCATGTCTGCTGATTGATGCTGGCTATTCCTGAGACCTTAGCGAGGGTTGCTGAATGAAAGATCTATGTGTGGTTTGTTCATGTGGCCTTGGCGTCTTTACAAAATGGTGGGTGAGTTCCAAGAGCCAATTTCCCAAAAAAGAGAGCATCAGAAAGAAGCCATATCACCTTCTATGTCCTAGTTTTGGAAGTACACAGCATTATTTATACCACATTCTATTTGTTGAGATAGTTGCAAGTCTTTCCCAAGGGGAAGGAAGACAGACTCCACCTGTTAATGGCAAGTGCAAGTTTCCAAAAGATCATGTGGAACCGGAAATATTGGTATGCCATTTTTGGAAAGACATTTGTTATAGTTACTCTTTTATACAGTGTTGTTAGACAGGCTTCTCTAAAGGTGGCATTTGAATACCCATAAAAGTGAGGGAGTGAGTCACACTGTATTTGGGAAAGAGTGGTGAAAACAAGTGCAAAGGCCCGGGGGCAGATTATAATGGATGTGTTTGAACTAGCGTGACTGGAGTCAAGAAGGCAAGAGAGAGAATAGCAGTAGTGGTAAGTACAGAGAAATAGCCAGGGGCTTATTATCAAGGGTCTTGTAAGCCATTGTAAAGACTATAATTTTTATTCCAAGCCATGAGGGAGGGTGGTTAAGAGAAAAGAAATTTTATTGGACTGATATCTTAAAACGATCACTTACTGAGGCACAATGCCCAGGACTTTATAGTGTAGTTGCTATCACTGTGAAGATCAACCACACGGAGATAAATCAGAATGGAGTTTATTGCTACACACCCAGAGTACTCAATTATATTTGAGCCAAGGGATGAGTGATAAACCTTGGGCTCTTGTAAACGTCTTTCTAGAATCTATATTTGGTTTAAAGTTGCATTTGTACTTTTTAGGCATTCTTAATAGTGTTTAGCGCTGTCTCCAAGCAAGCATTCTCTGCTTTTGAAAAAACTTTTCTATGTCTGGGGTGGCAATTGTACTGGATTGTTCCCTTTTACCCCCCAGGCTCCACTCTCCCTCCATATCCTGCTGTCTGCCCCAGGAACTATTTCTATGTGTTAGTTCAATAGCCTCCTGGCCCTCTGGCTTTCAGGTAGGTGGCCAAAGGAAAGTTCCAGAATATAAAAGGGAGAGAAGATAGTAAGATCAGGGTACTACTCATTCCCCAGGTTCCCTCTTTTCTCAACTATATCTTGACAGAAGGTCAAAGCAGCCTGTTCTATGTGACTCTTTTTTAAGTTCCGGTAGCCTCTGTGTCCCCTTCAGGCCTATGGGTGATGACAACTTCACTGGTGCCAGTACCCAGTTTATGCACTATCCCCTGTGGTTTCCTACACTGACACCACTGTAAACAGACTCTTCGCAAATAAAACCTCCTCCTCAAATTATCTTATTTTGCGTGTGCCATCTGCCCCTGTTGGGACCCTGAGCTAGTACAGTGATAGTGAATCTTTAAAAACTTAAACCAGGGTATTTATGCATTTAATTTGGTCTGCTTTCCTTTTCTAGTTGTCCTCTTCCCTTCCCCTCCAGTCTTATGAACTGTGAGGGTGTAGGAATATGTATATAGAGACATATACAGGATTTCAGGAGGTAATTTATCAGGGAGTACAACTCTCCAACCTGGGATATAAAATAAACAAATAGATGTACACCTACAGGTGCCAGTTTGGGTATTAAAATCCATGTGAAACTGGCACACAGATTTTCCTTATGTTAGTGGGAGCAGATTATCTGCTACCACCTTTACTTCCTATTTCCCCACAAAACCATTGAAAGTATATCATCGCCTATCAACATTTCATAAAGAAATCTGAGCAGAGGGCCAAAAGAAGTGAACCTTACTTATATCTAATGACAAAACTCTAAAGATGTACGAAAGCTCTGGAAGTGGGGTGGGGGTTGGGGAACAAGCTTACAGTCCAAAGCCTTGCAAATAAACATTCTGAATCTCCTGCAATCCAGTTTAACATTAGCAGATTGCTCTCACCTGGTTCCTGGGCTTTTACATTTTTCTTTTGGTTTGCTAATTCCCCACCTACCACCTCCATCTTTCTTTTTCTTTTTTCAGAACAGGGCAGTATAGAGAAGATCTAATGGTCAAGTTTTTAAGCACATGGCACATTTCTACTTTTTATAAAAAGAATATTATTGTTCAGTTTTCTCTTGCCTGAAAAATCTCACTTGGACAAAGCCCAGCACTGGTCTCAGTAAGTCCTTACTCCACAATTATTGAAGGAAGGGCTACACTTTCCTAATAGAGGCCAATTTAACATCTGTCTTAAAATGGCATTTGGCTTGCAGGCTCTGAGGCAACCTCTTCTCATTCCCCAAGAAAAGACCTGTGAAGACTAATGAAAATGCAAAGACTTAAACAATAAAAAGTCTAATGGGACTAATTCCCTGGAAGGAGTTGGACCAAGAAAAATCTATGCAAAATTTCTCTCATGGCAACCTTAAGCTTGGTGATGCCTGAGCCAGCCAGGATAAAGGTGGGGATGGAGAACTGCTGAGAGCATATGCTAGTCTTACTGTAATAGGAGCACCATTCCCATACTCTGGCTATGTAACAAACCTAGTGGTTTCAAGCAATGGTAATCCTTTATTATCTCTCATAATTTTTGTAGATAAGGAATTCAAACAGGGCACAGTAAGTTCACCTTGTGTCTGCTCGCTAGTGTCTGGAGCCTCAGGGGAAAGACTCAAAAACTAGAGCCTGGAATCATCTAAAAGCCCATTTACTCACAATTCTGGTGGTTGAGGCTGGCTCTTGATAGGAAGCCTCATTGGGGCTGTCAGCCAGAACACACCTTGTAGGGCCTCTCTGTGTGGCCTGAGCTTCCTTACAACATGGTGGCTAGATTCTAAAGGAGAAGCGTCTGAAGACCGAGGAGAGCTGGGCTGAAATCATATTGCCTCTTATAATCTGTCCTTGGAAGTCACACAGTGTCACTTCCTTCAAACTCTTGGTCAAGACAGTTAGCAGAGTCTACCCAAGTTCAAAGAGAGGAGACATAGACCCCCTGTTGGATGAAGAGATGTCACAATACTTTGTAAAATGTCATGTGGGATGAGATCTGTGTTTTGATGCCGCCGTCTTTGGAAAAGACAACTTGTCAAGATAGGGCCTCTCAGGGTGAGCTGGCCTGGGTTGGAATTCTTGCTGTGCTACTTGCTAACCTTGGGCAAGTATGACCTTGGGCTAGTAAAGACTTGAACTCCCTGTACCTCAATTTCCTCATAGCATTGATGTGAAGATTCAGTGAGGTACATATCAAGCAATTAGAATAGTACTTGGCACATGTTAACTGCCTAAAAAGTCAGGTTTTATTATATAATGTAGCTGGGGAATGCTCTGTTCTCACCACCCACTTCCATCTTTTCCTTTCTCTAGTGGGAAGGAAGGGTCTTTTAGCATAATAATAAGTTAGGTTACCCTGTAAGAGATGACTGATACTGGAATAAAAAGGTGGGGGTTATTAGTCTCATACCTTTTCTCATCCAAAGAATCTAAAACCTTCGCCTCGTCCTGGTCCCTTGGAGGAAACTGCTGACTACAGGGAAAATATGGTCTGCTGCAGATAAGGGCTCCCAAATTAGAGGATCTAGATTAGAATTTGTGCTCTGTTACTACGTCTCTGGCAATAACAGTTTGCAGGATAGAAGATGAAGCTGAGAAGCTATGGAGAGGCGAGCAGAGGAAGAGAGGGGAAACAGAAAGAAGGAAGACCTCCCATAACATATGTGAACCTGGCCAGGCACAGTGGCTCATGCCTGTAATCCAGCACTTTGGGAGGCCAAGATGGGTGGATCACCTGAGGTCAGGAGTTTGAGACCAGCCTGGCCAACATGGTGAAACCCCATCTCTACTAAGAATACAAAAATCAGCCAGGTGTGGTGGCATGCACCTGTAATCCCAGCTACTCTGGAGGCTGAGGAAGGAGAATCAGCTTGAACCTAGGAGGTGGAGGTTTCAGTGAGCCGAGATTGCGGCACTGCACTCCAGCCTGGGTGACAGAGCGAGACTCCATTTCAAAATAATATAAAATAAATCTGTAACCTGATTTTGTCTGGCACAAAAGGCAACATAGTAGGAATCTGTGTTCATTATAGCCCACTAATGAGATTTTTTTTTTAATAGATCTAATGGTTGCACTTGCCTGCTTTCTAAACATTATGGGCATAGGGAAGTTGCCTCTCCGCTTATCTGTCCAGGAAAAAATGCACCAAAATAGTAATACTGGCTTTCCTGGGTAAGATTAAAAGTGATTTTTTTTAACTTTCCCAAATCTTCTATCATTTCATAATTCAAATGAATGTTAGGGAAAACAATGACCTCCTGATCCACAGCAGCTGTGCCTCCACATCAATAATGCTTCTGAATATCAATTACCAACATGCTCTTGCCAGCATTTCAATGGGAAGAAATGAACTGAACCAACCTCTGTAGCTTGCTTGCTTCCTTCAAGAGAAAGGAAAGTTGGCAGAATTGCTCGTGAACTGGAATCTGCAGAATCACTGTGATGGGGTGACTTACAGAGTGGGGAAGAGGTCTGCTCATGGCCCAGATTAGAGTGACCCTACTGAAATGGCTGCCTCAAAAACCGAAGGCCCACCATGTCCACCTATTGAAATTAACTAAAGAATCCAATGAGTTTCCCAGTGACCCAGCTCCCTGTGACTTGAACATGGTTTCTGCTATTTCAATTGAAAGTACCATAGCTCACAGAGCTGGAGGAGGAGTGCGTGAGAGATTGCAGAGCCCAGCCCAGCCACACCCCCACCCCTTCTCTCTGTTGCTAACTGCACACACAGAGGTCCTTAGGGAAGGAGAAATGCAATAAGAAAACACCTGTGAATTCCTTGCAGAACTCCCCCATGGCTACATTCCACCCTTTCCTCTCTTATAAAAGATTCCATTTGCTCCATTTCTGACCCCAGGGCTTGGACAAATGGATGGTGGCCTGGTGTGGCTTCTCTGCTCTTGGCTGTGTTCCCCCGCACCAATTAATCACCATACCCCAGCGTGACAGGCCCGGCTCTTTGCTGCAGCTCATCCTCCGGCTGTTCCGGTGATTACTCTAAAGCCTTCCCCAGACGCAAGAATTTCTCAATGTTTTTTTCTTCCCTATTGCTCCATGTGCTGGCTACTGCACCGAAAGGGGCTGTGGTTCCCTCCCACAGAGCTAACTGGTCAGTAAGGAACCCTGAGGACCTAATTTGAGTTCAGGCCCTGTCACCCACTAGTTTTACTATCTTGGACATGTCAGTTGAGATTTGCCTAAGCTTCCTCATCTTTGGAGAGACGATAATAGCAAGTACTTGGCCATCTTCAAGAAGTAATTGTAATAATCTGATGAGAGATTTAAAATTATTTTTTAAAAATCCCTTCTCAGAATTGTATTTTTAAATAAATAAAATATATAGGACGGCCAGGAAAACCAACGGTATTAAAACACAATTATCAAAGTATTAAATCAATTAATATAAAAACAAATTTCTATTAGTGCATTAAATAACAAGATTTAGCAGTGGGTCTAAAAACCACAGTGTTTTCAAGCTGGTGATGAGTCTAAATGATACTTTGAGGTATCTACAACAGTAGTGATGTGATATGAAAGTATCTGATTTCATTTGGAGACAAAGTCACAGGTACTGCCAGGACTGTGACTTGTTACTTATGTTCATAATTTTAAAAAATGCTAAGTTTTAGTTAGAGTTCAGTGGGAAAAAAAAAAAGTTCTCATCCAACTTTAGTCTCCCTGAAATTGATTCACATATTCCTGTGAGTCCACGGACTCCAGGAATCAAGAAACTCTAATAAAAATGAGATAATGTATGTGAAAATGCTTTGTAAACTGTGTAGTCTGATGAATTTGAAAGATAGAGAAAGATTCTCAAGCCATCTGGTTCAAGTTTCTTTGAGTCTTTAGATTCCTCCTACGTCAGTTTCCTTGAGGAAGTTTTGGGAGTTGTTAGCCTGTCCTTTTCCCCGTCCTCAGGTAAAGCAAGCACGTCTCTAGCTGTGGTTCCTAACTCACCACATTAAGATGACCTAGGTGAGTGAGAGGGTGGACGGAGTACATGTTGAAGATGGGGTTCCTCAGGCTCTCCCCCAGTCCTAACAAATCAAAGGTGGGCCCAGTGACTTTCTTTTGTCTTTCTTCTATTCCAGATACATTCTGGATTATTCTAATGCACACTCAAGTCTGAAAACCTCTTGATTATGGAAAATTGCTTCTATTATTATCACTTTTGTGTGCAGAAGCAGAGCTTTTGTCTGGGCAGCCCAGAGGGTGGGCATATAATCTTCTGGAAATTTCTCAGCTTGATTATTACCTGAGCTCACATCAAATAAACCGGAATCCATGCTCCCATGGGGACCCATCATCTTTTAATCAAACATCTACCCCAGTTAGGAGAGTTGGAAAATAAACATCTCCACTCAAGGCGGAATCCCAGTTCCATTATCAGCTTGGTACCACAGGAACCCTTCCAAGAGTCACACATAAGCAAGCAAACCACCAAGAGCCTGTGCCCTGCATGCCACCACAGAGATACCTTCTGGAGTGTCCGAAGAGTGACACCAAAAACCTGAGCTATGCCAGATGTTGCGGGTTAGTGGGGGAGATCAACGGGGACCAAAGGTGGGAGGGAGGTAGAGAAGCCTTCCTTCATTTTGGAGATCCTTCCCCAAACATGAAGATCCCATTTCAGGGATCTGTGACACACCAGGCACTCAGCACTTCCAGATGTTTTCTGGTCTCAAAGGCAGGGCAGATGAAAGGAAGAGAAGAGCACTGGAGGTAGTGCCCGTTCAAAGGAGAAGCTGTCTGTTTCATCCTGTGAAAGTATTTCTTTCTCTACTCAAGAGCTTGAAGGGGGCAGGTTGTGGGGGGCAGCGAGAAAAGATTTTTCTCCTTCCAGAGAAAAATGGAAACAGAGCAGGCATAAATGATTTCCATCATGGGGAACTGATGATTTGAGAAGATATTTGACCTATGCAGATAATGTCGGAGGAAGTCAAAGGTATCAAAGGTATAGGGTTATTAGAGAGGGACACAAACAAATACTAGGAAGTATTTTTCTCAAATGCCCATTTCTTAAAGATTTCAGCAGGCTTCTAGGAATGTCTGGCACCTTCTCCATATAGCAAAACCAAGAGCGTTTTGAGGGGATTGTTCTGGAACCCTTTCAAAGCTCCTGTTGATGCAGACATTTGCAGATGTCTCCTCCATCTGCCAGCGAGTTTGAACACTGGGGAATGTAGCACCATATGCTAGGAGCATGGAGCCCTGTGAGCAGAGTTTAAGAGTTTGGTGTCTGATGTGCACCAAACATCACTTCCACTTTCCCTGCCCCAACGGCCCCTGTCTTTCCACTTGGAGACTGTTCTGCTCTGCAGAGAGAGTCTAGGTGACTTCTCTGCTGGGAGAGAGGTCTCAATTTCTCCCTTTAAAAAAAATTTCACACAAGTTACTCTCATTTCCCTGGTTCCTTTGGAAGAAAATGTGCTGAACACTTGGTTCTCTCAAGTGGCCTCCTGCCTGCTTTTTGCACATTTCGGGGAGAAACAGAGCTTAAATCAGGAGGCAGCAAACTTTGGCCTGTGGGCCCAATCCTACTGCTACCTATTTTGGTAAATAAAGTTTTATTAGAACATAGCCATACCCATTGATTTACTTGTTGACCCTAGCTGCTTTTTAGCTACAAAGGCAGAGTTGAGTAGTTGCAACAGGAACTGTATGGAATACAAAGGTGAAAACATTTTCTATTTGGCCCCTTATGGAAAACATTTTCTAACTCCCTGCTTAAATAAAGGAGACAGAGCAGCTAAATAAATGGATCAAAGCTGCTGAAACATGGGTCAGAGCAGCTGAAAAATAGGAACTTGAAAGAATTAAACGAGGACAAGTAGATTTCTGATGCTGAGAGCAGAAGAGCAAGAGAAACGGCTGGTTTGCAACACATGAAGGAATACATACTGGGTACTTTTCATGCGCCTGACTACTTTGCCAAACACTCTACATACATTCTCTCTTTTAAACTCTACAAGTGAGGTACTATTACTGTAATCATTTTACAGCTGTGAAAATGGAGGCCTGGCGATGCTGAGTCACTTGGCTCTGGTCATCCAGCTGACAAGTGGTAGGGTGAGAATTGGAACACAGGGGTGACTTTAGAGCCCAAAGTCTCGACCATGAGGCTATCCTGTTGACAGGCTCCATGTCATAGGAAGCATGCAATGGCTGCTTTTTCAACTTCTCAAAGCAGTGGCACCCAAAGTCTTAGCATGGGCAGCAGCTACAGCAGGATCCCAAGAAACTGGGATTCCTTCAGTCTTTGGGAGGCCCCCGAAGCTGCACTGAAAATGTTCTGGTGCAAGGTGGGGAGGGGAAGGCTTCACTGCCCAGTCATAATTGCTTCCCTTGGCTTCATTACAAGGTTTTAAGAGGAGGAAAACCTAATATTGCCAGTCACACTGCTGCTTGCTATTTTGAAAATTTGGTAGGGGATAAAGTTGAAACATCCAACATTTAACCCTGAAACTGGCATACTAAATAACACTTTTTCATGTTTCTGCATGGTCTTTCATCCACAACTCTCAGAAGACTTCACAAGCCGTTACTATTTACTATTATATTACTCCCTTGGGAACTATAATGGAGTGTGACTGCTTCGAGACTTGAAGAGACCCTTTAAATTGTATAATTTTCTCCTGGCTCTTTCTGGCTAAAGCACGCACTTCACTAATATTTGAAAGAAAAAAATATTGCGAACCTATTTTTTGTTTGTTTGTTTAGATTGGCGTTTGCCTAAATTAGTATTTCAGGCATGGCCTGGGTTCAAAAGACTATTGTTTACGCTACTGGGCATAGTTAAAAGAAAGAAAAAAATACCCTCCAGGGCAAACTAAAAGCCAAATAGCACTCAATCCATAATCTCCTTATAAGGACTGATGAGTGCCAAAACACAAGACCCAAGTTCAGTGTCAGCAGCAGGGGCGGTGGTCGCATGCTCAGCTTTTCATTTTAATGGGAAAGTTGGACATCTTCAGATCCCATCAACCAAGAATTACATGTAACTATAATCATTTAATGAGCCCCAACTCTGTATGAGGAGCTGTACCAGTGGCCTCTAAAGGGTGAAGCGTGAAGAGTAAAACTTCTGATTTATGCTTATTTTTCATCTCATCTTGTTAAATTATTCTTGGTTAAATTATTCTTTATAATGTACATATCATGTTCAATAATGCATGACTATGATATAATAAGCAGATATTCAACAATTTTGAAATGCAGGGGTGTGTAGATAAAACTCACCCTTTTTTTTTCTTTTTCTTTTTTTGAGACGGGGTCTCACTCTGTCACCCAGGCTGGAGTGCAGTGGTACGATTTTGGCTTGCTACAACCTCTGCCTCCCAGGCTCAAGCAATCCTTCCACATTGGCCTCCTGAGTAGCTAGGACTACAGGCACGTGCCACCATACCTGGCACATTTTTGATTTTTTTTATAGAGATGGGGTCTCACCATGTTGCCCAGGCTGATCGTGAACTCCTGAGCTCAAGGAATTCACCTGACTCGGCCTCCCAAAGTGCTGGGATTACAGACGTAAGCCACCGTGCCCGGCCAAAACTCACCCTTTTACATGTCTTATCTCAGCATTTGAGCAGCACTAGACCCTCAGAGTGGCAAACTGGATGCCTGGGTGGACCATCCACTATGGTTAAGTGTCACCACGTGAAAATGAGGACGCAGTTTGTTCTAATCTTTAGGTTTTTCAAGAGAAGCTGAAAGTTAATTTTTATGTGAAATCTTGTGATGTATGTGTGAAATCTCACTATATTTAAATACGGGAAACTTTTGAAGGCAACACTATGCTGGCCAAAAAAACTCTACATCTGCGGACCAGATTTGGCCTGCGGACCGCTGGTTTTCAATCTCTACATTGGATGTTATATCAAGATTTCTGTGGTTAGATCTGCAAAATGCAACAGAATGGCATCCTTCTTCAATATTCTTGATGAAGGTCAATATTAAATGCTCGGAGAGTAGTGTCAGAATGGAAGCTATTTAGCTTGGTTTAAATGACAGCTCCCCCAAATCACCAGCCTGTGGGCCTTCTGTGCTCCTCACGTTACAATAACCTATAGAAGTGTGGTTGCTAAGAACATACACTAGGGAAAACTGCATAGGTCCATTTGATCCTGCGCCAGAAACTGTGAAAGGCAGGTATTGCTGTTATTATTCCCATTTTTACATGTGAAAACAATTGAGGATCTGCAAGGTTAAGAAAATTGCTCAGGGTCATATAGCCAGTGGGGGGACAGGTGCCGGCACTGACTTTAAAACTGAAATGGTTTCTACTACATTTCATGACTAGGTCCACATCACCCCTACACCAAAAAACAAAAACAAAAACAAAAAAAAAAAAACTGTGGATTTTGCTTTTTCTATGACTGGTACAACAACAATTTTAGGATTCAGGATGTTTATGGTAGGATTGTTTTTTTAAAAACCCCATGCTCTGTTGAAATATTTCAAACAGCACTGGTTTCATCAGCCACATAGGCACAGAGGTCTCATTTTATAACCATGTGCTCTGATGAACAGTGTCTCCCCTGAGGAGGCACTGTGGCTTCTCTCCCGATTCCCTGCCCTGCCCTGGGTAATCTGAGGCTCCCAGGCCCTTTTGGGCCCTTCCACTCATCCCTCCCTCCCTGCACTCCATCACCATTCTCCCCCACCAACACCCAACCCTAGCCCTGGTTTAGCTAGACCTTGGCCATCTCCCTTTGTTGCCTCCACAGTGGGAGGGAACTGGAAGGTGGGGCAGGTCAGGGCTCCAGCTATATGGGAAGGAGGTTTGGGGGACCTTGTATAGAGACAAGACCCTGGACACAGGCTTGGGGGGCTGGGGTGGGGTGAGGGTGAGAAGCAGTGAGGGAGGCCTGAAATGCAGCCTGGACCCTCTCATACCATTTGGACATCTGATGCAGAATGAGGGCTGCCATTTGGACAGGCTTGAGCCAAACCCCATTCCTGGGAGTGAGGCATCCCTTCTGTGTCTGAACTACCCCACAGAGGATCTTTCATCCCCAAAAGGGAATTCACTACTTTCTTGGCAATCACTTCCAGGCTTAACTAACTACCCTTAACAGGAGCAAGTTCATTCTCAGCTCCAGCAGAAACTCTTCCTGCTTTGTTTTTCTTCAGTATCTCTCAAGAGACCCAGGAGGGATGGGAGTCTCTGCCCTCCACATATTAACCTTTGATAAAATGGAGGGCAACAGAGCAGAGTAACTAAGAGCATCACACAGAGCTAAGTTTGAGTCTCAGAGCCTTCACAGGCTGTGTGACCTTGGGCAAGTTATATAGCATCTCTGAACCTCAATTCCTCATCTGTAAAATGGGGTGAAACACAGTATGTTTAAGAGAAACAGAAGCATACATCCATATAAAAAGTTGCTCATGAGTACTCACAGCAGCATTATTCACAATAGTCCCAAAGTGTAAATAACTCAAATGTCTATTAAGTGATGAGTGGATAAACAAAATGTGGTATGTCCAATGACTACTATGCAGCTATCAAAAAGAATGAAGTACTGATAGATGTTCCAACATAGATGAATTCTGGAAACATTATGCTCAGTGAAAGAAGTCATATTGTATCTATACATAATATAGATAGGACCCCAATCCCCACAACTTGAGACCGTCAGTGTGGTTTTCAGAAACAGAACGAAAGGGGCATATTTTCCTGGAGACACGTTGGCTGGACCTGAAACTCCCCTGTAGCCTCAGTTTCCCTCAAGACCTGCTAATCAGAGACACGAAGGTGGATTACTATCCAATTTCATTTGCTACTGGCTGGACAAATCTCCCTGTTCATTTGTTGTATCAATAAATTAGGGTGGAATATTAGACACATTATGTGTCTATACACAATATATAACATACTGTGATAATGATATATCTTTATGGGACTATTACTATACATTGTCATATGTACTATATGTTACATGCCATATAATACATTCAGTTGTATAATATATAATTATTATGAAATATGATATTAGTGGTAGTGTTCACCCTATGACTGGTCTTCCTTTTAACCTTTCTGAATTTGGAATAGTTTCTCCAATTCTTTGAATGTTTGCCGGCCCCTGATATATTCGGAAAGAAAATAGCTCTGAATTTGGAGAAATTAAATTACAGTAATGACTCTAATTCAACTGCCTCGTGTAGCTCAAGCCAGAAGATAGAAAAAATATCCCAGGGCACTCCTAGGGCTGCTGCTGGGAGCCCCGCGAGGGGGCCGGGAGTAAGCGGGGGACACGCTGCTGAGGGTCCCGGCGACACGCCAGGGGGCCCCGGGGCAGGGCCCTGGCCCGATGCCGATAAAGGGCCGTTTCTTCCCAGCCTCTCTGGAATACCCGGCTGCCTTTTGAAAGGGGATCCCCCGGACTCCGGTCCAGATCTGGGGCTTCTCCCTCCTTGCTGTTGATCCGGGAGCGCTGCCGCAGGTGTCCCACTTTCATTAAAATGCACATCAGAGCGCCTACTGGAGCTGGTAACAAAGACAACATTGAAACCGGGTGTCCGCCTTCCGCGGCCAAGCAGGGGGCAGGACAATAATTTCCCCAGGATGTGTTCGCTGCCTGGCTTCCCCACAGAGCGCTCCGTCAGGACTCAGTCATGGGTGAATGCCGGGCTTCTGAGAAACCCCAGCTGAGCCGCGCTGTTGCAACTTCAGAACTGTTTCTCCAAGTGAGGGGGGAGGCCTTCTGGAAGGAGGCAACAGCAGTTCCCCGATCCCCACAGCCTGAGACCGTCAGTGTGGTTTTCACAAACAGAACTAAAAGGGCATAATTTTCTGAAGACACGTTGGCTGGACCTGAAACTCCCCTGTAGCCTCTGTTTCCCTCAAGGCCTGCTAACCAGAGACCTGAAGGTGGATTACTATCCAATTTCATTTGCTATTGACTGGACAAATCTCCCTGTTCATTTGTTGTATCAATACCTTAGGGTGGGAAAAAAAAGGAAACAGTCTTACTTTGCAGGTATCTTTAGGGTGCTTGGAGGTTGTACCTGACATGGTAACAACGTTCTTATAATGAAATTTGTGTGTCCCAGAACACAGGGCTAATGAGTAGAGGATGGGCTGGACTTCCGGACTTGTTTTTTTCTGTGCTCCCTTGACTGGGCATTCTTTATTTATTTATTTTTTTTGAGACAGAGTCTCACTCTGTTGCCCAGGCTGGGGTGCAGTGGCACTATCTCGGCTCGTTGCAACCTCTGCCTCCCAGGTTCAAGTGATTCTCCTGCCTCAACCTCTCAAGTAGCTGGGATTATAGTCATACGCAACCACGCCTGGCTAGTTTTTGTATTTTTAGTAGAGATGGGGTTCCACTATGTTGGCCAGGCTGGTCTTCAACTCCTGACCTCAAGTGATCTGCCTGCGTCAGCCTCCCAAAGTGCTGGGAATACAGGTGTGAGCCACCATGCTTGCAAAGCATGGTTTGCCCAACCATTCGTGGTAGCTCCGGGTGTATGGTTCACCTCCTCCTCTCCACTGATTTTGAAAACTGAGGCTTAGAGATATTAAGTGACTTTTTCCAAGGTCACACAGCCAGATAGCCACAAAGCTTTACCATTGTCATCATCCACGGAGGCTGGTTCCAAAGATTGTGGCTGCTTTGGTGTGAAGTTTGAGGACTAGAACTCCTTTGCTGTGCTGCCTGAGATGTTCCATGGAGCCATTTTTCTCTGGGATTCTGCCATCTTCTCAGGGTGCTGCCAGGAAGTTGAACCCTGGTCCTTGTTCCTGCTGGCCCCATAGGACTCTTCTTCATGCCTCTTCAAGCCTACTCTCAACTGCTACCCTCTTTGCCTCTGTCCTTAAAAAGATAGGCTAACCCTGCTTTCTGCTCTGCCACAAAATTTAGTTGGGGCTTAGAAGCCCAGAACCTGCTATCTGCTTAAATGAGGGGAAGAGTAAGGGGAAAATGTATATATAGATAATAAAATAATGAATATGTCAAACTATTCTTACCTAGGACAGGAATGGCTGGGTCATACTGTTAGTGTATGTGTAACTTTCTAGAAAACTGCCAAAGTGTTTGCCAAAGTGGCTGTACCATTTTGCATTCCCATCCACAATATACGAGAGTTCCAGTTGCTCTGTATCCTTGTCAGCAGTATTGTCAGTTTTTAAAAAAGGCACTTCAGTACCTGTGTGGTGGAATCTCATTGTGGTTTTTATTTCATTTCCCTAATGTCTAATAGAGTTGTGCCTCTTTTTATGGGCTTATTTGCCATCTGTAGACCTGCTTTGATGCAGTGTCTCTTCAAACCTTTTGCCCATTTTTAAACTGGATTGTTTTCTTATGATTGAGTTTTGACAGTTCTTTATATATAGTCATGTGCTGCATGACAACATTTCAGTCAATGACGGACTGCCTAGACGATGGTGGTCCAGTAAGAATATAATGAAGCTGAAAAATTCCTATTGCCTAGTTAGGTCATGGCCATCCTAGCATTGTAGTGCAATGCATTATTCGTGTGTTTGTGGTGAGGCTGGTGTAAACAAAGCTACTGAGCTGCCACTTGTATAAAGTCTAGCACATAAAATTATGTGCAGTACATAATACTTGATAATAAATGACTATGTTACTGGTTTATGTATTTAATATACTATACTTTTTATTATTATTTTCGAGTATACTCCTGCTTTAAAAAAATTTAACTGTGAAACACTTTCAGGCAGGTCCTTCAGGAGGTGTTCCAGAAGGCATTGTCATCATAGGAGATGACAGCTCCCTGCATGTTATTGCCACTGAAGACCTTCCGGGGGACAAGATGTGGAGGTGGAAGACAATGATATTGATGATCTTGACCCTGTGTAGGCCTAGGGTGTGTTTGTGACTTAGTTTTTAATTAAAAAAAATTTAAAGAGTACAAATGCAGCTTTTAAAATAGAAAAAAAGCTTATAGAATAAGGATATAAAGAAAGAAAATATCTTTATACAGCTTTACAAAAAGCCAAAAGGTTACAGTAAGTTAAGATTAATTTATTACTGAAGAATGAAAAACATTTTAAATAAGTTTAGTGTAGCCTTAGTGTACAGTGTTTTATAAAGTCTACAGTGTATAAAGTGTGTAGTCATGTCTGAGGCCTTCACATTCATTCACTGCTCACTCACTGACTCATCCAGAGAAACTTCCAGTCCTGCAAGCCCCTTTCATGGTAAGTGCACGATACAGGTGTACCATTGCTTCTCCTTTATACTATAGTTTTACTGTGTCTTCTCTATCTTTAGGTGTGTTCAGGTACACAAATGCTTACCATTGTGTTACAGTTGTCTAGGGTATTCAGGATAGTAACATGCTGTACAGGTTTGAACCAAGGAACAATGGGCTATACCATATAGCCTTGGTGTGTAGCAGACTATACCATGTAGGTTTGTGGAAGTGCACTCTACAATGTCTGCACATTGACAAAACCGCCTAGCAGCCTGTTTCTCAGATGTAGCCCCATTGTTAAGTGGCACATAACTGTTCTGGATACAAGTCCTTTATCAGTTATGTGTTTCATATATAGTTTCTCCCAGTCTGTGGCTTGTCTTTTCATTGTTGTCCGAAGTTTAGCTACTTTCTTCTCTGCATCTCTCAGCTGCAGGACTGTTTTATTCTCTCCTCACCACCTATCACTTTCTGAAATGATTTTGTTTACTACAGACCACCCCTAACCAGAATGCACGTTCCACAAGGCCAGTGACCTCATCTATCTGAATCACCACTGTATTCTCAAGACTTAGATCTGTGCCTGGCACGTAGTAGGCACACAAGAAATAATTGTTGAATAAATAGTGATAACATCCACTAACAGGAAAGCAGTTTGGAGATTTCTCAAAGGACTAAAACTAGAACCACCATTCAACCCAGCAGTCCCACTACTGGGTATATGCCCAAAGGAAAAGAAATCATTCTATAAGAAAGACATGCTCTCGTATGTTAATCACAGCACTATTCACAATAACAAAGACATGGAATCAACCTGGGTGCCCATCAGTGGTGGACTGGATAAAGAAAATATGGTACATATACACCATGGAATACCTCATGGCCATAAAAAAGAATGAAATCATGACCTTTGCAGCAACATGGATACAAGCTGGAGCCATTATCCTAAGAGATTAATGCAGAAACAGAAAACCAAATATAACATGCTTGCATAAGTGGAAGCTAAACATTGGGCCAGGGACATACACATGAACAATTCATACTGAGTACTACAAGTATCTATTGACAGGAGAGAGGGAGGAAGACAAGGACCGAAAAACTATCTACTGGGTACTATGTTCACTATCTGAGTGACCCAAACCTTAGCATTATGCAATATACCTAGGTAACAAACCTGTATATGTACCCCTGAATCTAAAATAAAAGTTGAAATGTTTCAAAGGATGCAGTTTTAAAAAATAGTGTAAAAGTAATATGAGAACTTTTAGCACTACCTCTTCAATTTTTATGTTAATTCAAAACTGTTCTACACAATGTCTCTTAAATTTTTAAAATCTGGCAGCACTGTTTCAGAAAAAGATCCATTTTAGCTAACGTCTAACAATTAGATAAATTTCTGAACTAATATTATACTGAGATGTTTACTATTAAAAGTGAACCAAATATTAAAAATTGTCAGTATAGCTATATGTCTATAGTTGTAGCACTACTGATTGACTTAATAAACTTAAATTTGCATGCATGAAATAAAAGAATACAATATAGCAAAAAACAACAACAACAAAACCAAAACATCTGCTAATACTTCCTGAGTGCTTATTAGGCTGTAGGTATTCAGCTGTTTACTTCTCATGGTTTACATCATTTAACCCTCAGAATAACACTATGAGGTAACTTCTATTATTACTTCTACTTAATAAGGATGTGATAATAACAATAAAGGCTGTGCTGTTGGGAGCTCTTAGCGCTAAATCTTCCATCCTCTGCCATCACGTGATGCTGGAGCTGATACCCACAAACCTAATTTCTGTTTTGCCAGCTGCTCTTTGTTAGGTCACCAATAGGGGGCACTAGAGAGAGCTTGCAGGTGGAGAGGAAAGGGACTTGTTCCTCTTGGTCTGGCTTGCTGTTCCAGGCGGGATCTCTCCAGCATCAGGGGTTTAAAGCTGGCAAGTCCTTGGTTCCAGGAGCAGTAGCTCATTCCAAGTTGCAGTTTTTCCCACTATCAGAACCAGGTGCATCAAACTCTCTCAGAGATGCTGGCACCAGCAGGTATCCCCTCCTCAAAAGCCTGAGATCCAGCATTGTGGGGTCCCTCTCCCAAGCCTTTTACCTTCTCTCCCCGTTTCTACCCCCATTTCTCTTTTAAGGTTTTCTGTTGAGTTTTAACAATCCTGACCTCTTTGTTCCTCCAACAGCTGGGGTGGCAGCAGCTTCCTGCGATTACTTCCTGTGTAATTCTCTGGGCTTCTTTTTTGCCTTTTCAGTTTTCTAAGACATGTTTAATAATACTTGGTGTTAAACTCTAATACAATAAGTGGGATCTTGACTAACACAGGAAACTGAGCACAGAGAATTAACAATGTCAAATGGACAGCACAACAGGAGTTATATGCTTACACAATTAGCTTCAATAAAAGGAAGAAAGCGAGAAACGCCCCTAGAGAGGAACAAATAAAAGAAAACGGTAATTTGGCAGGATCTATTAAAATCTATTACAATGTATCCCCAGAGAATGGGAACATACTATATGGTTTGGGCAGCTCCTACTTACACTGGGGAGACAATCTAATAAATGTCCTTTTCATCACTGTTTAAGACCCAACCCAGCTATGGCTTCCTCCCCGTAAGCTGCGGTGGCAGACACTCTTGGATGCTTCCCAGTACCAAGAGGCTCATTCTTCCTAGCTGGTGTTCAATGACAGAGGGTAGGAAAGCCAGAATCCTGCTGTCACTGTCACTGTCAGTGTCCCATCAGGAAGTACACAGGGGAGGGCAAGGACTTATGACCCAGTTCTGGCCAATGAAATATAAGAGGAAATCTCTGGAGGAGGCATCTGAGAAAAAATTATTTTCAGACATGCAGAGTGTCCTTCATTAAGCTCCCCAACCTTTTTTGCTTCCCTGGCTACCTTCTGCTTCCTGCCCTTGAATGTGGTTGAGACACCAGAAACTGTGGCTGCCATGTTGGACTATGACAAGCCCAAAGATGAAGGATGACTGGAAAGGACAGGGGGAATCTGTATTAGTCACAGTTCTTCAGAGAAACAGAACCATTAAGATTATCTATCTATCTATCTTTGAGTTTTGTTGTTGTTTTTTTTTTTTTTTTCACAGATGGGGTCTCTCTGTCACCCAGGCTGAAGTGCAGTAACTTGAGCATAGCTCCCATCAGCCTCAAACTTCCGGACTCAAGCGATCCTCCCATCTCAGCCTCCCAAGTTGCTAGGACTACAGGTGCATGCCACCATGCCTAGCTAATTTATTTTAATTTTAATTTTTGTAGAGTTGGGGTGTCACTATGCTGCCCAGGCTGGCCTCAAACTCTTGGCCTCAAGCAATCTTCCTCCTCTGCCTCCCAAAGTGCTGGGATTACAGGTGTAAGCCACTGCCCCTGATCTGAGAGATATTTATTAAAAGGCATGGCTCACACGATTATGGTGGCTGAGAGTCCCAAGATCTGCCGTCTGTAAGGTGGAGACCCAGGAAAGCCAGTGGTGTACATAGTTCAAAGGCCTGAGGGGCAGGTAGCTGATGGTATAGATTCCAGTCTGAATCTCAAGGCCTGAGAACCAGCACACCAAAGGCAGGAGACGATTCATGTCCCAGCTCAAGTCGTCAGGCAGAGGAAGGGTAAATCTAGCCTTTGTCTGTCTTTTTATTCTATTCAGGCCCTCAGCAGGGCCTGAATAGATACCCACTCACATTGGGGAGGGCCACTGGCTTTACTCAGCCCAATACAAATGCTTATTTCTCACAGACATGCCCCAAAATAACATTTATATCTGGGCATCCTGTGGCCTAGCCAAGGTAACCCATAAAATTAACCATCACAGAACTTATGCCCTCAGTGACATTGTTGAGATGAATGTGGTACATCGTTGTACCATTAACATTTGATTTCTTGCTAAGAAACTAAACCTTATGGTTTAAGTCACTATTACTTCAGTTTTTTCTTGCAGCTGAATGCATTATACCCGGTACATCTTCCAGCCCCTCAGCTGGGAGTATCTTAATTTTCTCTTGATTTACCAATCCTTTTTTGAATTTCCCTATGATTTTGCTTTAGAGCCTCGCTAACTTTCTTTCATATATTAAAAAGATTTGTAAATGCATCTTCTTTTTGCTCTACTAGACTTGAAGCTATTAAGGCCAGGTGCTCTAATTCATCTGGATATTCCACAGGATTTCTAGGAGAGTACCTAACATACCTAAAAAATCCATGTACACATCGTGTAACTACACATGTGAGTTACAGCTACATCTTATATTCAGTTTACAATTGTGTTGTGAGAAGAATCTTAGTTAAAAGCACCAACTCTGGATTCAGATAGAACTGAATGACTTCAAATGTTGACTCCACCCCTTATTAGCGAGGTAGCCTAGGGTAAATCCTGACTATCTCTACATTTCACTATCCTCCAACGCCCAATTCAAATATTTTCTCTACGTGAAACTACCTGTGCTGTCTCCCTCCCAAATTTGAAAGTATTATTTCCCTCTTAACCCATCACTCCCTTTTCTGAAATGTAGACTTTTAAATTAATTTTTACATAAGTATGATCATTCTATATGTATTTTTCTGCTACTTGATTTTTTTCCACGTAATATATCTTGAAAATCCTTTTTTAGTTCAACATGTATGGATCTACCTTATCTCCATAGTATTCAATACTACAGATTTATCAAAATTTATTTATTTATTCCACTAATGAATATTTCTGTTGTTTCTAATTTGTGCACATTAGGTACAATTTCACTATTAATGTGCATGCTTCTTTCTACCAATGTGCAAGTATTTCTCTCAGGGAGACACGAAGATGTAGAATGACTGGTAGGGAGAAGCACATTTAGAAATTTAACAGACTGTACTAATGCCTTCTAATTTGGTTGTTAACAATAGTCAAATGTTAAAATCATTTGACTACTCTTTCTTTGACTTTACTTAACTTTTCAGATTCTGTAACAATAAGAATAAGAGGCCTTTCAACTGGTCAGAACCACTTGTTCTGGTTTTTCACCCATCATCCTCCACATTCCACTCCCCATCTGTGGGGCAGTTTGGTAGATGAGATGGAAGAGGCTGGGCACAGTGGCTCATGCCTGTAATCCCAGCACTTTGGGAGGCCAAGGCGGGCAGATCACTTGAGCCCAGGAGTTCAAGACCAGCCTGTGCAACATGGTGAAACCTTGTCTCTACTAAAAATACAAAAATTAGCTAGGCATGGTGGCGCATGCCTGTAATCCCAGCTACTTGGGAGGCTGAGGCAACAGAATCACTTGAACCCAGGAGGCAGGGGTTGCAGTGAGTCAAGATCAGGCTCCGACTGGCTGTGTGACCAGACTTCTTTAAGCTGATGTTTCCATTATCTGTGAAACTGCATGAGAAGAATTCCAGAGGACTGAGGAGACTGAAATAATGCTTAACCAGCCTCTTTGCCTTATGACCATCTTCTCTTTTCCCTCCTTTCCTCCAACCTCTCCTGTTACCTCGGAGACCTTGGGACACTTACATTTATACTCAAAATCATGACTGGTAAAGTGAGTCTGAAATAAAAATGATCTTCTATAGAGAATTTTATTTTCTGAGCTTCTACAACAGGGGTGGACATGCTACATTCGTCTCTAAATCAGGCTAACATCTGAGTCAATCCTACCCATAGTAAGTGCCCAATTAATAACTCTGGCAAGATGAATGGATTCTACTTTAACTACAGCAGTTCCTGGGTAACGCTTTTGGTGGGGATCCAGGACTTTTTAAAAACTAAAAACGAATTCCTATTTACTACTTTGACAATATGATATTCGAGGTTAATCTAGGGATGCAAATTTCTGACGAAATCCAAAGAAATTGATACCAGTATTAAGAACAGACAGAGCTGGTCGCAGTGGCTCAGGCCTATAATCCCAGCACTTTGGGAAGCCGAGGTGGGCAGATCACAAGGTCAGCAGATCGAGACCATCCTGGCTAACACAGTGAAACCCCATCTTTACTAAGAACACACACAAAAAATAGCTGGGTGTGGTGGCATGCACCTGTAGTCCCAGCTACTCGGGAGGCTGAGGGACAAGAATTGCTTGAACCCGAGAGGCGGAGGTTGCAGTGAGCCCAGATTGCACCACTGCACTCCAACCTGGGCGACAGAGCGAGACTCCATCTCAAAAAAAAAAAAAAAAAAAAAAAAGAGAATAGAACAGACAGGATGAGGATGAGGTTCAAAAGAATCCTGTGCAATGCCAGGGAGAAGGAAGTGCTGAGAAAACATAATCATGTATTGGAGAGGTCAGACTCAGGAATCAAACTGATTAATGGGTCTGCTGAAGAAGAGCAGATAGAGTTCTTTAGAAATTCAACTAGAGTAGAATAATCTCAGTGTCAAGTGCCATATTAACATCAAGTAAAAGGGTTTGGATAAAAATACTACTTTATAGTTCTTCCAATTCTGTGGACCATGTACTTGGTCTGGGAAGGATTACCTTCAAGCAGATGAGACGCATAGATTCTTCATGAAAGAAACCATGACATAAAAAAAGAAATCAACAACGTTTCAGTTAAGTAAAGATTGCTTAGGTAGAGGTAAAAACAATTTAGCATAGTATAAAAAACTCCTTGTTGGCATTTTAATAGCCTTCATATTAAAAATTATTACTTCCCCTAAGGAGAAAGTTTTTAGCATGTGTTATGAACACGGAACTGTAAGAGGTTTCTGGATTTTGGACAGAGGCAAACCCAAGGATAGATGAAAGGGATCAATATAGTTCTCAAAAGAATTTAAGTGCCACTAAGTCTCCCTTGACTTCACTAAACTTCTAGCAAATGCCTCCCAATGATGATAATAAGTATAGAACAAGTCTATCATTTTGGGAACGTTTTCTTTTTAAAGATTATTATGGCACTAGAACTAATGCTTATGAAATGTTAGACGATGATCCAGGCAGAACGGTAATGTTGGATAAACGATTTTCTTCCCATCTTTGAGTCTCTGCCACTCTAGCATCACATGTATTTTATGGATCTGCCAACAGTACCTTCCTTTTCTTTCAGAGTACAAAGATTAAATGAACTTCTTCCTTGAGTACACACAGATGGCTTACCAGTTGGCGGTTTTGATTGTGTCTTCAAGTCTCTACTTGCAACTCCTCAGAACTTATCTAAAAATCATCACCAAAGCTGCAAATTCAGATTTTTAGATCAGGAAATATTACCTGACTTATGAATCATACACATGGGGTATAACTGACAAAGCTTCATCACTCATCATAGGTTCACCCATTCTCCTTCCCTGTTCACTGCTCAAAAACCTCATTTAAGATGAGATTAGAACAACACAGCTTCATTAACCTTGGCAACCTGGCAGACTGCATTGGCCTTCAACCCAGGACCAGACAGTGAGCCTGGTGCTGGCTGCTGTATTGATCCATGTGTCATTCTCCTGAACGCAAAGCCGCAGACTGAATTTCTTTTGGCGAAATTCCATTCCAGGCAAACACCTGGATTCACCCCAGTGATTGGACCTGTGCAGGCATTTGTCTATCCTGTGAGAATTACTCTGCAAATGCTGGAAGAATCAGGGTTTAGGAAGCTCCAAATCCAAAATGAAAAATGAGATCTGGTTTATGTGCTACAAATTGGAAAGACCTTACTACTTGTGATATCTGTGGGTCCTTAATCAGAATACTTTAATTTCCCCCTTCCCTTTTCTCTTGTTTGACTTTGGATTCTGTTTCAAAGTTTCTAAGTCAACAATATAATCAACTGAACTTGGAACAACTTCCTGTTCCTGACAGGAAGAAAAAAAGAAATCTCTTTGTTTCTCTAGTGGTGGGGGAGGAAATGAACCTCCCAGGGAAAGAAAAATCCTCTGGCTATATTTCTCTGGCTTGAGAAAGAGCAGAACAAGAAGGAGGGCCTTCTGATTTTGAATCCATTGCATATACTGGAATTACAAGTCCAGTTGTCTATAGCAGGCAGGCAGATAAACGGTTACTGTTCACCAGCCTATAAGCTCCCCTGTATTTTCCAGTCTCCGTTGCAGTTAGGTTAGGACCATGTGACTAGTTATGGCCAATGGGCTGTTAGGGGAAGCTGCTTGTATGACTTCCAGCGGGCATGCCTTCTCCATCTCCTTCCTCTGCTGTGGTGACTTTGGAGGTCACATCTTCCATGTAAGAGGGAGCTATCTGGCCTTTGACCTATAGTCCACATTACATAAAGTAGAAATAAATCTTTAGCATGAGGCCACTGAGATTTTCGAGATTTGTCTAGAGCAACTGCTACTCAAATGCAACATCCTGGATAAGACACACTTTATCAAATATAAAGACATGTTCTTCACTGTCCCAAGAAAATATTCCGTCTGCTATATTTCTTAAATAAACTAACAATGATAGTGGCTAATATTTATTTTATACTCACAATGTTCCTTTATTATCCCCAGTTTACACATGCGGAAACTGAGACACAGAGAGGCTAACTCCTGCCTGATGTCACATAGTAAGTACAAGTAGGGTTCTCAGATTTGGCAAATAAAAATACATGAGATATAATCATACTCAACATTATTCATTGTTTATCTGAAATTCATATTTAACTGTGTTTTCTATATTTTATCAGGCAACTCAACTGACAGGCTACCAGATTTGGGCCGAGATAGTCTGACTTTTGAATCCACAAGCTTAATTGTATGTTACCAGCTACTTCTCAGATTATTTTTAGTTTTACATTTTTATTAAGAATATTTATTAAAAATATGGGTAAAATAAGTATTTTATTTTTCTTTCAATTCTATTTTTTGAAAATAGACAGACATAAACAGAGCAAGCACAAAGGTAAATAGCTACTGTGTTGGAGCTACAACATCAGACATCAATAGGGATTGGTGGGGACTGTGGCAACTTGGAGATCATATACTTCATACACAGAGAGCAGTCACTACTATGCTATTATAGATAGTCGCCACGTGGGAACCCAGGCTTCTTCTAAAATAACTCAGAAATCTAGATTTTTGTACTAAATCTTCCCATTTTAAAATGCTGGTAACTTAAAAAAAAAAATGTATAACTCTGCATTGGTCTACACAATTCTAGAGAAAAAGAACAGCTCTGGAGGCCGAAATAAACTTGTGGGTCATCAGATTGTGATCTCTGTATTCACATGAAGAATCTTTTTAAGCCACTGTTGCATTTGTCTTTAGGTTGCTGGGAAGCCTCTATTTCTGCATAGCCTTCTTCCTATGGAGGAGCCAGTCCTAGGATTGCAATTGAAAACTCCAAATCATGATTAGGTATATATTTGATTTCAATCAATGGCTTATAGTTTGTGGTTTGGATTGTGTTTTCAAGTCCCTACTTGCAACTCAAAGCCTCTGCTAGGACAAGACATTGTGCTAAGCACTATAGGACTATAGATATGAGCAAGTTTCAATGCTCATCTTCTCTCCTATCTCATAAGTCAGAACAAGACAAACTAGTACAATGCCATAACAGATCGGGGATAGGCAGTTAAGAAAGAGACAGACTTAGCATGAAGTATATATGAACAAAGGAGAGGCATCTGGGTGAGTCCATTTGGAAAGTCTTCATTAAGAAGGTGACACTTATAAAAGACCATAATAGAGCAGGATTTTAGTAAACTGAAGGAAGGGGAGGTGAGAGAAAAGGGAACAGTATAAATGAGGGTCTACACTTGAGACAGTTTTCAGCTTGGCTTCTGTCGAAAATACTTTTAGAAGGTGAAGCAGTATCAGGTTGGAAAAGTAGGCTGAGGGCCTCACATGCTAGAAAAAGGAAGATTAAAGTCAAAATAACCTACTCTCATAATATACCTTGATATCATCTACTAGCATGTAACTTTTTTTTTTTTTTTTTTTTTTTTTTTTGAGACAGAGTCTCGCTCTGTCGCCCAGGCTGGAGTGCAGTGGCGAGAGCTTGGCTCACTGCAAGCTCCGCCTCCCGGGTTCACACCATTCTCCTGCCTTAGCCTCCCGAGTAGGTGGGACTGCAGGCACCTGCCACCACAGGCACCTGCCACACACGAATTTTTTGCATTTTTAGTAGAGATGGGGATTCACCGTGTTAGCCGAGATGGTCTCGATCTTCTGACCTCATGATCTGCCCGCCTTGGCCTCCCAAGGTGCTAACCCACCACACCCAGCCTAGCATGTTAGTTTTTTATATTCCAAAGCCCTCACTGATATTTTCTCAATTTGTTCACATGGACAAATAACATAGGTATTACTAGCTCTATTTTACATCTAGGAAAATTGAGTCAGAGAGGTTACCTAGCTTTCCCAAGTTATCAGGAAATCAGAGCGAAGGATAAGATTAACATGCAGATTATCTAAGTTAAAGGTTAACAAACTGTCTGTAAAGGTCCAGATGGTAAATGCTTTCATCTTTGTGGGTCATGCAGTCTCCATTGCAACTTCTTAACTCCAGCAGAAAGTAGTCATAAACAATATGTGAATGAATGGGCATGGCTGTGTTCCAATAAAACTTTATTTACAAAAACAGGCAGCAGACCAAGTTTGGTCATGACTGTAGTTCACTGACATCTGGTCTAAGTTTTGTCATAACGTGGTTCCATGGGTGCTATGGGAATTTCCTTTGTTCACTGTAGTGTTCTCTGTGCCTAAAGTAGGGCCTGAATTATAACAAGGGCTTAATATGTGTTTCTTGACTTTACAAAGTCACATTCCTGAAACTTTACACGTGAACAACCAGATTTAATACATTTGGCCTGGAAGTCATCCTTTCTACAGCCGTCCCCCTCTATTATTCAATTGCACCCAGTCCTAGTGATGTTACTTTTAAATACCATTCTCCACATCCACTTCTGCCACTGTCACTTCTTGCCTGAATTATTTCAGCAGACTCTTGGTCTCCACATATAGTCACCCTTTCACCATCTAATTCAGACTCATCAGGGAAGCCCAATCTGCACAGCAGGTACTCCCTACTGAAAACTCCTCAATGAACTCTCACTTTATTTTGAATAAAAGCCAAACTGTTAGTCTGAGGAGTCCACTTACAATCCAAAGAGCTCCTGATAACTCTCTAGTCTCATCTGTGACATACCCTGTACCCACCATCACTCTAATCTCTGTGGTCTGTTCTCAGAGTATGGATCTCTTTCCTGCCACAGGGCCTTTGCACAGACCATTTCTCTCCTTCATTTCACCTTCCTCCATTTATCTAGTTGATTCTCCTTTAGTGTTCAAAGCTCAGCTGCCTTCTTCCCTCTCTCAGATGGGACACCTTGTCTATCACAATCTCACAATAACCTCACTTACTACATTGTAACCAATTACAAATCATCTGATGCATTGTTTGATGCCTATCTTCCTGCCCCTTTGCTCACTAGTATATAGACTATTACCAGCACAGTGTCTTCCATGTAGTAGGTACCCAATACATACTTGTTGAGTGGAAGCATAACATGACAAAATCTTAGTTTTGGAGAAAATCTTAGAAGCCATCTACTTGACTCTTCTGCCTCACGCAACATTCTCAATTTAAGGGAGTCGATAAGGTACAGGGCTTGTCCTGGGCTTCAGCAATCTAAAGCAGCCCTATTTTTCTGTACTTGCTATACCCTACCAAGCACTGTTTTGAAAAATGCTACTCGCAATTCCCAAAAGTATTCAAGTTTACAGTAACTGTGTATATCTCTCCTCTGGTTGAGTGATTCCCCCCACCCCATCTTCCACTTCATAATTTCCCAAATTTCTTATAATGATCAGGTGTTGCTTTTATGAATAAAAGTTCCATAAAGTTACTTTTACTTTGAATTTATATAGGGTCTTTTCAGTGACTTCTATATTGTCTTTCAGTGATGCTTATTAAAAAATTAATGATTGGCTAGGTGCGGTGGCTTATGCCTGTAATCCCAGAACTTTGGAAGGCCGAGGTGGGTGGATCACTTAAGTCAAAAGTTTGAGACCAGCCTGGCCAACATAGTGAAACCTCGTCTCTACTAAAAATACAAAAATTATCCGGGCGTGGTGGTGCATTCTTGTAATCCCAGCTACTTGGGAGACTGAGGCAGGAGAACCTGGGAGGTTAAACCTGGGAGGCAGAGGTTGCAGTGAGCCAAGATTGCACCATTGCACTCTAGCCTGGGGGACAAGAGTGAAACTTCGTCTCAAAATAATAATAATAATAATAATGATTTAATGTTTGATTATGAAATACATCAAATGTAAAAAACAGTATTTTAAAGAGTTATTGGAGGAAAACAATCCCACCAAAGTATTTTCTCCACTCTCACATAGCCAACACACAACACTTCATCTCTGGTCACCAAAATGTGTTCTCCCCACCAGAACCAATTAGTTCTCCAGTGGACTCTGTGGGAATTCTCTTGCAGACACCAGTGGGATGTTCTCCAATTCAATTCAATTCTGACACTATCTACCTGGAGACAGCATCAGATCCCATTGATTGAGGGCTCAGTCCACAAGACTGCCCCCAACTTCCAGTGCCAATGGCAAACCTCAAGTTGCTTTACCTGTGCCTCTGACCAACTGGCTATCAGTCAGTGTTCCCATGACCCTATCTGGGGGTTCCCTTAATTTGCTAGAGCAGCTTACAGAACTCAGGAAAACACTTACACGTATTGGTTTATTATAAAAGATTTCACAATGGATATAGATGAAGAGATGCATAGGTCAAGGCATGCCGGAAGGGGCATGGAGTTTTTATGCCCTCCCATTGCGAACCACCTTTTAGGAACTTCCAGGTATTAGCTATCCAGAAGCTCTCTGAACCCTGTCCTGTTGGGTTTTTAAGAAGACTTCATTACATAGTCAGGATTGATTAAACCACTGGACAATTTAACCTTCAGTCCTTTTCTCTCCCTGGAGATTGGGGGGTGGGGCTGACCCTCTAACTGTGGCTTGGTCTGCCCGATGACCATCTCCCATCCTGAAGCTACCCAGCAAGTCCCAGGCTGCCAATCATCTCATCAGCATACAAAAGACACTCATCACTCTGGAGAGTCTGAGGATTTTAGGAGCTACATGACAGAAAACTGGGTGAAGACCAGATATATATTTCACAATATTACACCTATGAAAAAATAAGACCGTATCCACAACTCAAGCCCAAAGATTTGAAAAGACCTGGCTTTTTGTTTTACTCTTAACAAAAGGAGGCCACGCGCGGTGGCTCATGCCTGTAATCCCAGCACTTTGGGAGGCCGAGGTGGGTGGATCACGAGGTCAGGAGTTTGAGACCACCCTGGCCAACATGGTGAAACCCCATTTCTACTAAAAATACAAAAATTAGCCAGGCGCGGTGGCAGGTGCCTGTAATCCCAGCTACGCAGGAGGCTGAGGCAGGAGAATCGCTTGGACTCAGGAAGCAGAGGTTGCAGTGAGCCGACATCACGCCACTGTACTCTAGCCTGGGTGACAGAGCAAGACTCCATCTCGAAAAAAAAAACCATATATATATATATATATATATAAAATAATAAAATAATTTGTTATATTGAATTCCATTTTTCAGATGGACAGTAAGCAAAGAGTTTAGATGACTCTTCCATGGTGATACAGTCAGAAAAGGGAAGAAACTGGGATTGTACTCAACACAATTCAAGCACCCACACGGTGTATCGTTTTATATTCTCCCAGACTCTGTGACGCACAGAGTAGCTCTAATTTTCCCTTTACAATATTGCTGAAAGGTGGTGAAGGCTAAAGTCTTTTTGAGAACATCATATAAATTGACCTTGAATGGAGTGCATTCTTGATGTCTTCTCTTGAGACATCATCAAATATAATGATTCTTTGGGGAAAGACACTATTACTTTTTTCTCACAAATGGAAAATCTGAAACAGAAGCAAAGTGCATGGCTGTCTTTGGATGTTCGTGTTAAGTAGCTGACTTCTAGGCCTGCTAGTCTTTTACTATTTCATCAGTGTTTAGTTGTATGTACAGGGAAAATGTCAGTCCTGGACTTTAAATTTCAGATATTAATATTTCCTTAAATGAACTAAAGGGCAAAGGGAATATTCTTCATTGGCGATCCATTCTCCCCTTTCTGTAATCTATTTTTCATTAGCCACAAGTCAAGGGCCAGTTTGTGAAATGCTTGTTTGGGTATCTTGCAATCTCATTGGAAGTGCTGAGAAGTCAAGACAGCCTCTAGGAGTGTATGGGAAAGGTGCTGATAAGTGTTAAGTGCAGCTACTTTGAACTGCACAATTCCCCTCACTGGGCAGGTATTAACTCTAGCTAAACACACTAGTGCCACCTATTGGAAAAAATATATTTTAATTAAAATCAAGTTGCAGGCTTAAAGTCTGCAATACTGAAAAATGCCTCTCTAGGATGGCAATTTCCTCTGCCAAAGTAAAACAAAGTTAAGCCAGCTCACTGAAGGAAACTTAGGTGATCTCTTGGTATTTTGTTTTGGAAAGAAAGGCTTTCATTTTTCAACCTGATAGCAAAGAAAATATTACATATTAATGAAATACTAGACCAGCAAACACCATAGATCGGGAATGGGCTTTTCTACAGTTGCTGCAGGATTACCCCGATGGGGCTGAGTTTCCTGGAGTTTGAGCATAGAGGGTCCTTCATATGGGCTGAGTGGGCTTTCTTTTCTCATGTCTGTTGTAGAAGAACCCAGAAATCTGGAGAAGAGAAAGGAATTGCCACAGGGAACTTAGTTTACTTTTCTTTTTTTTGAAACAGGGTCTTGCTCTGTTGCCCAGGCTGGAGTGCAGTAGTGTGATCATAGCTCATTGCAGCCTCAAGCAATCCTCTCACTTCAGCTTCCCAAGTAGCTGTGGTGACAGGTGTGCACCACCACGCCCGGCTAATTTTTAGATCTTTTTGTAGAGATGAGATCTTTCTGCATTGCCCAGGCTGGTCTCAAATCCTGGCCTCAAGCAATCCTCCCGCCTCAGCCTCCTGAAGTACTGAGATTACAGATGTGAGCCACTGTTTGCCTTTTTATAGAAGGGGACAGAAAGGTATCTTTTAAAATTTTTCTTCTTTCTACTATTCAAGAACATAATTTATTTGGTTACAAAACATGAAATGTTGCTCCTGTCTCCCAAACCATTTACTGAAATATTGTTAACAGAGTCGTATGAAATTTGTACAAATAGCCTTCGAGGAGGAAAAATGGTACAAAGAAGGTAAGCAACTAATAGGACAATACATGTATATGAGGTACTATGTGTAAAGTAAAAGAACAAGAAGGAGGAGGAGGAGGAGGAGGAAGGGGAGGGAAGAGAAGGAGGACGGGAAGAGAAAGAGAAGAAGACATAACAATGTTAGCAAACAGCATACACATTTCCCTGGAAAAAGGCAAAAATAAAACAAAACAAAAAGTCTATTAATGGAAGTTGCATTGAGGGACAAGGAGGTAAGAAGAAAGGGAGGGCTTTGCTTTCAAGTTTATATTTCTGTATTTCTAAGTTTCTCTGATTACACAGAACTGTATTATTTGTGTTGATTAAGGGGAAAAAAAAATGCCAAGGCAAAACTAATCTATGCTGTGAGAAGTTGAGCTCACGATTGCCCTTGGAGGTGGGTCATGCCTAGAAGGCACCAAAGAGACTTGGAGGAGGGTTGACGATGTTTTCTCTTGATCTGGGAGCTGGTACCAGCGACAAAGGTGTGTTCAGTGTGTGAAAATTAATCAAGCTTTACGCTTTTGATTTGTACATATTTCTGCATGTGTTAAGCTGGGAAAAAAGGTCCAAAAATGATGCCAAGAGAAATTCTTGGGCAGTAAGATTATAGCCCATTTGTTTTCTCTTTCCCTGTATTAAATTAATACATGTTATAAAAATAAATAAGAATAGAATAAACTCCATATTTTTTTTTCTCCAAATGTGTGTTTCAAATACATCTGTTTTTACATTGTTGTAGTCGACGGCATTAGAAAAACTAAATAACATCTGTGCTGAAGGTTTCCTTTGCAAGAGCAGAAGGAGGTCTCCTCAGAGGAAGCCTGGGATCCAGCTTGGCTGGCTTAGTCTGGTCTCAGATGTCCTCATAGGAAGATTCCTCAGGCCCCGGCTGGGCTCAATGCCCACATGCCCAAGCTTTCAATACCAATGCAAAAGCTTCTGTGTTCTTTAATGGGAGGCTATTCAGCAGCCAGCAGGCCCAGCACCTACATTCTGAATCAGGCAAATTCTTCTTTCCTTCTCTGGCAAGAGGACCTCAATTGCTCCCTGTCTGCAGGAATTCACCAGTTCAGATTACCTGTTTACCAGCGAACATTTGATGGGCTGGCAGATACCTTGGCAGATAAGTATTCAAATGACTATGCCTGTCATTACCTTTATTTGGAGGAGCCACAGTATACCCCTGCAGCTGGTGAACAAGTGCCCTGAATTTCCCATCAGCTTCTGATAAGGTGGCGGGATCACTGAAGACCCAGGTAGGGTTACAAGGCAACCGTTGTGCTTGACAAATAGCATGCTCCCACTAGTTTTTTTTTTTTTTTTTTTTTTTTTTTTTTTGCATTTACAAAATTATCAGTTGTGCTAAATGCATAGATGAGAACATTAATGTTGTTTCACTTAGATGGCAGATAAAGTTTGTGTGAAACCAGTAAGGGCTTTTTCTGTCACCTCAAAGAAAGAAGTATTAGGGGCTAAGTGCTTTGCTTTTGTAAATTTCCATTATGTTATCCTTTTCTTTTAAAAACCAACTGAATCAAGAACACATGATTAAATTATCATGTGTCCTTATTGATGTCAATGAGCATTCCACAGGGGTTTAAAGATTTACATATCTGAAAACCTGGGGTAGAAAAGGAAAAAAAAAAAAGCTAGAATTTAAAAAGAATAATGATCTATTTCCTGGGATGGTTTCCTAATTTTCCCTTGAAAACCATGTGGAAAATTGACTTTATTTTAGTAATAGAAAGGAGTCATAGCAGAGACTATAACAATAGTAATTATAGCAGCTGTCATTTATTGAACACCTACTACGCTCCATGTGTTAAGTTCTGCTTTAGTACGTGTTAGTTCAATTTCCACCATGTGTTGTTCTTACTATACAAGAAAGAAATAAGTCCTGAGGCATTTCTTTGCAATATCACACAGGTCATATGCAAGTAGCAGAAGAAGAATGCAACCTCAGATCTTTTCTAGTCTGACACCTGCTTTCTTTCTATGTATGTTATGTCGATGTATTGATATGTCCCTTGCATTTGCAGATAAACAATTTGGGGCTAACAATGGGCTTATCAGCTACACACTTGTGGTAAACATAGGGACTGACTACTTCACAGTCAACTATAGGAGGTTAACAACCTAGGAGACAGAGTCTAGCTCTAGTTCAAGGGGTCTTGATGAATCTTGGTTGTTAGTGAAGTCATTCTAGATTCTCATGGGCACAAAGAGACTGAAGAATGGATTTTAACAGTCTGATGATGGTCTCTGTGATGATGGCGGTGGGCTGTTTTACAGAATGCAAACCTACTAGCTTAGATGGAAAGAGCTGGCTCAAGCCATATCAGAGAGGTTAGGGAAACCATGTGAGGAGAGAATTCCATCTTTAGGGGAACTGGGGAGATAGTGATTTTGGTGGGAACCTACCTTAAATACCCAACCTAAAAACACACAATCCCAGGCCAAACTATTTATGTTCTCCAAGGCACTCAATTTATTCATTTTATACATTTAGAAGAGACAGAGATCTAAAGTGAACAGAAGTGTGTCAATCTAGAAATGGTGTATTTTTAGGGTTGTGGTCATTTTTGATAGAGGCTGGCTATGAAAATGTGAAGTGGGAAAACCAATATTCATTCCACTTAATCAATTCTTGGGGAATGGGACTTGTGTGTGTACCTATTTTACAGTGTTTTCATCTTTGCTTAGCTTGGCATCCAACCCATCAGCGGGGCAGATTTTGAAGTCAAGTGGTAATGTGGTCCCATAAGTTGCCATAGGAATACTGCTGTCCACAGAAAGATGACAGTTTTGAACAGTGGATTCCCCAAACGCAAGAGGTCATATGAGGCAGACTTTACAAAGTTTACATAACAAAGAGCAATTCTGTTAACTAAAATGATTAATTCCCGTCAGTACACATCAAACAGAACTGTTACAAAACATTATTGTCTGAGTTCCCATTGCATAGTAAGGGTTTTTCACAAGTTCTATTTCCAATAACTCTTTTCACAAAGCCAGAGCTTCTTTTTTTTTTTTTCTTTTTGAGGGGGTGGAGGTAGCAGACATTAATTTCCAGAGGAATCTATGAATGGGGACTGAGTAGGCTGCCGTCTTAAGTGTGAGATATGTCGCGTTGATGTTGTGGCAGGGAAAAGACAACAGCCCTTCTGAGGAATGGGGGCCTTCCAGGGATCCGGGATGGATGAAAAATGCCCTGGCAGGACAAAGGCTGATTGTCCTTCTCTTCAGAGACAATGGGGTATTTAAAAGGCTCACAGCATCAAAATGCTAACTTAGTCCTTTAAGACATTTTCAGTTTTATGTCTCACCGCTGACAGTAAGCATGAGTAGAAAAAGCCTTTTTTTGTGAAATCTCTTGCAAAGAAGTAGGCAGTTTTATTGTGAAGACACGACTGGCCTGCAAGTATAGTTACTCTTGAAAGGCCTCACAATCAAATGAGCCTGTTTTCTGCTTCTTAAGAAGTAGCAGCAAGAATACAAAAAAAGCAGTGAACTTTCAAATTCAGAAAGAAGGTCTGGACTTGAGGGCTGATTCTGCCAGTTATTTGGGTGACTGTGAGCCTGACATCTACAATTTCCTTATTTGTAAAGAATAATAACTGCCCTGGAGCCAGTTTCTCAGGGTTGCTGTGAAAATTCAAAGTAACAATGTATGCTGAGGTGGTTTCCTATGAAGACTTTCAGAAACATAAATAACCAATATCAGTAATGTTCCTACATGGCCTATTCTCTCCCTTAGAAGTTTTAGAACAGGAGAATTTCAACATGTAAGTTAGGACCTTTTTCCTTTGAATAATCCCCTTCTTAGGCTACTGAGTCTCTTCAGTTTCCTGGTGATTGGGTTAAATTTTCTACTCCAATGAAACTGCAATAATAGGAATAACAGTGAGTTTTGGGTTGGGAGACATGTAAATTCTAAACAGATCCTTAAACTGTTCTCATTTTCCAAAGCTGGTATATTGCACATCAATATACTTTCTTTTTATTTCCTCTTTGGCCAAAAAGTGAATTGTCAAGTAAAAGTGAATTGTCAAGATTAGCGTAACTTTCTACACAAAAACGACCCTCACTGTCTTAGCAACTAGGGTCTAAGGCCTCAGTTACAAAAATAAATTGTAAAGCCAGAAGAAAATACATCACAATAACAATTAGAGGCCGGGCACGGTGGCTCACACCTGTAATCCCACCACTTTAGGAAGCCAAGATGGGCGGATCACCTGAGGTTGAGAGTTCGAGACCAGCCTGACCAACATGGAGAAACCCCATCTCTACTAAAAGTACAATAATTAACTGGGCGTGGTGGTACATGCCTGTAATCCCAGCTACTTGGGAGACTCAGGCAGGAGAATCACTTGAACCTGGGAGACGGAGGTTGCGGTGAGCCGAGATTGAGCCATTGCACTCCAGCCTGGGCAATAAGAGTGAAACTCCGTCTCAAACAAAACAAAACAGAACAGAACAATAAGAAGCTGCACAGTTTTCTTTAGGTGGCAAAATATGTATGAACAGCTACATGGCAACCAAACTACACATTAAATTTGGGTGTATTTTCCTTATATGTTGTGTTCTTTACATTTACAGAGTTTTGGGGGAGGGGGACAAAGAGTTATTTACGAGTTTTCCACAAATTGTTTTCTTTTCCCCTTCACTGTCTTTGGTCAGTCATTTCTAAGAATCAACTGGAGATAATACGCCAGACTCCAAACTTATTTTTGGCAGAAATGCACCATCCTTGCATGGACACTAGATGGAAAAATAGAGTTTTCTATTTAGATTTCTAGAATGGGTTATAGTAGGTACCTGGGAGAGGTTACACAAATTGTTCACCATTCTTGCTCTAGTAGAAATGTTTTTGGGGAGTCCCGGTGGTCAGCATTAGAAATTACCCATAGGGCCCAAAAGACAGATCCTCCCCTTTCTAAGAAGGATTGCAGACATTTGAGTTGAGCTTTCTTGAGAGGTTTACACAGCGCACTCCAATGGTCAGGACAGGGAGTAAAGAAAACATTTTGCTTGAGAAGCTTCCAGACCCCTGGGGTGACTTTTAGGATAAGAGTTTGGTTGGGGCCAGGAGCGGTGGTTCACGCCTGTAATCCCAGCACTTTGGGAGGCCGAGGTGGGCGGATCACAAGGTCAGGAGATCGAGACCATTCTGGCTAACACGGTGAAACCCCGTCTCTATTAAAAATACAAAAAAATTAGCCGGGCATGGTGGCAGGCGCCCGTAGTCCCAGCTACTTGGGAGGCTGAGGCAGGAGAATGGCGTGAACCCGGGAGGCGGAGCTTGCAGTGAGCCGAAATCCTGCCACTGCACTCCAGCCTGGGTGACAGAGCGAGACACCATCTCAAAAAAAGAAAAAAGAAAAAAAAAACAAAGAGTTTGGTTAGGATCCTAAAAGGTGGTAGATGTTCAGCTCACATGGGCTAAGTGTGTGGCTTCCAGCCTGGGTAATGGCTGAACCCGTGAATGATGGAAGTTGGTTTCATGACATGCCCTGTTTAAGTCCAGACTGTAGACTCCACCTGACACTGCCCCCTAGGGCTTAACTCGCCAGGTCAGTGCTCCCCCTTGTGGTGATTTCTGGAGCTGTTATCAGCTGTCTCCTAGGTGGCTGTCAGACAAGTGAGGGTGCTTGAAAACACATGGTCTGGGAATACATATTGGTGCCTCTCAAACTCAAGAGAGCACAAGTCCCTGGTGACATTCCAGTTACATGTCTGTTCCAAAGAGCGCATATGCTTTTCTCTAATATTTAGAGTTTTTTGAGAAAAAGTTCACACTAGCTGCTTTTAAATTATCTTGCCTTTGAAATCCTTACCTGAACTTCTCCCACCTAGAAAATATCTTTCACTGGTGACATCTCCTGTTTTGGGTGAGTGGAGATGAGATGACGCATGGCCTGAGTGATTACAGTGTGATGTCTGCACCAGGTGTAACGTGGGCTGAACAGCTTGACATGTGTTTTCGTGAAACCAAAGTATAACCTTCCCAAACTTAACCTCTTTGTTTCTGTTAACACGGTCTTACCTACCAATGTATTTTAAATGGTTCTTATGTATAGTTTAAAAGACTATAGGTTATAGCTCTGCAGGGGGCCCCTATCTCATGGGTATTTAACAACAGAAGCAGCTTCCTTTAAAAGTGGAATCAGTTATCAAATATATCATTTATGGGGCCAACTCCTCCAAGTACTCATTCTGTTTGCCTTTAAGCAATATCTTCCAGTATTTGTAACAGTTGTTCTCAGCAGCACAAAGACCTTAGTAGATGAGAGATAAAGCATGAGTTTGGTCTATGACTTGATTACAACATGTTGTGGTGTGATGATACGGCTTTGCCTTGACTGACATTTGTTTGGTCACTGCCACGGGTACTGTTTCAAGTCAGAAGAAAATTATTTACATGGAGAAAAACATCCCATGAGTTTAAGTCAATACATTGAAAACTTGGCCTAAAAGTAGGTGACTTTTTTTTTTTTTGGAAATAAAATAGTAACAAGTCCTATGTAACCTAGTATCGGGGTTACTAGATGTAATACATGTTTATTTAAATCAAGCCAAAATCATTACTAAGTACCTACTATGTGTAGGACAAGCGTAAGCGCCTTAGTAAACATTGTTTTTATGCTATACACCATTTTAACAAGTTCCAATCAATATTTGCTTTCCATTCATTAACATTGAAAGTTCTTTCAGCATGCCATCTAATCACATCTAAGTATTTGCCTTTTTCCAGGCTTAACAAAACATTTTAGACATAGACTATCAAAGAACGAGGACTGTACAAATATCTCCTTCTGATAATAGAACTCGTTGGCGACTTCAGTGGCCCCAGGTCCTGGGAAAGTTTCCACTGCCTCCCTGGTGCCCTCCTTCCCACATGACTGCAGGAACATGGAGTAGCTCCAAAGACGGAGACCAAGGTGACCAGCCTTGCTCCTCTAGCACAAGTCCCTCAAGGATCTTTGTGCCAGGGACATGGGGTGGGGGCTTTATGTTCCTCTACTCTCCATTGTCTCCTAGGTCAATCCCTTTGTATTACAGATGAGGAAACTGAGGCTCCAAGAGAAGTGACTTGTGTAAGGTCACACTGCTAGTACATCACTGTGCCAGCCCCAGAGCCGTGGATCTGGGACTCCCATCTCTATGTTCTTTTCTTTTCATTAATCTAAATCATCTTAATCTTTCAGATTTCTAGATGAACCAGAAATCCTTTCTTGACTCTGAGCTTTAGTTTACAAACTGTTTCCTCTGTGTGCAGTCCCACCATCTCATATCACCCTTGTACCTTCACCTTTGACAAGTGACTGGATTATTCTTAAGATCCTGGTTAAAACATCACTTCTTCTAAGATGCCCTTTCTGACCCTCCAAGACTGAGTCAGGTGCCCTTCCAGTGCATTATCCTGTCATTCGCTACTGATGCCAATCCCAGCATTTGTTACCTGTGGAGCAGTCATCGAGATCTCCAGCACACCGCACGCTCATTGCGGACAGGAACATATGTCATGTCATGGTTGCATCGCTGATGTTTAGCACAGTGTCTGGGACTCACTAAATAAATAATGAATGGATAAATGGATTACTGGGCAAGTATTCTCTCTTAAAAAAGTGAGAGTTAAAGAAGATCCAGTGTGTGCAGGTGGAGAACTGGTAGAAGAGGGGATGGGGGAGCCAGGTGTGGCAGCTTGTGGCCGTAAATTCTAGCAACTCAGGAAGCTGATGTGGGAGGATCGCTTGAGGCCAGGAGTTCAAGATTACAGTGAACTATAATCATGCCACTGCAGTCAAGCCTGGGCAGCCAAGTGAGACCAGTCTCTTAAAAAAAATAAAAAATAAAAAAAGCTGGTGGGGTGGGTCTGTGATGCCTAGACCCCAACTGATCCTCTCTCTGTGCTTATCCTTGTGTGAAATTTATGATGTCTGTTCTTCAAATTTGTATGATTTTGAATTTCTGGAGAGGCCTGCAACAAAGCCATGAGTAGTTTAGTATGGAAATGCTTAAGAGAATCCCCGCCCCCAACAATTTCTCTCTGGGTCTGCTGGAGGACTCTTCCCAGAATAGGCCCAGCAAGGGCCTTCCGTTTTGTTTTGTTTTTTTCTTTTGAGACGGAGTCTCACTCTGTTGCCCAGGCTGGAGTGTGGTGGCACAATCTTGGCTCACTGCAACCTCCCAGGTTCAAGCGATTCTCCTGCCTCGGCCCCCCCAGTAGCTGGGATTACAGGCATGTGCCACCATGCCTGTAATTTTTGTTACAAAATTGCTGGCTAATTTTTGTAATTTTAGTAGAGACAGGGGTTCACCATGTTGGCCAGGCTGGTCTTGAACTGCTGACCTCAAGTGATCTGCTCACCTAGGTCTCCCAAAGTGCTGAAATTATAGGTATGAGCCACTGTGCCCAGCCCAAGAAAGCGCCTTTTTAAAGATTCCCCTGGGATCAGGGAGGAGTTGGGCCTTTTATCTGCAAGTGTGATTAGTTGAAGTCTTTTTTACCCCTTGCAGATGGCTGCCAAGGGTTTGTTTCACTCCAACTCACTGCCATGGTGCAGCTCACATGGGAAAGGAAAGAGAAGCATATTCCTGTGCTAACATAACCCAGGGGCCCAGGGAGTTCTAATGGTGGGCAGCTTAGTGTGTTACCAGAGGCACTGACTTCCCAGGACACCTCTTGGGCCAGTTGACTGGCATTGCAGTCACGAGCAGCTTTTCTAGCAGAACTCTGGACTTGGGTTTGGAGGGTGGTGTTTCCCGTTATGCCTGGAGTAGGTGCCTTGCTCTGGAGATCAATGAGTGTGGGCTTAGATATCTCCAGGGCAACAAGGCTCTTTCCCCAGTGACGAACTTTGCACTAATCGCATTGGCTGCTCTGTATGCTGCACAGTGGTCTACCACCAGGCCCAGAGCCCAGCTTGAAATGTCAGGGCCATGACAGGATTCACTGAAATAGAACCATCACTTAATACTATGGTTTTAGGGAAAAAGCAATTATTCCTTCCCCTAACTAAATGACCTTCCATGCTTCCCTTTTTGCATCAGTTTCCTCATCTATAAAAGAACAGATTTGAATGAAATCACCTTCAAAGTTCATCTTACAACTGAAATTAATCGATTTTTATAACCTGAGTCTGTAGTTCCTCTCTTAGAACATTTATTCTAAAGTGGTAGTTTCCCAATCCATGTAGACATGCTCAAGATATCCCAAAGGAGGAGGTCCTTAAAGCCCAAACTTACTGGCCATCAAGGTCTTATCATCCTACAGTCAACTTATTATTTTGCAATAAAACAACCCAACCCCTGGCCCCTACCTGTGCCTGTGCACATACAAGATGTCCAGCTTCCCGCAGAGTCCTCCCCACAAATATCTGTGGGAGCAAGTTTACCCCCATGGTGTCTGAGAAGCTTCAAGCACCAGTCTTTGCTCTCCTGAGCAGGGAGCTCTTTGCAGGTGGTGGCTGTCCGGCCTCCAGGCACTATAAAGAACTTGGCCTGCTTCTCAGGGAAGGAAGCATTCCTTCTGATCTGCCGAAAACTGCAGCTCCCTGCCGAGAGACACATACTGAGCCCTCTGTGCACAAAAACCGTGCATGAGCCTGGGGGAAGGAGAAAAGAATGACTTTTTCATTTTTGTGATGCTCTGTTAAAGAGGCCTGACATGGTCTGGCTGTGTCCCTACCCAAATCTCATCTTGAATTGTAACTCCCATAATTCCCACATATTGTGGGAGGGACCTAGTGGGAGATAATTGAATCGTGGGGGCTAATTCCATACTAATAATTGGGTCAGTATGGAATCTCCCATACTGTTCTCATGGTAGTGAACAAGTCTCACAAGATCTGATGGTTTTATACGGGGAATCCCCCTTTGCTTGTCTCTCATTCTCTTGCCTGCTGCCATGTAAGATGTGCCTTTCGCCTTTCAACATGATTGTGAGGCCTCCCCAACCATGTGGAACTGTGAGTATTCTAAACCTCCTTTTCTTTATAAATTGCCCAGTCTTGGGTATCTTTATCAGCAGCGTGAAAATGAACTAATACAAGGGTCTAAACAGGCATTTTCAACTAATTTGACCTAAAACGTAGGGAAATGGCACTTCCAATGTTTACCAGAGTCCCTCTCTCTTGAACCTAGACATGTCCTCAGAGGGCTCCTCCAGAGATGAGTGCCTGGAGTAACGGTCAACAAGCTTTCCCTGGAATCATTTCAGTTCTCTGATTACTAGGTTTATTATTTAGTTTATTGTGCCACTTATCTTTTTATTTTGAGGGGAGTCCTCTTGGAGGAAGCAAAAAAGCCCAGAATCAGAGAAAATGAGGGGCTCCTTCATCAGTTTGCCAGACATGCCCCCAGTATATTTGGGTGGATGTGGGCATGACATAGGTTTAAGAGAGAGCCTGGCTACATAAAGACCTTTGTACTCTTAGCAGCCCAGTGGTCATTTCGTCAATCTGGACTTTATTTCTCCTTTGTCCTGTTCTAATACATCACTGATTTTGCTTAGTGATTTTCCTCTAGTGATGGATGGAACAAGAACTAGTTTTATGCATTTGACTGCAGGCATTGGTTTCGTACACTCACTCAGTACTCTAGGGGCCTTCAGACAGGATCTTAAGGACACCGCCCCTGCCCTAAGGCAACAAGAGTTGTGGAAGTGGAAGGAGTGTATGGAAGATGGCCACAAGTTTCAGGAGGTTTGCCCGTCCTAAGGGAATAGGTATGATTTTGATGGATCAGCCCCAGAGATGCCCTAGAGCAGCAGTCCCCAACTTTTTGGCACCAGGGACAGGTTTTGTGGAAGGCAATTTTTCCAGGGATTGAGGTCAGAGGGCATGGTTTCAGGATGAAGCTATTCCACCTCAGATCATCAGGCATTAGCTAGATTCTCATAAGGAGGGCACAACCTAGATTCCTCGCATGCACAGTTCACAATTGGGATTGTGCTCCTATGAGAATCTATTGCTGCTGCAAATCTGACAGGAGGTGAAGCTCAGGTGGTAATGCTCACGCACCTGCTGCTCACCTCCTGCTGGGCAGCACAGTTCCAGTTCCTAACAGGCACTGGGACTGGTCCATAACCGGGGGTGTGGGGAGAGCGGGGCGGTGGGGAGGAGGTTGGGGATCCCTGCTCTAGATTAACAGCCTTTCTGTTTAATTCATTCTTTCAACAAATATTCATCAAATGTCCACTCTATGCCAATTACAGGCTACATTATTGTTCTAGGCACCAGGGATAGTGGTGAACAAGATGTGCTGACAAAAACTGAAAATCCAATGGGCAATGGGTAAGGGGGAAGTTCTTGCTGTTGGACCCCAGAGCTAGACAGATCATTTAAGAAGTATTAAACTGCAAAGTTGAAAGACTACCCATGTGTAGTATTTCACAACTCAGCTATTCCAGAACTGCTAATACAGGGCCTTGGAACGTATGGCCCTAGGTGACCACATTGACCACATATAATTTGGAGCTTACTAGACAGAAATCTCTGATTTCTGAGAGAGAAGAGATACATCCTTTAGGAAGGGAGCCTAGGAAATCACTTTTTTCAGAGTCCTTAAAGGGGTCTAGATATCAGCCTAGGGCCACAATGCTGACACCTTGTCCTGCTTGTGCCAGGCTGTGTCATTGGTAAACAGGGCACGGGTTTCCAGCCTGCTTTCTGGCAGTGGGAATGCAGGTGCTTTGGAGGTTTCTGCCACTAATGACCAGTGGCCTGGATTTAAAAGATGAGGGGGGAGGGTAAAGTCTCCGCCTACAGAACAGGATTTATCCAACTGACACGTACAGAAATGAAATTTAACTCCACAGCCCTGACTCAACAGATATATTGAGAGCTGCTTATTGCAACCTCAAAGTTCTCTTGCTTTGTGGAACTGTTCACAATGTGAAAAAAGCAATTTAAAATAAGGGGGATTTGAGGACAAATAAGCTTGAAAAATGCTTTTGCCTTATCAAAATTCACCAATTGCTTTACTGCAGGACTTTACAGAGCCGTTCATGTGAACATGTACTTCTGTGAAGCACTGTGGTGGGGGACAGGAAAGAGAGTTTGGCACAATTTGCAAACATATTTGGGCACAAGGACCCTTCCCTAGAGGTGCACCCCATGGGGCTAGTGTTCTTGGAAACTGCTTTGGAAAGCATTGGTTTAGGATGATGTTGTCACCAGGCTTGACCTGTCATTCAGCAAAATTAAGGGTGATAGTTGCCCTTTCTCTTTTTACTAAGACTTGCGTTTTAATTTGAAGTCACTGATGTTTTTTAGCATTTTAATCTTTTTAAAACTACCACACTGCTCATGAGAGAAAATACCTTAAGTCAAACAAAACATAATAAAAAACAAATAACAACAACTAACAACAATCCCCTTAGTCTCTTAAATTTCAAAAATACATGTTCTTATTAGGTTTAATAAGGGTCACCAAAAAAAAACTTACTTTTGGGTAATGTAGTTGTTGTTTTTTCTTTTTTTCTTTTCTTTTTTTTTTGTTTTGAGATGGAGTCTTGCTCTGTCACCCAGGCTGGAGTGCAGTGGCACGATTTCGGGCTCACTGCAAACTCCGCCTCCCAGGTTCACGCCATTCTCCTGCCTCAGCCTCCCCGAGTAGCTGGGACTACAGGCACCCACCACCACACCCGGCTAATTTTTCATATTTTCAGTAGAGACTGGGTTTCACCGTGTTAGCCAGGAATGTTACCGTGTTAGCCAGGATGGTCTTGATCTCCTGACCTCGTGATCCGCCCGCCTCAGCCTCCCAAAGTGCTGGGACTACAGGCCTGAGCCACTGTGCCTGGACTGTTTTTTCTTTTAAAAAGCATTTGCTATTTGCACTGTAGGGAATTTAATTTTTAGAGTTAGCTAAAGTTCTCTATATATCCATCAAATTTATAGCTATTTATTACTATCTATCTATCTATAGTGTTTATGTGGTCTATAAGGTAAAGTATGTAACTCTAAGAAAGAATTAACAATAACAAATTCTGAGCCTCTAAGAAAGACATTCAGAAAGGACCTACTCACCTTATTAAAACATAAACCCATTTTTCTCCCTGTGTGAATTCAGGCTCTGCTACTTATTAATTATGTGGCTTTGGGCATATTACACCAGCTATCTCTGAGCTTCAGTTTCTTCATCTGTGAAATGGGTTTGTTGAGAAGATTGAAAGAGATGATGTATGCAAAAGAATTAACAAGGCACGTGGAGACTTAAAATGGTAAAAAAAAAAAAAAAAAAAAAAAAGGACATTTTTTAAAGGAGGAAATATAGTACAAATTTATCTATTTAAAACATTTACAGTTATATTTAAATTATAACTATTAATATATTATTAAATGTTTAGTGGGCTTGCAGCAATTCCAAGATGATGTTTCTTGGGCCCCAATCTCAGAGATTCTAATTCAGATGGCCTGGGACCCTGCATCTTTAAGAAGCTTCCCCAGTTACTCAGTTGTGTGGGCTACACTTTGAGAGAAACTAGGTTGGAGGTTAAGAAATAATAGTAGCTGATGGGAAACATTTGACTAGAGCTTTAGATATGGTGCACTTGACTACATGCAGCTTTAAAGTAGCCAATGTAATTTTGAAAAAACATTTAAAAACCGTGCTTTATTATAAAATGTTTCTAGGCAGCTTGGGCCATAATGGCCATTACTGAATAAGTGGATGTGGTGGGTGAAACAGTTCAATGGTGACTTTCTCTAGTATTGTCCTTTGATGACAGATAATATATTTCTTATGTCACACGTTTATCTGCTTGGGGAGAAAAAGAGATTGGTCAATATTTGCAGTTTCAGGGACATTTTGCATCTGCTTTATATGTTGAGTTTTATGATATATAATGTTATAAAACATTTTATTCCATAAACACAGTTAACAAGGCAGATTAGATTGGCCCTTCTGACAGATTAGATAGGCTTTTTTTTTTAGCCTTTGAGGAAATGCAGCAAGAGCATAGGGGACACAGTTGTTAAATGTCATCTGAATAAAAGGTTCTGGGACTAGCCTCCAACTCCACCACCAGCCATGAGGAAGTGAAGGAGTCCTCAGGGCATTTCCAGAGGATTTCTACCTATGAACAGGTGTTACTCCTCTGCACCGTGACAGGGAAACAGCAGTCCCTTTTCTGCCTTGTGCAAAGGTGACATACCATTAACCATAAAAAGGAGTTACTTTTGTGAACTCTGAGATTATTCATCATCCAGAGTGATTCCTAGGTTTCCTTAATTAAAAAACAAAAAAAGTTCTAAAATCAGCTCCTTTCTATTCAGCTACACACCTTTGCTTTTCTCACCACCTAAAAGTGGAGTGCTTAAATTTCGAGAGAACTGTACTGTTGAGTGAATTTGTATGTTTTCAGAATATTTGTCTATTTGATCAGTGACAGGAGAAAGGGACATCATGTCTTGTGTGGCTGATGCTGTTTCCCTGGTATTTGGTGTAAAATATAAACCCAAATTAATCTCATAACAGCCAGTTTTCTAGATGAGGAAATTGAGACATAGAGAAGCTAAGTAACCTGCTCCGGGCCACATAGCTAATAAATGACGAAAGTGCATTCAAACCCAGGTGGTGAGGCTGCAGAATCAATCTTAACCACTGTTCTACATTCCTTCTTAACATATTAATATTACTAATATACTAAGATTCATAGGGTTTCAGAGAGATTGCACTGGATGCATGAGAGTATAAGAATCAAGGTTTAAGAGGAGCGAATAATAGTTCAATCAAATTATTTATAAATGGATGTCCTTCAACTTCCAGCATGCCTCTCCCTATTTCTCCTTCAATTAAGTCTCCTTCATATTAAGTCTTGATGGACTGAGTTCTAATCACTCCTGGAAGGGCAAGTGATAGTGGAGACAATTAATAACAACAAAATAATGATAGCAAAATAGTAATGGTAACAGTAACTGCTAACATGTATTGTGTACTTACTATTTGAGTGCCTCCCTGCAGACTCCACACTGAGCATTTTGCATATGTCATCTCCTTTAATCCTCCCCACAAGCCTGTTTCACAGATGAAGAAACTAAAGCTCAGAGGCACCTGTTGTATATAATATGCTCAAAGTCACATTGCTAATAAGTAGTGAAACCTGAATTCACCTAGGGGGAAAAATAGGTTTATTTTCTAATAAGGTGAGCAGGTCCTTTCTGAATATCTTTTTTAAGGGCTTAGAATTTATATTTAGAACAGGGACAGCTTGTTTTTCAGCCTGTCACTTGATTCAGTGTGGTTATACTTTGTGCTATTCACCAAATATTCTCAGGTTTTTACCTTCTGAGCACTTAGAAAGATTACATAATTCCCTCCTCCTTGCCCTTTCTGCGCACCCTTGTGACTAGGAGATCTGGCAACAAGTGGTGAGAAACAGTTTCGTGTGTTGCTTCTGGCCAGGGCTGGATAATTCTAAGCTTGCTTTCCCTGGGCAACGTTTCAGATGGGAACTGTCCTCTCAGCCTGGGCCTAGAGAGAACTTGGCCCCATTGCAGAGAGAGAATTGTGTGAGTGAGAAGGAAACCTGGCATGTTTTATTTGGGATCATTATAGATTTCGAGAAAGTTGCAAAAATAGGATGCAGTGTTCCAGGAACCCTTCATCCAGCATCCCCCAGTGGTGACACGGTACATGACTGTAGTATGATATCAACCAGGAAACTGACATTGGTATAGCACTATTAGCTAGACTAAAGACTTTATGCAGTTTTTTCCAGTTTTTACAGGCAGTCCTTTGTGTGTAGGGGGGAGTGGGGGAGCGGGAGGTACCATGTGATTTGATCACATGTACAGCTTAACCCTGTCATTGTAAGGTTTTGATGTTATTATCACAGCAGAGATTCCCTACCCTGCCTGATCCACCCAGCCTCTTCCACATTTAGGTGTGACCTTAAAGGCCACCTAATTCCTAGAAAGTCATCTTTTGGCCAGAAATTACTGATTAAAGTGTTTCTTCTGGTCATTTGGGAAATCAGAGGTGATTCTGGGATGGTAGAAGAGGTTGGGGGAAACATGCATACTTTTTCCTTTGCTTTTAGTTATTTAGAAAACAATTTATGTTACTTGAATTGGTTTGGGAAAGTGAGGCTTCTTGAGAAATGAATGCCTGGGAAATTTGGTGTTTAACAGACCTGATAATAATGTGAGAAGAAGGGTGGCGGCAGAAGCATAGATGGGCTTATTCTGTGGAAGGCGAGAAAAAAAAAAAAAGATTTTAATGCCAACACTCCCCACATGATGTGAATGCACACGCCAGTTAGAGACTCCATTTCTTGTTCTCATCCACACAGCCTGGCAAAATATTCTGAAAGCATTATAAGCAAGGAAAGATTTGTGCTGCCACATTACCATTTTCCTTCTCCAGTACTGTAATTTTGGTGGCAATTCTTCAAATCACCAATCTACTTGGAAAATTACTTTTTTTTCCCTTTGCCTTGGAGAACTGTCATCTCAGATTATTTTGATCAACTCTTTAGCAGTAAACTCAGGACATGGAAACAACCAATTTGCAGATAATGTCATACAGAATTCAAGTCTGAACAAGCAGAAAAAATTGGTTAAGAGTCTGAAGCCATATTTAAACCTCCATTCACCGACTGGCTGCATTGATTGAATTCTTTAACCATTGTTTTATGTATACTTTTAATTGAAAGTTTTTCTGGTTATAATTGAAGGTTCACATTTAGGTGTAAGAAATAATACAGAGAGACTGATTCTGTATCCCTGTTATCCAGTTTCCCCCAATGTTGACATTTTGCAGAACTACAGTATAATTTTAAACCATGTAATTGACACAGATATAATCCACCAATCATATTCAGATTTTTTTCAGTTTTACTTGGACTCATTTGTGCTGCTGTGTTTGTATTTAGTTCTATATAATTTTTCACATTGCAGGTTCATATATTCACCACAACAATCAAGGCAGAGAACAGTTCCATCACCACAAGGATCCCCCATGTTGACTTTTTACAACCACATCCAACTCCTTCCCTCTCTCTGTCCTCCTCCTATGGTTTCTTATCTCCCTAGTGACCACCAATCTGTTCTCAGTTTCTAAAATTTTTATCATTTCATAAATGTTCTATAAATGGAGTCACTAATGTGTAATCTTTTGGGCTTTTTTTTTTTTTTCTCACTTAACATGACTCCCTGGAGACTCATCCAAGTTGCTGCAATATTGATAGTCTGTTCTTCTTTACTACTAAGTAGTATTCCCTGGTGTATTAGTCCATTCTTGCACTGCTATAAAGAAATACCTGAGACTGGGGAATTAATAAATAAAAGGGGTTTAATTGGTTCATGGTTCCACAGGCTGTCCAGGAAGCATGATTCTGGCATCTGCTCAGCTTCTGAGGAAGCCTCAGGAAACTTACAATCATGGTGGAAGGCGAAAGGGGAGCCAGCATGTCTCATGGCTGGAGCAGCAAGAGGGAGAGCAGGGAGGTGCTACACACTTTTAAACAACCAGATCTCGATCTCTCTCTCTCTCTCTCTCTCTCACACACACACACTCACTCACTCACTCACTATCGTGACAACAGCACCAAGGGGATGATGTTAAACCATTCGTGAAGGACCACCCCCATGATCCAATTGCCTCCCAGCAGGTCCCACCTCCAATACTGGGGATTACAATTTGACGTGAGATTTGGGTGGGGACACAGAACCAAACCATATCACCTGGTATGGACGGATGCACCACAGCTTATTTATCCACTCGGTGAAGGACATCTGGGTTGTTTCCAATTTGAGACTGTATGAATAAAGCTGCTATGCCCATTCCTGTTGAGGTTTTCATGTGGATATGTGTTTTTTATTTCTCTGAATAAATACTTAAAAGTATGATTGCTGGGCTTTCTGGTTACTATATTTAGTTAATGAGAAACTGCCAAACTGTTTACCAGAGGGAGGGCACCACGTTACACTGTCATCAGCAATATACGAGTGATCCAGTTTTTCCTCATGCTCCCTAGCATTTGGTGCTGTTGCACTTTTTATTTTAGCTATTCTGACAGGTGGGTAGTGGTAACTCATTAACCCGCATTTCTCTGATGGCTAATGAGCTTGGACATGTTTTCATATGCTGTTCTGTACATCGTTTTCGTGAAAATGTCTATTTCTGTGTTTTATTCATTTTCTAATTGGATTGTTTATTTTTTTTCCTGTTGAATTTCGAGAGCTCTTCATATATTTATTTGCCTCCCATTCTGTAGCTTGTCTTCCCACCTGCTTTAACTAGGCTTTCTCTAAGGAAACATTTGCCTTATAGTTTAAAGGTATGTTTCTGAGGCATTAAAATAACTATGTTTATTTTTTCTTAGTAATGTAACTTTTTTTTTTTTTTTGAGACAGAGTTTCACTCTTGTTGTCCAGGCTGGAGTGCAATGGCGCGATCTCAGCTCACCACAACCTCTTCCTCCTGGGTTCAAGTGATTCTCCTGCCTCAGCCTCCCGAGTAGCTGGGATTACAGTCATGAGCCACCATGCCCGGCTAATTTTTTTGTACTTTTAGTAGAGATGGGGTTTCTCCATGTTGGTCAGGCTGGTCTCAAACTCCTGACCTCAGGTGATCTGCCTGCCTCAGCCTCCCAAGTGCTGGGATTACAGGCATGAGCCACCGCGCCCGGCCTTTTTTTTATTTTTAAGATAGGGTCTTACTCTGTTGCCCAGGCTTGAGTGCAGTGGTGTAATCACAGCTCACAGCAGCCTTAAACTTTTGGGTTCAAGCAATCCTCTGACCACAGTCTCCCAAGTAGCTGAGACTACAGGTACATGCCACCATGCCTGGCTAATATTTTTGCATTTTGTTGTAGAGATGGGGTTTCACCATGTCGCCCAGGCTGGTTTCAAACTCGTGGGCTCAAGCAATCTGCCTGCCTCAGCCTTCCAAAGCGCTGTAATTAAACGTGTGAGCCACCACACCCGGCCAGTAATTTAACATTTATTGCTGTTTAAAATGCTTTTTGTTTCTCTTTCAGATCTGTAACTACAGAATGAAGAGATTTTTTTCTCCTCTTAGGAGATTATTAGGGACATAGTTTCAGAAGAGAGAATGAGAAATTACTCTGTGTGAGTTTAACATGCTGTCTCAGCATCAGCAAACAATGAAGACTCTTCTAGTACAGAAAAAGAAAATGGGCAGAATTTCGGCAGAGAAAATATGCTAGTGTCCAAGACTTTGGTAGATATAGTCTGTGTAAAGGGAAGAAAATGGGACATTTGAAGAATGAAGAATCTCGTAGCCTTAAACAATTGGTAAAGGTCTAGTTATCTGGAAGCTGAGGAACTGAGGGCCCCGGGTCCCTCCCAGCCACTACCTGGGAAGGAAAATTGGTTCAAAAGAAGCAGTGACAGAAGCCAGTCTCTGCTGAAGCATTTAAACTGATCTGGATTTTATAGGGTATGTTTGCAGAGAGTTTATTTAACCTGTCTGACTTTGCATTTCAATTTTCTGTCTTCTAATTTAGGCTTAAGATTCTTAAAATAGGCCGGGCATGATCATTCACGCCTGTAATCCTAGCACTTTGGGAGGCCATGGTGGGTGGATCATGAGACCAACAGATTGAGACCATCTTGGCCAACATGGTGAAAACCTGCCTCTACTAAAAATACAAAAAATAGCTGTGTGTGATGGTGCACGCCTGTCACTTGGGAGGCTGAGGCAGGAGAATCACTTGAACCCGGGAGGTGGAGGTTGCAGTGAGCCAAGATGGCACCACTGCACTCCAGCCTGGCGACCAGAAGAGATTCGTCTAAAAAAAAAAAAAAAAAAAAAAAAGATTCTTAAAATATGTCATATTAGACTGAGTGCTGGAAAAAATACAATTTGTGATGCAATACTTCCCATATACTCTATGAAAATGTAAACACATATACATTTATATACTGTATATCTAAATGATTTTAGTACTTCTAAACTGTATTAATAATGAAAGTTGCATGATATTTGTGAAGGTTATTCTAACAATTTTCTCACTATTTAAAAGACTCAAAGAGATCGTGTTATCTTCTCATCACTTTCTATATTTTCCATTCTTTCTCAATGTGAAGACTGACCTCTAGTGTTCTGTTCTTTTAAGAATTAATAGACTAAGTCTAGTAGTGATTAGATACTTGGATACAAATTGTTTCAAAGATCAGTTTTACAAATATTTGTTACATATCTACCATGTGCTACAACCTGGTGATTAAGATCTTCCTCTTTCTACGACTGCCTCAAAGCACGCTCCTTCCTTTGAAGTACCTCTGTTGGGTATGCGTTACATATTATGGAACTAAGACAATATTACGGAACTAAGAGTGTAAAATAAGCGGTGGCACATCAGTAAGTTAAATTAAGAGACAGAGAAAAACATGCACTATCTTGTTTATATACAGCCATGTGTTGCTTAATGATGGGGGTATGTTCTGAGAACTGCATTGTTCGATCATTTCGTCACTGTGCAAACATCACAGAGTGTCTTTACACAAAACTAGATGGTCTACTACATACCTAGGCTACGCAGTATAGCCTATTGATCCTAGGCTACAGACCTGTACAGCATATGACAGTCCTGAATACTATAGGCAATCGTAATATAATGGTATTTGTGTATCTAGACATACCTAAATGTAGAAAACGTACAGTAAAAATGCACTATAAAAGATAAATAATGATACAGCTGTATAAGGCACTTATCATGAATGGAGCTTGCAGGATTAGAAGTTGCCCTGGGTGAGGGGAACATCACACACCGGGGCCTGTCGGGGGTTGTGGGGGCTAGGGGAGGGATAGCATTAGGAGAAATACCTAATGTAGATGATGGGTTGATGGGTGCAGCAAACCATCATGGCACGTGTGCACCTATGTAACAAACCTGCACGTTCTGCACATGTATCCCAGAACTTAAAGTATAATAAAAAAAAAAGATGGAACAACAACAACAAAAAAGTTGCCCTGGGTGAGTCAGTGAGTCGTGAGTGAATGTGAAGGCTTAGGACATTACTGCACACTACTGTAGACTTTACAAGCACTATACACTTAGGTTACTCTAGATATATTAAAAGTATTTTTTCTTTCTTCAACAGTAAATTGATCTTAGTTTGCTAGATGACCATTTTTGTATATGTGCTCTGTTGCTGACTGAAACATCATTATATGGTTCATGACTGTATTTAAAATGGTTATTTCCTGAAATGTTTGCTCTTATGAACCACTGCATTCAGAGATTGGTTCCCCACAAAAAGGCTTTCAGAGATATAATTTCTAAAACATGCCAAGCCTTTAAAGTTATGGATTGCGGTTTTTCATGAGAATGACCTAATGAGTTTTAAAAACATTTTATTAGAGAAAATTTCAAACATTCACAGAAGTAGATAGACTGACATACCTATCTACTTTGGAGAATGTTTGAAAGACATATGGGAAGATGGAGAGAGGGAAGAAGGAAGAGAGGACTTAAAGAATGAGAAGGAAAATACATTTTTCTTACAGTCACTTCCTCCAAGAAGCTGTCCCTCATGTTTGAAATTAACCACCCTTTGCTCAGCAGGCTTTTTATTATTTCATTGTTATTTCTCTCTGCCTCATGTAAAATAAAATGTTACAAATGTCTGTTTCTGCCTGTTGAGGGGCAGAATATGTCTTTCTCCCCTTGTGTTATTTCTCAAGGAGCACCCTGAGGTGATCCTGTTAAAACTTCACTTGGATCACACTACTTTGTCTAAGCCCCATGGAAGTTTTCCACTTAGAGTGAAGCTGAAGTCCTCACAATAGCTTCAAACATGCCGGTATTTTCTGCCCTGGGGCCTTTGCACAGGCTTTTTGCCCTGTCAGAAGATTTTCCCCACCCAAATATCCACTTAGCTCGTTCACTCACCTTTTTCAAGTTTTCGCTCAAATATTACCTTCGACTTCCCTACTCCAGCACTTCCTACCCTTTCTGTTTTTTGTTTGTTTTTTGAGATGGAGTCTCGCTCTATCACCCAGGCTGGAGTGCAGTGGCACAGTCTCAGCTCACTGCAAGCTCCACCTCCTGGATTCACGTCACTCTCCTGCCTCAGCCTCCCGAGTAGCTGGGACTACAGGCGCCCACCACCACGCCTGGCTAATTTTGTTTTTGTATTTTTAGTAGTGACACGGTTTCACCGTGTTAGCCAGGATGATCTCGATCTCCTGATCCCGTGATTCACCAGCCTCGGCCTCCCAAAGTGCTGGGATTACAGGCGTGAGCCACTGCACCAGGCCCCCTTTCTTTACCTGACCTAATTTTTCTCCAAAGCAAGTATCGTTAGAAGTTTCCATGAGCCTCATTGAACGTAAGCTCCAAGTGCAGACTGTGTCTCCAGTGCTTGGCTTGCTGAGGGTGTGTCACACAGCTGATGCTGCAAAAGTAGCTCTGAGATGAATATTGAAAGAACTGTGTCTCACAGAGTGGACTTAATATATTTGGCACACTTGATGAATGCTTGTAGAATGACCCAATGAATAAATTCTGACCCAAGCTTGTTCTAAGTAACCAAACTGCCTGCGAAAGCAGGTGAGGCCAATTGAAACTAAATTTTAGAATGCAGAGCCAGGTAGTGGCTCTATCAACTTTGCAAAAGGTGTCTATGAACTCAGAGTATGAGTTGTGAGCAATCAAGTGAAATGTTCCTCCTAGTTCTGTTTTGGAACCCACTTCTAATTCTGAAAGTCACATTCTACGATTTTCCTTAAATACCTGGCTCTGGTACAAATCCTTTGAAAAAAGTAGTTAGCAATCCTCATCCACCCCAAAACTGGTATACCGTAAGCTGGGTGTTTCAAAGCAGGCTTCTCACTAACATTAATACATGGTTTCTATTTCTCCTGTTAAGTGGCAACATTTACATCCTTTGCAAAAAAAAAAAAAAAAAAAAAAAAAAAAATTGCTTTTGGTCACCCTGTAGCAATTTCCTTGGGAACAAAATAATAAATGTAGAAATATCAGGGGAAAAGCACAAAGGCCCTTCTTCGGTGGGTGGTCAATATCACTTTAATTCTTCATTGTAATCCTCACAAACCCAAAGCCCTGTGAACTATTAAATTACTATGGGGATTTCCTCTGGGCTCCTCGCCCCAGCTGGTCTCAGGATGTTCTCAGCAACAGGCAGCTTGGGTAATGTTCTCCGAACACCTGTCACCTGCTCCATACAATCATCTAAATAGAATGTGAATACAAAAGGCCTATTATCAACTATGCAGTGATCAGTTTGGCTCAGACTGCATGTCTGCGTGGCCTCCTTGAGAACATGTTGAACATTCCCTTAGCAGGCACATCAAAACACATGAGACAAGAAAGGGCATGAGGAGATGGTTGCTAACTCACTACTTCCAGGCTCAAATGAGTCTGGGCATATGGAGGTGATCAGTGGGTAGAGGCAGATGTTTGTGTGAGGCTAAAGGCAGGGGATCTGGCAAAGCCTTTGTGAACCAAGCTCTGAAACTTATGAATCTGTGTGTGCATGTATGTGCACATGCATGCACACATTTAGTGAGTAGTTCTTTCTCCTTTGTTGTTATACAAATGCCATTCAAACTCTTGGTATTTGAACCCAGGCTTCTTATCTTCCCCAACATCTTTACTTGATGCCTGACAGGTCCAGGGTAACCAACTGTCCCCATTGCACAGGACTGAGGGAACATGGGACTCTCAGTGCTCGACGTGAGAAAGTCTCGGGCACACTGGTACACGTTGGTCACCTTGCGTCCTAAGTTCTTAGTCTATGTCTGCATGACACCTAATTTCAGCTCACCAGTATATACACAACTGACCAATGATTCCAAGGGGGACCAACCTACACCAGCAATTCTAGATAAAGTCACTGAAAAAATACCCCTCATGGCAGGGGCAGAGAACCCCCATCACAGCGTCACCTTAATATGCAACTGTGTGGAGCAGAGCCTAGTCTATTAACTAGAAATGTCTTCTTTATTGAGGGCTTGTTACGGTTATGCTAAGCCCTTTACACAACTTTCTCATTTAATCTACTCACTAATTTATAAGGAAGGCACTCTTACTTTTCCCATTTTATAGATGAGTGACTAAGAAGTAAAGACGTCTCTTGCTTAAGTCCACATAGATATACATGTGCACTCTGAATCTCAGGCCTGTTTGAGGCCAAAGATAATGCTGTCAACCTCAGTGCTCTGTTGCCTTTGTATCTAGTTCCTCCAGGAAAACCAGGCTGAAGGCTGACTCTGCAACCATTCAGATTCATGTGGTGGGCACAGATATGGCGCTGGTGTTCAGAAGGGCTGCTTTAAAAATATGTGTTTAATCAATGAAGGAATGAGTAAATACACTGGAGGGAACTCTGGTAGCTTAATAGTGTCCAGTTAGCTTCATGTTTAAAGCAAGACAAATCTTCTTGATTTTTCCATCAATTGGGAGTTAGTTGCCTTCAAGGCCTAAGGATTTCCAACATGGAGGTCTGACCTGGTTACTGTCCCTCTCACTCTCCTCTTTGGGGGGGATGCTGACATCAGTGGACACTCAGCATTGGGGATTAGCTGGACCAGGAAGCACTAATGTCTTTGCAAGATTCTTCTAAGACTAGGTGATTTTCAGGAGGTCTCAGGACTGAGATAGCTTCTGAAGGTTTGCTAAACCCACTGAAGGCAGTGAGGCCAATATTAACACAGTTTCCAAATCCGACCTCATGTGTAACAAGATTGATGCTCCCTGCTTTTCCCTTGGACAGTCTAATTTGAAGACTTTTCCATGATTTCAGGGGTAGGTTCTGAAGTAAAGGATACATGCTGATGTTCTGTGGTCTACATTCGGTTAGTAAATATGTTTTGTTTGGCCTGCACTGTGTTCCAAAATTTTTTTAGTTACTTGATACTTGAAAGAATAGGGAGACCTTGCAATGAAAACATGCATTTCTAGCTTCTTCTCAAACATTAGAAAATTGGACCTATACCTACCTAGCAGCATTGGCTGAGGCTAAGACTGGCTGACTCCCTTAGACAAGATGTGTGTGCATAACTTACACAAGTCCCACTGGCCCTATTATCTACTGACCACATTGCATTCATTTATGTTACTTGTCTGCTCTTGTCATGCACTGGAGCTTGTAATTCTTGCTCTAGATTTACATTGTCCAATATGGTAGCCAGTAATCACGTGTAGCTAGTTGTATTTATATTTAAATTAATTAAAATTAATAAAATTTAAAATGTAGCTCTTCTGTTGCACTAGCCACACTTCAAGTGCTTCTTAGCCACATGTGGTTAGTGGCTACCATTTTGGGCAACCCAGATTAGAACATTTCCATCATCACAGGGAGTCTGTTGGACAATGCTGCTCTAGACATTATTTTAGAATTAAGGCTGGTATTGTGTCCAGAATTGGTGGGTTCTTGGTCTCACTGACTTCAAGAATGAAGCCACAGACCTTCGTGGTGAGTGTTACAGTACTTAAAGATGGTGTCTGGAGTTTGTTCCTTCAGACGTTCAGATGTGACTGGAGCTTCTTCCTTCTGGTGGGTTCATGGTCTCCCTGTCAGGAGTGAAGCCGCAGACCTTCGTGATGAGTGTTACAGCTCTCAAAGAAAACGCGTCTGGAGTTGTCCCTTCTTCCCGGTGGTCTCGCTGGCTTCAGGAGTGAACCTGCAGACCTTCGTGGGGTTACAGCTGATAACGGCAGCGTGGACCCAAAGAGTGAGCAGCCGCAAGATTTAGAGGAAAAGAACAAAACTTCCACAGCGTGGAAGGGAACCAGAGCGGGTTGCCCCTGGCTGGCTAGGGCAGCCTGCTTTTATTCCCTTATCTGGCCCCACCCACATTCTGCTGGTTGGTCCATTTTACAGAGAGCTGATTGGTCCGTTTTGACAGAGTGCTGATTGGTGCGTTTACAATCCTTGAGCTAGACACAGAGTCACAGAGAGCAAGTTAGCTAGATACAGAGTTAGCTAGACATAGAGTACCAATTGGTGTATTCACAAACCTTGAGCTAGACAGAGTACTGATTGGTATATTTACAAACCCTGAGCTAGACACAGAGTGCTGACTGGTGTATTTACACTGAGCTAGACACAGAGTGCTGATTGGTGCATTTACAATCCCTGAGCTAGACACAGAGTCACAGAGTGCTAGTCCTCCAAGTCTCCACTAGGTTAGCTAGATATAGAGTGCTGATTGGTGCACATACAATCCTCTGGCTAGATATAAAAGTTCTCCAAGTCCCCATCCCCTTCAGGAGCCCAGCTGGCTTCACCCAGTGGATCCTGCACTGGGGCTGCAGGCGGAGCTGCCCACCAGTCTGGAGCCGCAGGTGCACTCCTCAGCCCTTGGGCTGTGGATGGGACCTGCGCCACGGAGCAGGGAGTGGCTCCTGTTGGGGAGGCTCAGGCCGCGTGGGAGCCCAATGCAGGGTGGAACTCAGACATGGCAGGCTGCAGGTCCTGAGCCCTGCCCCGTGGGAGGCAGCTAAGGCCCCACGAGAATTTGAGTGAGGCCCCGGCGGCCGGCACTGCTCGGGGACCCAGCGGCAACCTCCACAGCTGATGGCCCGGGTGCTAAGCCCCTCACTACCCTGGGCCAGCCGCGCCAGCTGGCCGCTCCGTGTGCGGGGCCCCCGAGCCCTCGTCCCTGCCCACTGGAACTCACACTGGCCCGCGAGAGCAGCCCCGGTTCCTGCCTGTGCCTCTCCCTCCACACCTCCTGGCAAGCAGAGGGAGGCGGCCCCAGCCTCAGCCAGCCCAGAGAGGGGCTCCCAGAGTGCCATGGCAGGCTGAAAGGCTCCTCAGGCCAGGCCAGAGTGGAGGTGGAGGCTGACGAGGTGCTGAGAGTGAGGGCTGCTAGCACACTGTCACCTCTCAGTATCTAGTGTGAAATTATTCCTACTTCCATGTCACTTACCACCCACTGAACAGATTTTGCATTCTGCAAATCTTATGGCAAGAGCAGAGGGAGGAGGATGAGACAGAGGAGAAGGAGGGGGAGTAACCACTCATGGATTGCTGACTCCGTGTCAAGCACTATAAGAATATAATTAACGACATTCCATGAATTGTCTCATTTAATTCTTTCAACAGCCCTACGAGATGAGGGAGATTATAACTCCTTCCCATTCTCAAGATAAATGGAGGTTTAAGAGTTCACTACATTGTACTCAGGAGGCTAAGGCAGGAGGATTGTTTGAGCCCAGGAGTTAGAAGTTATAGTGAGCCATAATTATGCCACTGCGCTCCAGCCTGGGTGACAGAGCAAGACCTTGTCTAAAACAATCAACCAATAGTTCATTACATTGCAGAAGGTCACATTGTTAATATATGGTGGAGCCAGTTTAAACTGTTTGACCCTAGAACTCATGCTCCTAACTCATGATCTTTCAATAATAGAAAATCCATAGAAATGAACCCACATTCTCCATTAACAGTGAGCCCACTGAAAGTCAAGGGGAAGGGATTCTGTGCCCTCAGTCCACTGGGATCTGGCTGAAGCTTTCAACAAATTAGTACAATTAGCTAACAGTTATATTCTTGGCCAATACTAATGCCCACTTCTACTAAAAACTGAAAATTGTCCATTTGAATGTTGACAATCTATTTCTTCATTTCTGTAGTCATTCCATTGCTTCTCCTTTTCTAGAATTTGAGAACTCATGGCTACCAAGTATTAGCTGATTGCAAATATTGATAGCTATTTCAAATATTGATTAAGAAAGGCATTTGCTTTGACATTCAAATAGAAATGACATTTTCCATTTTGAAGAGTTTATTATTAAATGTGTTGTTCTATTCTTATTTAGAAGCATCGTTTTTACAAATTACTCTTAAATAATAACATTATATGCCCAGAATAAAAAAAAAGATAACTACTTTAGCTTATGCCTACTATGTAGTAATAAGAATTACAGATCACTTTGAAAGGGAGGAATGTTAGACTAATTAATTTCATTATGGGTAAGAATTTTGACACTGTTGTCTTGTTCATGGGCCAAACAATGATCAAGGTTCACATACACAAACATGTTTTTGTTGCTTCTTTGTATATATTTTACAAATTCTTCTTGATGAGTCTTTTTTGTCTGCTTCCTCTGTAACTTTTCACTATTTATTGGTTCTTTTTGTTCACTGGCATGGCTTTTCATTTGGATGTTCCTAAATTATAATTTTCCTTTAAAGAAGGCAACACATAAAATCACATCAAGGACACCATTAGGTGAAGGCGAGTGAAGAAAATTTTAACTGGGTAGGATCATTTTTAAATGTAAAGCGAGTACACTCAATTGGTTTGTGTCAAGCTTTTTCTGTGTTCTATACTTGCAAATTATTTTATAGTTTCCTAAACTATAAACATTTATCAGAAATATTTTTATGAGAGGGTTTGCTTTGTCAGAGACCATAATTGTCATCAGCTTTGCTTGCCAATGAAGAAGAATGCTTGTATCTGGGTGAATTTATGCATAGAGTGGGGGTGGAAGATTCTTTTTTGAGAGAGATTTTCATCTCCAGCCTAGAGGTTAGGGGAAAAACTTTTTAGAAAAGTAGATGGAAAAATTGATCCATAAAGTTTCTCATTTCAATTACAACCACACACGATGTTGGCACCCCTCTAAACAAAGTGGCCGGCATTGGTCACATTTTCTGTGTTTAGACAGAACTTTAAAATAGTTCTGCTTTATTGTTTACACCCATATTTATCAACCAAAATTTCCCACCTGTTCAGGAAGAGTTTTCTGATGAGGAAAATATTTGGAATTAGATGTTGACATTGAAATCTGAAAGGGAAATGATTTCTTAATGCAAGCACACCTTACTTAGTAGTAAATGTTGACCTGAGATCCTCAGAAGATATGAGCTGTTCTGAAGAGGCATTTCCATGGCTTAGTCAACAATCTCCAAAATCATTAGCGAATTATTTAATTTATTCAGAACATATTTTTTATTTTTGTGTGGAATCAAAAAAATGTCATTCCAGGAGACCTTGCTTGGTACATTTAGCATGATTTTTTTTTGTTTTCTGAGACGGAGCCTTGCTATGTTGCCCAGGCTGGAGTGCAGTGGCATGATCTCGGCTCACTGCAACCTCCTCCTGGATTCAAGCCATTCTCCTGCCTCAGCCTCCGGAGTAGCTGGGACTACAGGCGTGTGCCACCACACCCAGCTAATTTTTGTATTTTTAGCAGAGATGGGATTTCACCATGTTAGTTAGCCAGGCTGGTCTTGAGCTCCTGACCTCAGGCAGTCTGCCCACCTTAGCCTCCTAAAGTGCTGGGATTACAGGCATGAGCCACCGCACCCAACCGCGTATGATTTTTTTATGAAGACAAAAGGTCCTCAAGGGACTATTACTCAGGATTTTAATTTCTATTCCCTGAGGAGTCAGGTACTAATTCTTGATTATAATTTGAGAAAAACAAGGTTATTCTTCTAACCAGCTCTCATACAGTGTTGGTGGAAATGTATGATGATACAACCACCTTTGAAAACTACTGGGCAGCTTGTAACTAGTTGAACATAGACTTGCTGTATGACCCAGTGAATTCTATTCCTAGATATACCACATATTCAGAGAAAAACTTATAGCAGTTTTACTTGCAAAAGTCAAAAACTAGAAACAACCTGAATGTCCATCAACCTGAATGTCCATCAGACAACCTGAATATCCAACTGGCGGATGGATAAAACAAACTGTGATGTATCCCCATAATGAAATACTACACAACGATAAAAGTTTACCATTGATACATACTACTACAAGATGTATCTTAAATATCTATGCTGAAAAGAAGCCAGACAGAAAAGAGTGTATACTACACAATTTAATTCGTATAAACATCTATGAAATGGAAACTAATACACAATCTCAGAAAGCAGATCAGTAGTTGCCTGGAAAGGGATATGGAATGGGACAGAAAGGTAACAAAGATGAAGTGGAAACTTTTGGAAGTATTGTTTATTATTTTGATTATGTGATGGTTTCACAGAGCAAACATGTCAAAAATCTCTAAGCTTTATACTTTAGGTATGTGTAATTTATTGTGTGTCAATAATACCTTAATAAAACTATAAAAAATGAAAAAGGATGTTGAGCTGAGGAATTTCTTTATTTACTTTTACAATAAACATTTTCCAAGTGCCCATGATGTGGCCCTTAGTGTGCCCTGTGTCTGTGCTTATGAAATTTTAATGTGCAAAGATATCACCTGGGACATTGTTATAGCACAGATTCTGGTTTAGTAGGTCTTGGATGGAACCTGAGACTTTGCATTTCTAACAAGCTCTCAGGCGAAGCCAGTGCTTCTGGTCCAGGGATCACACAGTGAGTGGAAAGACTCTTGGCATCATAAATACAGACGAACAAATACAGCCTTGTAAAGGGCTCTCCAACGAATGGAAGATATATGAGTAACTGAAGAATTATAAAAAGAGTGGGAGGGTTCTGTTTTGGGCATTGTTTGAGTATTTTTAAGTTGACCAGCATTCCTGGCGATAATAACTATAAACTCTGGACAAAATGCAACAAAACAACTACCTAAAGGCATGGGATAAAAATCAGAAGAAAGCAGATACTGCATTGGAGTTGACACTCAAAACAAGGGAATGGCACTTGGTGAGTTTCCCATATTTTTAGCTTTTTTTTTTTTTTTTTTTTTTTTTTGCCTGAGGGCAGTCTGTAGTCTGCTATCTAGGGCAACTGAAACCCGGAACACTTGCAGTTATACTAGCTTGAAAAATCAGATGTCAGGGTCCGAGGGGATTGCAGTAGCTGGAAAATGGCAGGGTTGGGGGTAAGGGTGTGGTATATAACAGGAAGGAGAGAGCCACAGAGAGGGAGCTACAAATTTTGTGTATAAATGCTGTCGTAATCTGTGGCTGGTCCTGAGTTGTATACGCATGGGTCAGATGCCCAGAAATCCAGTTAAGACTAAATGAACTAGGATTTCAGCTGCTGTTCACAGCAGGGAAGAAATAGTTAGCAGTTTTGTGTTCAGCAAAGTTAACTTGCTGCTTACAAAAATAACCAATAGTTTTCAAAGGAGCATAACAGAATCCAGAGCCTCTTTGTAGTACTCAGGGTTCTCTAGAGGGACAGAACTAATAGGATAGATGTATCTGTGAAAGGGAGTTTATTAAGGAGAATTGACTCACACAATCACAAGGTGAAGTCCACAATAGGCCATGTGCAAGCTGAGGAGCAAGGAAGCCAGTGGTGGATCAATCCGAGGTCCAAAACCTCAAAAGCAGGGAAGCCGACAGGGCAGCCTTTAGTCTGTGGCCAAAGGCCTGAAAGCCCCTGGCAAAACTTATGTAAGTCCAAGAGTCCGAAAACTGAAGAGCTTGGAGTCTGATGTACAAGGGTAGGAAGCTTCCAGCATGGGAGAGAGATGGAGGCCAGAAGACTCAGCAAGTCTGCTTCTCCACGTTCTCCTGCCTGCTTTATTCTAGCCACACTGGCAGCTGATTAGATGGTGCCCACCCAGATTGAGGGAGGGTCTGCCTTTCCCACTCCACTGACTCAATGTTAACCTCCTTTGGCAATACCCTCACAGATACATTCAGGAACAATACTTTGCATCCTTCGATCCGGTCAAGTTGACACTAAATATTCACCATCACACTCCTTGATATATCATTCTCAATACCCAGGGTATTACCAAAGGTTAGCAACTTGTTTCTATAATGAGTCAGACAGCACATATTTTATACTTCACAGGCCACATATTGTCTCTGCTGCATAGTTTTCTTTCTTTTTTTAAAACAACAGTTTAAAAATGTAAAACAATAACAACAACATTCTAAGCTTGGAGGACCTAAAAAAAACAGGCAGCCCATAGGTCATAGTTCGCTGATCCCAAGGTAAGGGAAGCATTCCATGATCACTGTGAAAGTGGAATAAAAGCTTAAAGAAGAAGTTGTTTGGGTAAAAATAAATTTAAATCTCTCACACAATGACATGGCAGATTGAGGTTCAAATCACCTAGAGTGGCCTCAGGCCAAGTAGGATATAATCCTTTTGCTCAAGTGACCAGGAAGAAGTATGGTCAACTGCTTCTCTGGCTTCATGTTGGCCCAAGGGAAAAAACTATGTCTCCTTCAAGAGTACCTCTTGGCCCACCAGTTCATGGTCAAACTTGATGGCATTAAAGAAAGGCATTATAGTTATAAACTGCTAGGTGACAAATTACTCCAAAACTTAATGTCTCAAAACAACTATTTTATTATGTTCCAGAATTCTGTGGGTCAGAAATTTGGGTATGGCTTTACAGGGTGCTTCCTCTGCTCCCTATGGCATTAACTGGAAGTTCCTGGGTGGTATTCAGCTGACGGATGGACTGGTCTGGAGCTCATAATGGCTTTACTTGTGTGTTTGGAGTCTTGCATAGAAGGCTGGGCTCAGCTGGGATGATTGAGTGGAACATCTACACATGGCTTCTCCAGCACCATCAAGGGGAGTTGGACTCTTTTTCATGGTGACTTAGGGCTTCAAGAATGAGTGTCCCAACAGAGAGGATGCAGAGGTGTCAGTCTCTTAGGCCTGAGCCCTCATACTGTCAAACTTTTGTTTGACTGAGTACAGTCAAACTTCTACCACACTTTATGGATTAAATAAGTCAGAGTCCATCCCAATTCAGGAGGCGATCCCATTTCTAAATGGGAGATCAAACATTTTTGACTATCTTTAATTTGCTATCAAGATAAATTAGCAATATTTCATGAAGAATAAGATTATGGTGAGTTTGGTTTGACGGAATTTTATCTTCCTTATGCTACCAGCACACAGGAGGAATGTTATTCTTACAAGAATCACAAACACTTAAATTTCTTGGTAAACAAATGAGTCAAATATTTTGTTATTCTACACTCTAATATAATTCGTAACAACTAACAGTGGGATAAAAGCAAGTAGATTTGGTTTGGATTCTGAGACAAATTGGAAAGAAAAAGGCAAAGAATAATTAAGAACTTGGAAATAGGGTTAGACAGGAAAGGGGCGTACAGCAACAGTATTTAAAAGAAAAGATACATTGAAATGTTTCCAAAAAAGGAAGGAAGACAACAAACTCTAGAGGACTAATGGCAATAGAAACCTGTAGATATAGAAAGACAATTTCAAAGTCTGTTGAATAGGGGGACAGACAAAATCAGGGGGTTCAATAACAACACATGTGTACTTGAAGTCAAAGAATAAAAATAAGATAAAAGTTTAGCTCTAAAGATTACAAGGACTTCAGAGACTATAGGAGAATAAATTACTGTACAACATACAACTAAATGTAATGTTCCTTTTAGTATGACTTTTTAGGAAAAATGTTCCCTTTTACAATAGCAGCTTTTATTTATCCAAACTTGATAAAGAACAACTTAGAAGTACCTAGATTTCCAATCCAGTTCCGAAACACAAACAAAAAGACCAAATGCAAAAAAACAAAATCTCCAAAACTCCACCAATATTTTTTGTTGTCTGCTACTTTAAAGTCTGTCCTCACAGACTTTCACCCACTGTGAAAAGATTAGAAAAATCTATTTTCTTTCTGCCCCATAGCAAGAAAGCAGTTGTCTCTGCATTTCCTCGTAGATGGAAGTGCTTTTTCTTCTCTGGGACTCCTGAATATGCATTTGAGCTGTGAAGCCAGAGAAGGTTGGGACAAAAGGGCCTTCCCTCTGAAATAGCGGCTCACCGAAACAGGAGGCCCAAGATAATTAACCTAGGACAGCAGGAATGGAGGCCGCAGTGGCTGGAACAGCCCCAGAAAGGACAAACCACAAATAGACAGGCACTGAGAAAGCAAATATTAGGTGGTGTAAAAGTAATTGTGGTTTTTGCTTGAAAGTAATGGCAAAACTACAATTACTTTTGCACCAACCAAATATATTCTGTTTTCAGAAGAACTCTGAAAAGATGAAACAAGTTGGGAGGACATATTTATTTCATGAACAATGCACCATATGAAATTATCACTGCATTGTTCCTACCCGCCCCTCCTCACCCCAATTTCTCTCTTCCGCCAGTTCAATCCCCTGAGTTTTCCCTCAGATCGATATTCAGAGCTCAGGGTTTTTGTTTTGAGACGGAGTCTCACTCTGTTGCCCAGGCTGGAATGCAGTGGCACAATCTCAGCTCACTGCAAGCTCCGCCTCCGGGGTCCAAGCAATTCTCCTGCTCCAGCCTCCCAAGTAGCTGGGACTACAGGTGCCTGCCACCACACCCAGCTAATTTTTTGTTTTTTGTTTTTATTAGAGATGGCATTTCACCATATTGGCCAGGCTGGTCTTGAATTCCTGACCTCATGATCCGCCCGCCTCAGCCTCCCAAAGTGCTAGGATTACAGGCACGAGCCACCGCGCCTGACTGAGAGCTCAGCATTTTAAAACATATAGTAGGCTGCTTTTTCATGTTCAATGTGGAATGTTTGTGTCTGTTTTTCAAAGGTGAATAAGAAGTCTGGTGTCTGCTGCAGTCCAAACTCTAGAGTATAAGATCTGACATATCAAAGGCAAGAGTAAAAAGAGAAGGTGGTGAATGCATGTGTGGAACAAGGAGGAGAGACTCAGCGTCATGGCAATAGCATTGGAAACAAAAGGAGGATTTGGAGAGGAAGACTTGAAGACCCCCAAATCAATCTACATACAAGTAATTTACTAAGTGGTCACCTGCAGCTCAAAGGAGTCAGGGTCAAAATAGCTCCTAAAATTTGAGAGAGAATATTTCTCAGCTGCAATCTACCTTGATCTCCTGTATTCAAGTTGAAGATTAGACTATGGTTAAATCTAGATGGAAGTCATCCATTTAGTGGTAGCAAAAATAGCTCAGTTTCATATGAGTTTCGTTTTTGGGCAGACCCCTCAATGTGACAATAATGGCTCCTTTAGACTCCATTGTGAATCAGGCAGATGAATAAGTCAGGGAAATACAAGGCACGGCCTTGTAAATATAGCTTATATAAAACTTTCTCCACAGAAAAAAAATACTGTATTTTTAGAGGCACCAACTGATTCCATGACTCTTTATAGAGAATATCCTTGTAGAATTTGCATAATATATACACTTGTGTGTATACATGCAATGACTTAATCATTTTCCAATAAAAATGTGTAGGGAGTAGCTTTAGTCTAAAAGGAGAAAACATGGCATGGGGTTTTAAAGAATCATAGAATGCTAGAGTTGGGGAAGAAGGGATCTTAGAGATTATGTAACTCAATCTAATTTTATTTAAGTTCAGAGACTGTTAATGGTGTTCCTAATGTCACACACTTAGTAAGTGCTGGAGCTGAGACTTGAATCTGTGTCTTCTGACTCCAAATCCACAACTCTTAGGCTATCTTAATATTTTAGCCAACAAAATTTCATGGTCTTGATTGCTAATGTTGTAATAAACAGGGTAAGGAATTGAGATTGTACAATAGACAAACTGAATCTCGGTGGCTCAGCAAAGAAAATTATTCACTCATGGAAAGTCAATCACAGGTCAGTCAGAAGGCACTCCCTCTGTCCTGTGAAATAGAGAACCAGATCCTCTCCAACTTGAATCACTATCATATCAACAGATGGCTTCAGTTGCTACAGCAGTGAGAAAGAGGATGTGGGTTAGCACATTGATTCTTAGATGCTTCCATCCAGAAAGGTTGATGTGTTATTTCCACTCACATTTCATTGGCCATGGGTCACATGGGTGTGTCTAAACCAAAAGGATCTGGAAAATCTACTCTCCAGGGAGTAAGTGAGAAATAGAGATGGATGGTCACTTGTCACCTCTTCTGTGTGTGTATGCCTGGTTTACAAGAAGCACAAAGTTAAAGCATTATCACTGTAAGATGTATGCAGATGCCAAAAATGTAGGATCTTGGGGTAAAAAGAAGTTTGAAGGCATTTTGGATTTTTAAAAAGTAAGAATATCACAAATAACATTTCCACTAAATTCTTATTAAAGTATAAAGGCCTGGCAAAAATTACTGATGGCGTATGAATTCACCTCTTTTAGTACAACCATTCTAAATCCCTAGGCCAGACCTCACAAACATTATGATCCAAAATACTGGCCACCTGCTCTGGCTGTAAAAATTCCACTGATCAGAACTCTAAATTGGATCTTTCTTTCCAGGGCATTTTGTAGCTTTCTGTTGGCCCCATGTCAGGGAAAGCTCTGCCTCCAGTAAAATGAATACAAGTATTTGTGAAGCTCATCGACCACCACTCTAAAGCCAGGTCAGAGCCAGGCCCTGGAGAGCATGTATTTTGCTGGCACAAGCCACGTCCTACTCATATGGTTCAGTGAGCTCCTGGAGACTTTCCAGCTCTGGAAAACTGCAAAGTTTAGCCACGGATCCCTGTTAAAGCTCAGCATCTGGTTCTTGTTTTCCAATTTGTTGTTTTTAAGACACAATATTTGTTGCCTCCTTATCCATTTTGTTGAAGGGAATACTACAGGTGTGGTTTACCAAATACTGGAATACGGAAATAAGAGGTATTTTCTGATAGAAATGTTTTTTGAGTTGGTTGTGGTATTGAAGATTTGTATTCATGTGCATGGGCGTATACACAAACACACACACACACACACACACACACACAATAAACTTCTTTAAAAAAGAGTTTCTCAATCCTCAACGAGCAAACATCTGGGGAGCCTGGTAAAACATAGACTCTGACCCAGAAGGTCTGGGATGGATCCTGAAATTGTGTGTTTCCAACAAACTCAAAGTGATACAGGAGGGGGGGCAGGGAAGTGCTGGGTAGAGAAAAGTGGGGTCCCTGGCTAGGGCTCCACCCTCGGGCCTGTGTCCCTGGAACTAGGTGAGGACAGGCACTCTTGATTTTGCGCCGAACGGTTGCATTTTCCAAGACCACCCTGGACCTTCATGCCCTATCCTGTGCCTATAAAAACCCGGAGACTTGGCTGGGTGTGGTGGGTCATGCCTGCAATCCCAGCACTTTGGGAGGCCAGGGCGGGTGGATCACAAGGTCAAGAGATCGAGACCATCCTGGACAACATGGTGAAACTCCGTCTCTACTAAAAATACAAAAACCAGCCGGGCGTGGTGGCGCATGCCTGTGGTCCCAGCTACTCGGAAGGTTGAGGCAGGAGAATCGTTTAAACCGGGAGGCAGAAGTTGCAGTGAGCCAAGATCATGCCACTGCACTCAAGCCTGGTGACAGAGTGAGACTCCATCTCACACACACAAAAAAACCGGAGACCCCAGCAGGCACAACACAAGCAGCTGGACGTCGAGAGGAACACACCGGCAGACGTTGGCAGGACATCTCCGGCAGAACAACAAGGATGCCGAGAATTCGGTTGGAGGAGAGTCCCATTGCTGGGTGGTCTGACTCCAGGGAAAGACCACCTTCCTACCGCATTCCCTTTCTGACCTCCCCATCCACCTCACTGAGAGCTATCACCACTCAATAAAAAACCTTGCACTTATTCTCCAAGCCCACATGTGATCGGATTTTTCTGGTACACTAAGGCAAGAACCTGGAATACAGAAAGCCCTCTGTCCTTGCAATAAGGCAGAGGGTCTAATTGAGCTGACTAACACAAGCCGCCAGCAGATGGCAAAACTGAAAGCGCACGCTGTAACACACACCCACTGGGGCTTCGAGAGCTGTAAAGGCTCAAGCCTAGATGCTGCTGTGGGGTCAGCACTCCCCACAACCTGACCTTCTGCATGCTCCCCCTGAAGGTATGAGCAGTGGGGCAACAACGAAGCGAGCCATACCCCCATCGCATGCCCTGCAAAGGGGATAAGGAAGCTTTTCCTGTTTCAAAAGGTGATGCCAATGCCACGGATTCCCACAGTGGAGGAGTCTAGCTGTTGGTGCCTTACATGGGTCCACTGGGATTCCTTTGACCAGGTTCAGTGTGTCCATTCCCCAGTGGATATCTGTTTTGCTGCTAAAGTCTCTGAAGGACTGCCCTTGGGCTACTGTTCATGTCTCGCCCCTCCCCACCTCATTCTCTGCAATTGGTATCCAGTGACTCACAGATACAGAGGCCCAAAAGCCCAGCCCCCTTGCCGCAAGCTGCCAAACTCAGGGTATAGTTTCTGCTTCAGAGCTCCTCAGCAGAGTGGGAGCAGGCTGGAGCTAAACCTCACCTGAAACTGCATACCTTACTCACTTCCTTCCCTCACTTGCTTCCCTCACTTCCTGAAAGATTTCTCCAGAGGGCATTGCCTTGTACTTCCATATGAAACCCTATCTCAAGCCAGGCTTCCAGTAAACCCACTAGAGACATTTGCAGGCCATACCCTGACAAGCCAATCTAGAGTGCTCTAGAGTGAGCTAAAGCTGAATAGTGGACGTGGGGTCAAGAAGATTGGGTTTTTAAAAATTTAACCAACATTTTAGCTCTTACTCTAGCCTAGGAGCTATTATACATTCTTTTAAAATATTAATCGAATCTTCACTCAATGAAGTAGGAAACTGAAGTAGAAGCTGTAATTAGCGCCATTTTGCAAACAGAGAAACCAAGAGAACAAATAAAACATCCAAGGTTATCTACCTTGAAAGTGGCAGAGCTGGGAATTGAACGCAGACAGCCTGGTTCCATAGTCTGTGCTTTCAGCACGAAATGCCCACTTCTTGCTTCAGTGACTGTGGGATGAACTTTTCGGACCCTCTAATGCCTCCTCTGTGAAATAGGGATTATATTATCTACCTTTGAGATTATTCAAGGATTAAGTGAAATAATTATATAAAGTGCCCGGTACAGAGCTGGGCACATTTTAGGTGCATTGTTGACCTCATTAAACTAGTTTCTTTGTTATTTACCTGGGATGTCTGTCTCATCTCTACCAACCAAGACCCACAACAGGTTTTAAAGACTATTGGCCAGCCTGATGTAGTATGTATGTTCTTTTGGTGAACAGCCTTCAGTTTCAGGCCGGCTTGCTTTTCATGGAGGTTGAACTTTTTGACCATACTTGTCAAAAGCCCTACCAGATTAGGTTCCCAGTGCTTTACTAGAGAACATAAAATCCAAGTTCAGTTCTGACACACTGAGATTTCAATCTTCAGAAAACTGATGGAAAATGTCTCTTATTTGGATTGGGGAGATGGTTCCTGAGGGGCAACATGCAGGCCCTAGAAACATGTCAGGGTCTTTACATGAACCAAAGCCTGATTCAAAATGGCATGTGGGAAACTACCTTGATGGATGGTAACTTCCCAGTACACTAAGAGGAAAGTTCTCCTAGAAGCCATAGAAAAGAAAGGCTCATGGGCCTAGTTAAGAGTCAGGAAGCACCTGGTTTGAATTAATCTACAACGCTTACCAAAGAGCAAGAAGCGAGAGATGAGGACTAACACTTAGATTAGGGTGCAAGTGGGCTGGAAGGACCACACCTAGAATATGCAATCTTCTTCTTTTTTTTTTTGAGACAGTGTCTGCCTGTGTCGTTAACAATCATGGCTCACTGCAGCCTTGACCTCCTGGGTTCCAGTGATCCCCCCACCTCAGCCTCCTGAGTAGCTGGGTCTACAGGCAGGTGCCACCACAGCCAGCTATTTTTTTTTTTTTTTTTAGAGATGGAGTTTTGCTGTGTTGTCTAGACTGGTCTCAAACTCCTGAGTTCTAGCATTCTGCCTGTCTCAGCCTCCCAAACTGCTGGGACTGCAGGCGTGAGCCACTGCACTTGACTGTGGATATGCCATGTTTATATGTCCTACTCTAGGCTAGGAACTGTGTTGCATCAGCCTTGCCCACTAGCCACAAGGACAAGAGTTAAAGTTTCAGCAAAGGGCCTGGCAGGTGGAAGGAGCTCAGAGCCAACATGCTCGCTCTGTGGGAGAGGTGTAGGGTTAAGTGCACCCAGCTACAGATGTGACTCATCAATCAGCCAGTGCTTTGTGGGCAGAGGAGATGAAGGGCCAGAATGGGTGTCACCAATTATAGCATCACAGATATTGAGAGCTTCCAGAGCCTCATGTTTATTTGGCGTAGTGTGAATAGTTGGTGCTTCAGAGACATTTAAAGTTGTATGGGTCCTTCTATGCCTTCCTATCTATGTTAAGCACACTTGTGCTTGGCTTACATTTTCTATGCCCGGGGTGTCCAGTCTTTTGGCTTCCCTGGGCCACACTGGAAGAATTGTCATGGGTCACACATAAAATACACTAATACTAATAATAGCTACATCACAAAAAAACACACGACGTTTTAGGAAAATTTATGGCCAAGCGCAGTGGCTCATGCCTGTAATCCCAGCACTTTGGGAGGCCGAGGCGGGTGGATTATGAGGTCAGGAGATCGACACCATCCCGGCTAACACAGTGAAACCCTGTCTCTACTAAAAATACACAAAATTAGCCAGGCGTGGTGGCCGGTGCCTGTAGTCCCAGCTACTCGGGAGGCTGAGACAGAAGAATGGCGTGAACCCAGGAGGCGGAGTTTGCAGTGAGCCAAGATCGTACCACTGTGCTCCAACCTGGGTGACAGAACGAGACTCCATCTCAAAAAGAAAAAAAAAGAAAGTTTACAAATTTGTGTTGGGCAGTATTCAAAGCCATCCTGGCCCGCATGTGGCCCATGGGCCACAGGTTGGACAAAGTCTTTCTATGCCTAACACATTGTAAGATATTTGCTTCTATACCTAATTCTATCATTTTTTACTTGCTTGTTTCCTATGGCAGAATCAAATATTCTCTAATATAATATATATAGTGAGGATATTCAACATGGAAAAATTAGTTTACAAAATAAATGCTGGCAAAAAGAGATGCTGGAAGATCTCAAATGGGATGGTGAGACAACTCAGGGATTAATAAAATGGAAGTATATACCATCCCTCAGGCTGAGGGACAAGGTGAAGAGATGCCTGATACCAGAATCCAGGAATCAGGGCCACCTAGCTGGAGGCAGGACCATGGAGAGGTGATTTTTGAAGCAGAGAGAGAGACAGAAAGACGTCGCCCTGGCTTCTTGCCTTCTCCTGTTTTGTGTCCCATCAGTGGCTGGCATGGGTTAATGTAGTCAGAGGTCAGTTAGCAAGGGAGCCTAGAGAATGTAATAGGTAGAGAGAGACCCCTGTAATACAAAGGAGAGCAGAGGAAGGGTGGCGAATGGTAACTGGACAGTACCCAAGCCAGATGTACTGGTAATCACTGGGAGTGACTCACAGTGAGGCCTACCGGGCAGGGCACCCATGGAAACTCTGCCTTCTCTGTCTTCCAACCTACGTGTGAGAACCAGTAAGCTAAGAAGTCAACCGAGCTACTGGTTTATTATAATCATGGAATAATTATTTTAAACCCAATGGAGTTCTGCTTTGTGTATTAGATCAGACCCAATGACATCTAAGATTTATATCATCCTGTGACATGCCTCCAAGAGTCTATGAGTCAAAGAAAGATTTGTCCTTGAAAGACTGAGTGAGATTTTAAAAGCTGATCTACATATTCACTCGTGGTAGACAACTTTAAAACTGAAAAATCACTATCTCAATCACTATTTTGAGATCATTTAAAGACACTAAATACTAGTAAAGAGAAAAAGCCCTATTTCATTTATTATTAAGGAAAAAAATTCCAATATTATCTACAGATAGAATATTTCTTTTATTGATGATGTATTAATATCAATCAGCTAAGGAGAGAGAGGGAATTTTTATTTGTGGTGGGAGTGGCTTTATTTAAATCAAACAAATCAAAATAGTAATGATTCACTGAATATTTCTTCTGTGTCAAGAACTGTGCTAAGTGCTTTAGAACAGAGCTTCTCAACTCCCACACTATCGGCATTTGGGGCTGGGTAATTCTTTGTAATGAGGGCTGTCCTGTGCACTGTAAAATGCTTAGAATTTAACCCTGGTCTCTACCCACTTGATATACCCCTCACCCAGCTGTGGCTGTCAAAAATGTCTCCAGACATGGCAAAATGTCACCTGGAGGGCAAAATAACTGCTGGTTAACCACTTCTTTAGAGGCATGAACCCATTACTATACCCAGTGCACAAATAAGGCTAATGAAGCATACACAGGCTAAATTACTTGCTCTGCTTCATGCAGACACTGAGTGGTGCAACAGGAATCGAACCCAGGTCCAACTCTAGACCATATACTAAATCTCAACGTTGAAACTTCTTCTCCCGCCTTTCTCCTTTCTTTTGATTTTCTGAGAATTATTTGTGGACGACTTTTAACAAAATTTACATAAAAGTAGCAGAAAAAGCAGTCATTTTTGGATTTGAATTTCTAGTGAGACTCAAATTGGATTTCTGCTGAGATGGTAGTTTTATGCTGCTTAGATAACAATTTCAGAAGTGTAAAAGCTTCAACACTCATCTGTTTCAGAAAATACTACTGCGGACGTAGAAACCTTTAAAAACATCTGATGGCACCTGGTTCATTTCAGCTGAAGAAAGGATGTGCTGAAAACTCTCCCTATGTTTTTTCTTTTTTTCTTTTGTGCTATGATTCTTATTGAAGCTCCTTTCTCTGTAACATTGCACCACTGCAGTAAATGATCAATTTCAACTTCACGCAGCCAGGGTCAGGTGTGAGGGAATAACGGGCTCTCTACTACACCATGTAGGCATGATTTATTGCATTTCCAGAAGAGGATTCTTGACATTTTGAAAATGTAATGTAGTGCACGAGTAATTAAGCCAAAAGTAGACTGCTGAACAATTGATTAGCATTGTCAGAGAAGCCTGATTAGCTTAGATGCTTCCAGAACTGATCTTGCCAGCTATGAATTAAAGGTTAGTAATTAAATTTATGGGCCATAGCCACTGTCTCCAGGTGGCATTTCACATAGAAGTATTTGTGTTCTGAGAGGACAGGCAAATAAAGCAAACGTCAGTTGCCTTTTCACTAACAGTCTTTGGTTAAAAATATCTTTTCAGAGACAAAAGAAAAATAATATTGAGTCAAAACTTGTACATAAGTTAAAATATTGCTTATATTATCCAGTAATGTTTTTAACAAATTCTAGCTACCCTACAATGGACTAAATAAAAAAGAGGGAAGGGTAAGTTTAAATAACGTATTCATATTCATCATACTAATCTACTAGTGTGCTGTTAGGGAGAATATTTAGCTCTGAGTTATCTGATGTGTTACTTATCTACCTAGGCAGCTTCTTTTTGAAAACTACCCCTTCCCCCCTCCCCCATATCCTTCTGTTCGCATATTTATGGAAGCAGATATGTTCACTAAACATCTTCCTGGCCATAGCTGATGGTTCTAGGGGTAGATATATAGCCCAAACCAGGTCATTCAGGTTCTATCCCTAGGGAATTTTTTTTCCCAATTCAATGGCTTTTGGTGTATTCCCAGAGTTGTACAACCAGCATCACAGTCATTTTTAGAACATTTATATCACCCAGAAATAAATCTTGTATCAATTAGAAATCAGTCTTCATTCTGCCTCCTCCTCACCCCCAGCCCTCCCCTAATGCCTCCCATCCCCAGGCCTAGGCAACCACTATTTCTACTTTGTGTCTCTATACGTTTGTCTATTCTGGGTGTTTCATGAAAATGTAATCATACAATATGTGGTCTTCTGTGACTGCCTTCTTTCACTTAGTATAATGTTTTTAAGGTGTATCCACAATGTAGCACATACCAATTTTATTCTTTTTTATGGCTGAATAACATCCCATTGTATGGATATATCATAGTTCATTTATCAGTTGATGAACCTTTGGGTTGTTCCCACTTTGGGGGTATTATGAATAATGCTGCTTGCCATGAACATTTGCATGTAAGTTTTTGTGTGGACATGTTTTTATTTGTCTTTGGTATTTACCCAAGGAGGAAAATTGGTACTCATGTGATTACTCTGTGCTTACATTTTGAGGAACTGCCGAACTGTTTTTCAAAATGGCTGCATCAGTTTTCATTCCTATCTACAAAGAATGAGGGTGTTAATTTCTCCACATCTTCACCAACACGGGTATGCAGTGATATCTTACATGGTTTTGATTTGCATTTCCTTAACTACTAATGATGTTGAGCATCTTTTCATGTGGTTATTGGCCACTTGTACGTCTTCTTTATATAGATGTCTATTGAAATCTTTGCTCATTTTTTATTGAGTTGTAAGTTATAGATATATATCTATAACTTATTTTATAAATAACTTATGTATTACATTTAGATATATAACATGCATTACATATATAACTTATATAAATATATAATTTATTATATATATCTTATAACTCAATAAAAAACATTTTTTTCTTAAATAGCAATCCAGCCTGAGATGTATCTATTTTTGATACAAGTCTCTTATTAGGTGTATAATTTGCAAATATTTTCTCTCATTCATTAGATTGTCTTTTCATTTCTTTATTTTATTTATCTTGTAAAGAAAGGGTCTCAGTCTGTCAGGCAAACATGTAGTGGTGCAATCCTAGCTTACCACAGCTTTGAATTCCTGGGTTCAAGCAATTTCTCCTGCCTCAGCCTCCTGAGTAACCACAACTACAGCTGTGCACCATTATGCCCAGTTAATTTTTTTCTTTTATTTTTTAAAAGACAGAATCTTGCTATGTTGCTCAGGTTGGTCTTGAACTCCTGGTCTCAAGTGATCCTCCTGCCTTAGCCTCCCAAAGCACTGGGATTACAGGAGTTAGCCACTGTGTTCAGCCTCTTTTCATTTTCTTACAATAGGAAAATTTTATGAAGTATTGTTGTAGTTCAATTTATCTACTTTTTCTTTTGTCACTTGTGGCTTTTCATGTCTCACGAAGAAGGTATTGCCTAATTCAAAGTCATGAAGATATATTTATGTGTTTTCTTTGAATAGTTTTATAGTTTTAGGTCTATGGTCCATTTTGAGTTAATTTTTGTGTTTGAAATGAGGTAGGAGTCCAACTTCATCCTGCTGTATGTGGATGAACAGTTGCCACAGTACCATTTATTGGAAAGCTACTCTTCCTTCATTGAATTGTTTTGGCATCTTTGTAGAAAGTCAAATGACTGTAAATGCCAGGGTTTATTTTTGAATGGAATTTTCAATTCTATTCCACTGATCTATGATACCACACTTCCTTGATTACCGTAGCTTTATAGAAAGTTTTGAAATGGGGAAGTGTGAGTCCTCTAACTTTGTCTCTTTAAGACAGTTTTGGCTACATTGAGTTTGTTGCATTTCCATATAAATTTTAGGATGAGCTTATCAATTTCTGCCAGAGTGGCATCTGGAATTTTGATAGAGATTGTTTTGAATCTGTAGTTCCACTTGGGGAGCATTATCATCTTAACAAATACCATGTTTTTGTATCCATGAAGACTTGGGAAAAAGATGTGATATGTTTCCATTTATTTAGATGTCTAATTTCTTGCAACAATGTTCTGTAATATTCAGAGGACATTTGTATACCTTTTGTTAAATTTATTCCTAAATATTTTATTCTTTTTGATGCTATTATAAATTTCATCTTGGAAATTTTAAATAAAGATGAAACAATCTCAGCTTCAGTTTACCTAGTCTCTTGAATGGCTGAAATGTAAATTTAGCTATTTTTGGTGACCATTTTCTTCTTTGTGGTAGAAGTACAAAAAAGCTATGGAACGCCAGGGCAGTTGGGTTCAGGTCTGAAATCTGCCACTCGTTTTCAGATTCAGCAGAGCTGTGCTGGGGGTTGAGTGTGAGTCATTGAAAAGGCTCTTCAGATGTTTCTAAAGTGAACTTCTGGTTAAGAAATTCATCCTGGCCGGGTGTGGTGGCTCACGCCTGTAATCCCAGCACTTTGGGAGGCCGAGGCGGGTGGATCACGAGGTCAGGAGATCGAGACCATCCTGGCTAACACGGTGAAACCCCGTCTCTATTAAAAATACAAAAAATTAGCCATGTGTGGTGGTGCATGCCTGTGGTCCCAGCTACTCGGGAGGCTGAGGCAGGAGAATGGCATAAACTCGGGAGGTGGAGCTTGCAGTGAGCCAAGATCACGCCACTGCACTCCAGCCTGGGCGACAGAGCGAGACTCTGTTTCAAAAAAAAAAAAAAAAAAAAGCTACAATGTAGTCTTAAAACACAAAGGAGTCATAGAAATGAAAGATGGAGAAGACTCTCAGGATCTCTCCTTGTGCTCAAGACACTGATTTTAGCTCAGTTTTCAGGCCAGCTGCATCTCTATCCTTTATAACAATCCTTTGCTTTTGCTTGTGTTACCTACACTGTATTTCTGCTCTGCTGGACTAAAAGTTCCAACTAACACACTATTGCCATGCAGAAAACAAAACCTGTTATTGCTATTATGGAAGAAATGGGTCACTTCAATGACATTTCCATCTCTCAGCTCTTAATCACTCATTTTTATCTCAAGTGAAATAAACAACATAATATTTTAATGATCATCATCTATCCTGTGAAATCACCCAGGCACATTAAGCTTTTTGGCACTCTGATCATATTAAACTACGCAAATTATAACAGAAGGGCCGAAGTTATGAAAACTGGTATTAGATGTATATAATTGAGCAGAGGGTTTAATGCTCACTTCTATTGGAAAGATAGTTTACTGAAATTGATAGTTGTTAAAAATTAGCAATATAAAGTGAAATCGTTTTAGAAACCTTTTAGCAAAGTCACCAGCCTAAATAAATCCTTTGGTGCTATGTAGGCTTTAGACCACTAATTCCCAGTGTTGGTTTTGATATATATTTGTCATCAATTATCACAGGGGATATTATGAAATTTTAAAAACACATCTAGGTTGAATTCAATCATTTTAATATACATTTATAGTGTTTAAATAATATTTTGGGAAATATGACATGTAAGTCTTTTTCCTGCAAAGTGAATCATATAACCAGAAAGCTAGCATTCCAGGGCATTTTGTAAAACCTCAAAAAAGCCAAGATCTTATAGTGAGTGAAGCCTTCAAATCTTTGTCTATTAATTAAGCCATATAAGTAATATAGTATTTAAAATTGTATAGGTCATCCTTTGTGTTGGTAGCCTTACCACTATAAAAATGTTCTAATGAAATTATCAGAGATGTGCAATTGAGGATGCTCAATGCCATATTATCAATAATAGCATGAAAAGTAGAGAGAAACTAAAAGTACAATTGGGATTACATTAATTTTGGCCTGTTCACATGATGGAAAATTAAAGAGCTATTAAGAGTCATGTTGCAGACAAGGAAAAGTTTTCTAACACAGTAAAGCAAAAAAAAAAAAAAAAAAAAGTAGTATTACACAATATTCCAATTCAGTAAAATAAATTTTATATAAGTCTCCATGTTTATGCACAGAAAACAAACATCAAAGAATAAATTATCTTGAAAAATAAGAAGGCAATTTGATTCTCGTATTCTTTTGTATTTTCCACATAGCATTTATTGCCATTCTCACGAGAAAAAGTAAATGATATCCTATATTATTTGTTTTCCTGTGAGTAACAAATGATGTAAATGGCAATTATCTCTTCAGGAGATAGAACACTGTGTTTCATTCTACCTGAATTGAAGGAGACAGTGTCCTAGACCTGACTCAGCTATTTCTCTCTAAGGATGAGAAAAAAAAAAAAAAATTGTATCTCCCTATGTGCCAGCTTCCTGTCCTAATAGCACCTGTCCTATCTACCTTTCAAGGTTGTAATGTAACAGGGAGCTGGTGTAAGAAGCTACTTTGATAAACATAAGTGAAAGATATTATTATTAATGATCATTTATGAAGATGTAGTAATTAACATGTAATATTATTATTTAGTAGGCATTTAGCCTATAATAATGGCATAAGTTAGTATCAGATATTATTTTATAATAGAAGTTAGATTTTAATAAATGTTTTATCTGAATGGTTTCTATTTTCCTAAGATTTCTAAAGTCACAAGAATTAAGAGATCCTAGTCTTCCTTGTTCTCCTTGATTCCTTTTAAAAGAGACAATGTGTGATGTGTACTAATGAGGTACTATACCACTGACAGAATTTAGTTATTTAATTTAGTACTTAAATATTTTTATTACATTTTAAGCCAGAATGTGGGAAAGCATATAGGAAAACCTTAGGTACTCTGCTTTCTGTAATAACCCAATAACGTTCTCTAGCTTCTAGAAAGGTCTAACTTGTCACACTTAAACTTCCAAGGTCAGTGTGTTCTTGTTCTCTAGCTTTCCAAAACTGCTCTGGGCTCCACGTCCCAGAACACAGAGAACTTCTTCACCTTCTATTTTGGTCCTGAACCAATGAGCGAGGAGACATCAAAGAGCCTATAAATCCCTTCCTTTTGGTCCCCAATGACAGATGACAGTAAATCACTATTTCCCCCCCTCCAGATGGAGTCTTGCCCTGTCATCCCGGCTGGAGTGCAGTGGCATGATCTCTGCTCAGTGCAATGTTCACCTCCCAGGTTTAGAAAATTCTCCTGCCTCACTCTCTGGAGTAGCTGGGATTACAGGCGCATGCCACCATGCCTGGCTAATTTTTTTTTTTTTTTTCTTTCTGTATTTGTAGTAGAGATGGGGTTTCACCATGTTGGCCAGGCTGGTCGCAAACTCCTGACCTTGTGATCCACCCGCCTTGGCCTCCCAAAGTGCTGGAATTACAGGTGTGAGCCACCACACCTGATCCAGTAAGTCACTTCTAAAGGGAAGAAACAATTTGTTTTGTTTTGTTTTGTTTTTCAGTAAGAACATATTATCATATCATATCATGAAATAAAATCCCTTCCAGTAAACCAATAGCCAAAATTCCATCATATGGCAGAGTCTGAAATCAGGTCTTTATATAATTCGATTCCCCACTGTGATGTTAGATGTCATCACATCTAATATTAGATGTCAACTTGATTGGATTGAAGGGTGCCTAGATAGCTGGTAAAGTATTATTCTGGGTGTGTCTGTGACGGTGTTGCCAGAGGAGATTGACATTTGAGTCAGTGGACTGGAGAGCAAGACCCCCCCTCCCCCCCCCGCCCGAGTGTGGGTGGGCACCATTCAATCAAAGCAATTAGAGCAAAGCAAGTAGAAGAAGGTGGGATAAGCTGGTTTGCTGAGTCTTCTGGCTTTCTTCTCTCTCCCGTGCCGAATGCTTCCTTCCGCCCCTCCTGCCTTTGGACATCATAATCTAGGTTCTTTAGCCTTTGGACTCTTGGAGTTATATCACTGGTTTGCCAGGGGCTCTTGGGTCTTCAGCCACAGACCGAAGGCTGTACTGTCAGTTTCCCTGCTTTTGAGGCTTTTGGACTTGGACTGAGCCACTACTCAGCCACTGCTCTTCCCCAGCTTGCGGACAGCTTATAGTGGGACTTGGTCTTGTGGTAGTGTGAGCCAGTTCTCCCTAAAAGACTCCCCATCATATATACATATATCCTATTAGTTCTGTCCCTCTGGAGAACCCTGACTGATACACCCACTACATCAAATTTATCAGTGTAATCAATCTACATAAAAGCAAAATATATATACAGTGAACAGTTAGTAATGGTTTACTATATGTCAAAACTATTTTTTTTTTTTTATTTTGCAGATGATGGAACCAAGGCCCAGGACCACTTGCCCAAAGTCACACAACTTAAAAGTTGCAGAGATGGAACTCAAATAAAGGTTAGTTTAATCCTTACGTATGTTTCATACTAGTTTTTACTCTGATTTGGGAACCTGATTGCCTGACATGGAAAGATATTTATTTCTACCACAAGTAGATGTGGTTATTATACCCTCCACCTTGTCAACAGAGAAAGGACAAAGGCACTGAATAAACTGTCTGAACCAAAAAGCTGTCTGAATATCCACTTCTAAGTTTTAATTTGTGAAAGTATCAATATTTCATTGAACTGTCGGGAATCTGGCAGTTATTCCGTAGGATATTGAGATTGTCAGAAAGATAACAGTAAAGGATATTCCACAACAAGGAGAAAAATGTGAGTACATTATGTAGGTTCTCAATACAATGATAAGTGAATATGCAAGAGAAGGTGAAAAAAGAGCCACCAAGAAGACATACATGGGTTCTAGCCCCTAACAGGCAATGCCCTTACATAAATAGAAACATAAAAACAAGTATGCTTTTTATGTTTTCTGGAGGAACTGATACTGGAGGAGAATTATCCCTTGCAAGAAGGGAATGGCACTGGATGAATTTCCTGATCTTTTACAACTTTCAGCCTGATGCTAAGTTTTGGTCTGTTCCTTGCTGGCTAAATTCAGACAGAACACCTATAGTCTTATTGGCTTGAGGTAACAGAGGACAAAGTTTAGAGAAACTAGAGGTGTTGGAAAACAATGGAGAAAATTCCAAAAAGAAGAGATTCAGAAAATGAAAGCACCCATTTTTATTTACACATTCTGCCCAATAATGCAGGAACTGAAAACCAAATACCACATGGTCTCACTTATAAGTGGGAGCTAAATGATGAGAACACATGGGCACATAGAGGGGAACAACACACACTAGGGCCTGTTGGAGAGTGAACAGAGACGATCAGGAAAAATAACTAATGGGTACTAGGCTTAATGCCTGGGTGATGAAATAATCTCTACAACAAACCCCCATGACACAGGTTTACCTATGTAACAAACCTGCACTTGTACCCCTGAACTTAAAATGAAAGTTTAAAAACAAAACAAAACAAAACAAAAAACTTTGGCCCAAATGGATTCCTGAACTGTGCATGAGTAGGGAAGACTCCAAGTAGCCCATGTGAGGCTAAAAAGAGGAGCAAATTAACATTTTAGCCATAAGCCACTGCAGAGAAGACAAACTTATCAAGTTGAGTTCAGTCAAGTCAAGCACTACTTGAAAAAAAAAAAAAAAAAAAAAAAAAAACCATAATACTCTTCACAGAGAGACAACAGAATGCAGAATCTCTATGATATCATTCACAATGTTTCCAATCCTATCTTAAATTACTCAAAATATGAAGAAATAAAAAACATAATCCAGTAAGAGAAAAAAAAATGTACAGAGACCAACTTCAAGATAACCCAGATGTCAAGGTTTATTTTTTAAATGCTTATAATGAGTAAAAAGAAAGAAAATCTCAGCAGAGAAATAGAACTTTAAAAATGAACCCAGGCTGGTCTTGATGGCTCAGGCCTATAATTCCCTTGCAAGAAGGGAGGCCCAGGTAGGCCGATCACTTGGGCTCAGGAGTTCGAGACCAGCCTGGGCAACGTGGTGAAATCCCATCTCTACAAAAAAAAAAAAAAAAAAATTGCCGGGCATGGTGGCATGAGCCTGTGGTCCCAGCTACTTGTGGGGGCTGATGTGGGAGAATTGCTTGAGCCCTGGAGGTGGAGGTTGCAGTGAGCCAAGATGGTGCCACTGCACTCCAGCCTGCATAAAGAGCGAAACCCTGTCTCAAAATAAGAATAAAAATGAACCTAACATAAAGTCCATAACTGTGTTAAGCCATTCTCGCATTACTATAAAGAAATATCTGGGACTGGGTAATTTATTTAAAAAGAGGTTTGACTGGCTTGTGTTTGTGCAGGATTTACAGAAAGCATGGTGCCAGTATCGGCTTCTGCTAACAGCTCCAGGAAGCTTACAATCATGGTAGAAGGTGAAGGAGGAGGAGGCATCTCACCTGGCAAGAGTGGGAGAGAGAGAAGGAAGTGCCAGACACTTTTAAACAACCAGATCTCCCTTGAACTTACTCATCACCAAGGGCATGGCACCAAGGCTTTCATGAGTGATATGTCCTCATGATGCAAACACCTCCCACCAGGCCCCACCACCAACACTGGAGATTACATTTCAAGATAAGATTTGGCAGGTACAGGTACAAACCATATCAATAACTGAAAAATATAATATTTGAAATGAACTGTTAGAGCCTAGCATATTGAAGATGACAGAAAAAAGAGTAAGTAAATTTTAAATTGATTAATAGAAATTTTCCAAGGTGAAGAACACATAGGAAAACTACTAGAAAAAAAATTATAGTACAGAGCCTCGGGGACATGTGGGACAATATAAAACTATTAAAATACATATAATTTGAGTCTCTGAATGAAAGAAAAGAATAGAGCAAATATTTTTAGAGAAATAATAACTAAAATTTCTCCAAATTTGATAAAAAACAAACAGATTCAGAAATGTCAGCAAACCAAAAGCCATATTCAATGAAAACCACACCTAGGCATATCATAATCAAGCTGCTGAAGACCAAGATTAAAGAGAAAATCTTTAAAGCAGCCAGAGGAAGATGATATATTACCTATAGGAAAACAATTTGAATTATTGCTGACTTCTCATCAGAAACAATGGAGGGCATAAGACAATATCTTTAAAATGCTATAAGTTTTTGTAAAAAAATCCAAGGCTAGGTGCATTGGCTTAAGCCTGTAATCCCAGCATTTTGGGAGGCAGACGTGGGAGGATTGCTTAAACCCAGGAGTTTGAGACCAGCCCTGGCAACATAGGGAAACTGTGTTTCTAAAAATAAAAAAAAAAATTAGCTGAGCATGGTTGCACACATCTGTGATCCTAGCTACTTGAAAAGCTGAGGTAGGGGAATCGCTTCAGCCTGGTAAGCCAATGCTACAGTGAGCCATGATCACACTACTGTACTCCAGCCTGAGTGACAGAGCGAGACTGTCTCAAAAAAAAAAAAAAAAAAAAAAAAAAAAATGCAGAATTTGAATCCAGCAAAAAATTATTTAAGACAAATGGTGAAATAAAGACATTTCAAGTAGATTTTTAAAATTTCAAAAGAAATAGAGAGACTTTGACAAACGATCAAACCGAAGAACTTGTCTCTAAAGGAACCATTGGGTTAAAAAAACATAAAACCTAAGAACTAAAGTCAATCCCCTTCCCTTCCCTCCCCTCCCCTCCCCTCCCCTCCCCTCCCCTTCCCTTCTTCCTTCCTTCCTTTCTTTCTTTTAGATGGAGTCTCACTCTGTCACTCAGGCTGGAGTGCTGTGGCACAATTTCTGCTCATGCCTGTCATCCCAGAACTTTTGGAGGTTGAGGCAGGGAGATCACTTGAGGTCAGGAGTTTGGACCAACCTGGCCAACACGGTGAAACTCTGTCTCTACTAAAAATATAAAAATTAGCCAGCAGTGATGACGCATGCCTGTAATCCCAGCTATGTGGGAGGTTGAGGCAGGAGAATCACTTGAAACTGGGAGGCAGAGGTTGCAGCGAGCCAAGACTGTGCCACTGCACTCCAGCCTGGGTGACAGAGTGAGACTCCATCTCCAAATAAATGAATGAATTAATTAACAAATAAATACAATAATATGATGATAGCAACAATGATAGTGATAGAGTAATAAATGTTGCAATGGTCATCCCACACATTTTATGTAAAATGAAACAATATTAAGTCTAAGTAGATTGTGAAAAGTTAAGAATGTATTCCCTGAAGAAACCCTAAGTAATGGAAAGAGATAGCTAATAAGTTGACAGATAGATTTAAATGGAATTTTAAAAGTATCCAATTAATTCAATAAAAGGCAAGGAAGAAGATCCAAAGGAACATCAGAGTGGACATAGAGAAAACAAATGCAGAATAGTAGACCTGAATTGAACTACATCATTTAACTAAATGTAAATAGATGAAATGATCCGATTAAAAGGCAGAACTTGTCAGAATGAATTTTAAAAAAGCAATATCCAACCATATGCTGTCTATAGTAGACAAATTTTAAATATTAATAAGAGAGAGATAGGGGAAAATTAACAGACCAGAAAGCTACATCCTGCAAACTGTAAGCCTTAAAAGGTTGGAGTAAGTATATTAACATTAGACAAAATAGACATCAAGGCAAAAAACATTATCAGAGATAAATAGGAATATTTCATGATGGTAAAGGATCCACTCATCAGGAAGGTGTAACAAGTATAAATGCAAATATGCCTAATAATAGTGCATCAAAATACATGAAGTAAAAATTAGCAGGATTTAAGGGGGAAATAGAGAAACCCAGAGTTCTTAGATATTTTAATTTTCCTCTTTCAGCAATTAAAACAACTACATACAAAAAAAATCAGTAAAGATATGGAAGATTTGAACATAGTATCAAAGTTTGATCCAGTTGACATTTATAGAAGAATATACACTCTTTTCAAGTATGCATATTAATTATCAATACATGCACCCCAGCCATTTGGTGGGCCACAGCATGAATCTCAACAAATGTAAAAGAATTAAAATCATTCATAGTGTGTTCTCTGACTAAACAGAAATTAAATCAGAAATAAGTTTAAAATATATATACACATATATATACATATTGTATATACACATACACATATATACACATATATACACGTGTGTGTGTGTGTGGGTGTGTATAACTCAAATCCTTGGAGATTAAACAGCATGCTTCTAGATAACTTAATGATCAAAGAAAAAGTTGTAAAGAAAATTGGCACATATTTTTACTAAATGATAAAGATACAATATGTCAAAATATGACTTTGTAAGCCCTTAGAGAATTACAAAGAGACTTAGACTCCCACACAATAATAATTGGACGTTTTAACACCTCACTGTCAATATTAGACAGATCAACGAGACAGAAAGTTAGCAAGGATATTCAGGAACTGAACTCAGCTCTGCACAAGCGGGCCTAATAGACATCTACAGAACTCTCCACCCCAAATCAACAGAATATACATTCTTGTCAGCACCACATCACACTTATTCCAAAATTGACCACATAATTGGAAGTAAAGCACTCCTCAGCAAATGTAAAAGAACAGAAATTATAACAAACTGTCTCTCAGACCACAGTGCAATCACACTAGAACTCAGGATTAAGAAATTCACCCAAAACCGCTCAACTACATGGAAACTGAACAACCTGCTCCTGAATGACTACTGGGTACATAACAAAATGAAGGCAGAAATAAAGATGTTCTTTGAAACCAATGAGAACAAAGACACAACATACCGGAATCTCTGGGACACATTAAAGCAGTGTGTAGAGGGAAATTTACAGCACTAAATGCCCACAAGAGAAAGCAGGAAAGATCTAAAATTGACACCTTAACATCACAATTAAAAGAACTAGAGAAGCAAGAGCAAACACATTCAAAAGCTAGCAGAAGGCAAGAAATAACTAAGATCAGAGCAGAACTGAAGGAGATAGAGACACAAAAAACCCTTCAAAAAATCAATGAATCCAGGAGCTGGTTTTTTGAAAGATCTACAAAATTGATAGACCACTAGAAAGACTAATAAAGAAGAAAAAAGAGAAAAATCAAATAGATGCAATAAAAAATGATAAAGGGGATATCACCACCGATCCCACAGAAATACAAACTACCATCAGAGAATACTATAAACAGCTCTACGCAAATAAACTAGAAAATCTAGAAGAAATAGATAAATTCCTGGACACATACACTCCCCCAAGACTAAACCAGGAAGAAGTTGAATCCCTGAATAGACCAATAACAGGCTCTGAAATTGAGGCAATAATTAATAGCCTACCAACCAAAAAAAGTCCAGGACCAGAGGGATTCACAGCCGAATTCTACCAGAGGTACAAGGAGGAGCTGGTACCATTCCTTCTGAAACTATTCCAATCAACAGAAGAAGAGGGAATCCTCCCTAACTCGTTTTATGAGGCCAACATCATCCTGATACCAAAGCCTGGCAGAGACACAACCAAAAAAAAAGAGAATTTTAGACCAATATCCCTGATGAACATCGACACAAAAATCCCCAATAAAATACTGGCAAACCGAATCCAGCAGCACATCAAAAAGCTTATCCACCATGAACAAGTGGGCTTCATTCCTGGGATGCAAGCCTGGTTCAACATATGCAAATCAATAAACGTAATCCAGCGTATAAACAGAACCAAAGACAAAAACCACATGATTATCTCAATAGATGCAGAAAAGACCTTTGACAAAATTCAACAGCCCTTCATGCTAAAAACTCTCAATAAATTAGGTATTGATGGGACATATCTCAAAATAATAAGAGCTATTTACAACAAACCCACAGCCAATATCATACTGAATGGGCAAAAACTGGAAGCATTCCCTTTGAAAACTGGCACAAGACAGGGATGCCCTCTCTCACCACTCCTATTCAACATAGTGTTGGAAGTTCTGGCCAGGGCAATCAGGCAGGAGAAAGAAATAAAGGGTATTTAATTAGGAAAAGAAGTCAAATTGTCCCTGTTTGCAGATGACATGATTGTCTATTTAGAAAATCCCATTGTCTCAGCTCAAAATCTCCTTAGGCTGATAAGCAACTTCAGCAAAGTCTCAGGATACAAAATCAATGTGCAAAAATCACAAGCATTCCTGTACACCAAGAACAGACAAACAGAGAGCCAAATCATGAGTGAACTCCCATTCACAATTGCTTCAAAGAGAATAAAATACCTAGGAATCCAACTTACAAGGGATATGAAGGAACTCTTCAAGGAGAACTACAAACCACTGCTCAATGAAATAAAAGAGGACACAAACAAATGGAAGAACATTCCATGCTCATGGATAGGAAGAATCAATATCGTGAAAATGGGCATACTGCCCAAAGTAATTTATAGATTCAATGCCATCCCCATCAAGCTACCAATGACTTTCCTCACAGAATTGGAAAAAGCTACTTTAAAGTTCATATGGAACCAAAAAAGAGCCCGCATTGCCAAGACAATCATAAACCAAAAGAACAAAGCTGGAGGCATTATGCTACCTGACTTCAAACTATACTACAAGGCTACAGTAACCAAAACAGCATGGTACTGGTACCAAAACAGAGATATAGACCAGTGAAACAAAACAGAGCCCTCAGAAATAATACCACACATCTACAACCATCTGATATTTGACAAACCTGACAAAAGCAAGAAAGGGGGAAAGGATTCCCTATTTAATAAATGGTGCTGGGAAAACTGGCTAGCCATATGTAGAAAGCTGAAACTGGATCCCTTCCTTATACCTTACACAAAAATTAATTCAAGATGGATTAAAGATTTAAAGGTTAGACCTAAAACCATAAAAACCCTGGAAGAAAACCTAGGCAATACCATTCAGGACATAGGTATGGGCAAGGACTTCATGTCTAAAACACCAAAAGCAATGGCAACAAAAGCCAAAATTGACAAATGGGATCTAATTAAACTAAAGAACTTCTGCACAGCAAAAGAAACTACCATCAGAGTGAACAGGCAAACTACAGAATGGGAGAAAATTTTGGCAATCTACTCATCTGACGAAGGGCTAATATCCAGAACCTACAAAGAACTCAAATTTACAAGAACAAAGCAAACAACCCCATCAAAAAGTGGGCAAAGGATATGAACAGACACTTCTTAAAAGAAAACATTTATGCTGCCAACAGACACATGAAAAAATGCTCATCATCACTGGCCATCAGAGAAATGCAAATCAAAACCACAATGAGATACCATCTCACACCAGTTAGAATGGCGATCATTAAAAAGTCAGGAAACAACAGGTGCTGGAGAGGATGTGGAGAAATACAAACACTTATACACTGTTGGTGGGACTATAAACTAGATCAACCATTGTGGAAGACAGTGTGGCGATTTCTCAAGGATCTAGAACTAGAAATACTATCAGACCCAGCCATCCCATTACTGGGTATATACCCAAAGGATTATAAATCATGCTGCTATAAAGACACATGCACACGTATGTTTATTGCAGCACTATTCACAATAGCAAAGACTTGGAACCAACCCAAATGTCCATCAATGATAGACTGGATTAAGAAAATGTGGCACATATGCACCATGGAATACTATGCAGCCATAAAAAAGGATGAGTTCATGTCTTTTGCAGGGACATGGATGAAGCTGAAAACCATCATTCTGAGCAAACTATCTTTTTTGCTTGTAAATTACCCAGTCTCAGGTATTTATTTTTAGCAGGTTGAGAACAGACTAATATATATATAGAATAAAGGCTTATGAGTTAGTGGTTTATTGTTACTGTTGCTAACCTTTCAATAATTTCTGCATGGAGGAGCTGCCCCTCTATGTATCTCAGGTACACTTTTTTTTGGCAATTCTGGGAACAATCATTTCTAATGAATCTGAAATGATTTGCACATAATTGCCTGTATGGCACTACTGAAATCAGTCTTTTAAAAAAATACTTATTTTCATTGGAGTTCACAAAGAAGGAATTTACATGTTCCAAAATTAAGGAATAATGTTGATACAGAGAAAGACAGCAACATTTCAATAGTATTGTATGAACGAATGAGATTCACTTCTCAGAGGATTTCATCCTGTCTTATCAGGTACTACTGGTTAATAGACCAGAGAAAATGATGACACCTGTTAATTTATTCAGGGCTTATAATTTACCAGGCACTAATGTGAGTACTAGACATGTACTACCTAATTTCATTTTGCTATATTCTAATAACAACCCTAATGCTATTACATAAGCATTGCACATAAGCATTGTACAACACATTGTACATACGAAGAAACTGAGGCACAAAGAAGTTTAATACCTTACCCACAGTCACACAGCAAGTAAGATGGCAGAGCCAGGATTTGAATCTAGGGAGCTGGCTCCAAGCCTGTAGTGAAAATTCTTTAGACGTGACTCTGAAAAACATTTTTTTATCTGATATTCACATGTCTTTGGGTACATTTAATATGCTTCACCCCAAATATTTGATATTCATATGTCTCTGGTACATTTAATATGTTTCACCTCAAATTGTAAAGTCTGAAGTACTTGAGATGGAGTCTTGCTGTGTTGCCCAGGCTGGAGTGCTGTGGCGCGATCTTGGCTCACTGTAATCTCCACCTCCCGGGTTCAAGCCATTGTCCTGCCTCTGCCTCCTGAGCAGCTGGGACTACAGGCGTGCACCACCATGCCCGGCTAATTTTTGTATTTTTTGGTAGAGATAGGGTTTCACCGTGTTGGCCGGGCTGGTCATGAACTCCTGACCTCAAGGTATCTGCCTGCCTCAGCCTCCCAAAGTGCTGGGATTACACATGTGAGCCACCGTGCCCAGCCTAAAGTACATTTTTATAACTACGAGAGTCTATAAAACAAATAATTTAAACCTATTCATCCAAATATGTACTAGAGAATGAAATTAACTCATACATTCCACCAAGGGTGTGGATAAAAGAATACTAAATATAAGGTGAAATGCTTGAAGGCGGCAGAAATGATTGAAGACAGCTTCATTGGGATGAAACTCAAAGAAATGTCATGAGAGGCATGGGTATATTAGAGCAGATACTCAATTTGCACAAGACATAGGAGCTGAAACTTCCCAAACACTTCTGAAAGCTATCTTACCCTATAATGCAGTAAGGATGACCAACAATGCAGTAAGGATGACCAACATAAGGGTTCCTTCAGACACTTAAGGAGGGTTGCCAGACTCATGATATACTCATTGCTAAGGGAGGGCTGGGGATACAGAAGAAAAGAGAATCAAGACTTCAGCTCATGAGCAAGTTCCTTTTAAAGGCGTTCTGCTGTTTCCCAAGGCATCTATAAAATGTTTACTTAGAGTCTTTTAGGCATCTGGAACATAATAGCTGGAATAAAAACACTAGGCATATTCTAGTTTTTAGAACTATGGAGTATGAGTCAAGATTAAATATTAATATTACATTGTGTTTGTGTCCAAATAAAATATTGAGATATGTTGTCAAGAGTTACTCTTCACCTATGATTTCTGCTCCTCCTTCAGGTTTCAGGATGAATACAACTTCCTGTTATTTTCCTTTGCAATGTTTGTTAAGGCTTGCAATTGCTGTATTATTTGCCTGCCTTATTAATTATTTATTTATTGTTTACCTCTTCTGCACCAGAAGTCAGGAACTTTGCCAGTCTTACTCAGCACTGCATCCTCATAATGGTGTCTGAATCCTAGGGTAGTATTTGACGAAAAACAGGAGCTTAATAAACGACTAAATGAATAAATATACAAATGAATGAACGAATGACACAGAATTTCAATGTGGATGTAGGGTGATCAGTAAGCCTCAGTCACTAGGTAATTGACTCATACTCAAATATTTGTTTTATAGCCTACAGTATAATTCCACTAAGTGGCTCAGCAAAATTATAAGCAATTATATTCATATACCTGCTCTCTCTCAAATTGCTGAAACTAGAATTACCGAGAGTGCAAATTCTGAGAATCTCGTGTGCAGCAAGTCAAATCCTAGTGCATATAAGAATTACCTGCCTGGGGAGCTTTCAAAGCATCATTTCCTAGCTTCCATCCTGCCTGTGCTAAAATGACCAGTAGACAGAGAACTAGGGAATCTAAAATCAAATCTTGACTCTGTAAAGACTATGGAACCCAGGTATGGTATGTATCATTTGTTTGCCTCTCTGCAAAATGAGAGGAATAGATTAAATAAAGTTCGACTTTCTTTCTGTGTATGCGGGTCCGTATGCATTCGAGCAATGTGTTAGGTCTTATATTGAGTATAAAGAAATGTAATTTATAGTTAAAGTCTAACTGGCACAAATAAAAGTTGTATTTACAGAGTACAATGTGATATTTGATATATGTGTATACTCTTAAGTGATTAAATCAAACTAACATATCCATCCACTTACACACATATAATGTTTTTGTGCTGAGAACAATTAAGATCTACTTTTTTGGCAACTTTCAAGTATCCAATTCATTATTGTAAACTCTAATCCCCATGCTGTATAATTGATCTCCAGAGCATATTCATCCTGTCTAAATGAGGCTTTGCACCCTTTGACCAACATCTCCCCATTGAAAGAAAATCATTTAAACAAAACAAAAGCTAAATAAGAGTACCAAATGGCAGTTGAGAGTTACCAACTTTCTTGGGTCCTAAGATGCACATCTTTCCTTCCATATTTAATGTTTTTGAAATTGAGATGCATCTAACAATTGAAATTAAAAAAAAAAACTTTCAAAGATGAGAAATAAATTGTGACGTCATCATCTTCTCCTGCATATTAAGTAAATGGACCCATTTCTAGAAGGGACACCTCATGGTGGTCCTGTGAATCTTAACTGAACCGGGGGACACCTGACAGTTGCTTTATGCATTTAGAAAACATGTCAGGTGTTTTCTAAAATGGTAATACTGTGATGCAATCCTGAAACAAAAATATATGTGGTAAGCAGAGGACTGCTGGTAACACAGCAGGCATCGCAAATAACAGCAGGAGAATCTGCGAAATTTGTCAGGATAACTCATGGAAATTCAAAGTGAGGAGAGGTTGGCATTTTTTATGTATGTATCTTGAAAGGCTATTATGTATCTTGAAAGGCTACGTTGCTGAACACCTGCCCATCAGAAACCATTGTCACTTTTAAGAGAAGCTAAATATGTAATTACATTTAAGGAGAGGGCAAAATGATATGCTCAAATAGAAAATGCAGAGGAAACCTCAGTATGCTTTAATATACCTCAAGAGGAATCTGTCAGAGAGCAGATCAGTGGTTGCCTGGGGTTGGCGTTGGGAGAGGGAGGGAGGGATAACAAAGGGGGTACAAAGAAACTTTTGGGGGTGATGGATATGTTCATTATCTTGATTGTGATAGTTTCACGGGTAAATACAAACATCAACACATCAACTTATGCATTTTAAATATGTGTATTTTGGTGTACTTCAATTATTCTTCATAAAATGGAAAAGGTGCTTGTTTTGTCAATAATGAAAATCCACAGAGATCAAGGTCACAGGGATGGAGTATTGAAGGAAGTAAGTCATGAGATGACATGCTGAATGATTCAGGAGACTCTTCAGAATCTGAAAAATGATACCATGCTCTGTGAGACATATATTCTTGGTTGTTGCCTTATTTATATAACATAAAATCTATTATTCTAGCCATTTTTAAGTATGCAGCTCAATGACATTACATGTATTTGTTGCCTTTTTTTTCAAAGGTAGTATTTCATCCTGAGGAGACAGTTGTGTGGTGAAGTTGCATGCGTGCTGCAGTCTAATAGATTGCTGTTTGATTTCCACTTCTGTCTTTTTGTAGGGTATGACCTTGGACAATTTGAAAACTTCTCTATCCTTCAGTTTCCTCATCTGTAAAATGATGTTGATAAAGGCCTACCAGACAGTACTGCAGCAAGCATTAATCAATAAAATGTTTGGAAATTGCTCAGTATAATTTCTGGCATGGTGTAAAAGCTTTCAATATGCTATAGAAAATGTAGCTATTATAAATCCATCAAACGTTTCTGCAAGTCAGTGGTTCTTAACTTCCTGGAGAAAGGTGAACCTAGGGGGGTCCTGAATTGGGTTTGAGGGGTCCTGTAAGTGTCTTAAAGGCTGTATAAATTCATGTATCTTCCCTCTGTGTTTGGGAAAAAGACACATAACTTTCATCAGATTTTCAAAGAAGTATTAGAAGTAGGAGGGTGAAAACAGAAAACTTACTAGAGAAATACATATAACCAGATCAGCCTCACTTAATCTGCTATTCAGGGGCTTTGACCTTTGACCTAAGGTTTTCCCTTTCCTCTGTAGGGATTGTGGGTGAGTAGAAGAGCAAAAGGCTTATTCTTTGCCTTAGGGATACCTAACGGTATTGCATATAAGGGGGTGTGAGTCACACCCCCTGGAGTTGTGGCCTGCAGTCTGCAGAGTTTGACCTACTTTTCCCCCACACCCTTGGCACAGTACAGCTGCATGGTCCTGAGGACACAGTGCTAACTGGACAGCAGGGTTGCCATGGGATTGTGCGTGGGAAGACATGGAACTCACAGAGTTAAGATGGTTTCACAGCCTGTGCCCTCACTTGGCTGTCTGGCCCCTAGCCTTTCACATTACAGCACTTTCACAGTACAGCACTTTGCACATACATCTAACAAGATCATCTGGGGAACTTGCAAATACGTGGACTCTCACTTAGTAAGTCTGGGGTGGGGCTGAGATTCTGTATTTCTAACAAGTTCCCAGGGGATCACACTTGGAATAGTGAGGCTCTAACCTTTTCATGTTAGTTTACTTGTCTGTTTCCCCAATTGTCTCTGGGCAAAATGAAGGCAGGGGACAGGACCTTGTCTTATTCTCTTTCTGAGAGGCTTAGTACAGAGGTGACACATAGGAGTTGAAAGTAAATCCTTAATAAGTGTAAGGAAGGAAAAAGGAAGGAAAGAGAGAGGGAAGGAAGAAAGGAAGAAACAAAAGAAGGAAGGTCCGGGCATGGTGGCTCACAACTGTAATCCCAATACTTTGGGAGGCTGATGTGGGTGGATTGCTTGGGCCCAGGAGTTTGAGACCCGCCTAGGCAAAGGACAAAACCCCATCTCTACAAAAAATACAAAAAATTAGCCAGGCATGGTGGCACACGCCTGTGGTCTCAGCTACTCGGGAGGCTGAGTTGGGAGGATCACCTGAGCCTAGGGAGGTCGAGGTCATCATGAGCTGTGATCATGCTACTGTACTGCAGCCTGGGTGACAGAGCAAGATGCTGAGAAAAGGAAGGAAGGAAGGAAGGAAGGAAGGAAGGAAGGAAGGAAGGAAGGAAGG